>NW_028318906.1:300000-600000 GCF_062004578.1 Staurois parvus | reverse complement strand
AGAGCCAGTAATCAGTTCTTGAGCTTGTTATTAGGGGATATCAACTTGGATGGTGTAAGGGGTATGTGGGATGCCCAATGGAACTGAAGACAAAGTGCTGAGCAAACTGTTTTTGGCCCTATATAAATCCTATGTAATAAAGACAAGGAACTATTTAAGTCTCTACTGCAAAACAGCCAGCATCTTCTGTAGTACCACCTCCAGACTCTAAGTAAATGCTCTCATTCACCCAACTGTCTGGAAGTATCACTGAGCAGGGGATCTGCTGCATGTCAGTTTAAGAAATTTAGCTCCAGTAGGTGGCAAATCTGTTTCCCACCAGAGTTCTCCTTCCCCTGTCTGGCCCAGGGGGGTGCAGGGTTACTCACTCAGTACTCCTATGCAGTTGGTGGCTGCTACAAGGCCTTCTAGCTGGGCCGCTCCTTTCCTGCTACACAGGTTATCCAAGTGGTCCTTTTTGCACTGGGGGCTGGTGAAGGTCTGAGCTTTGTCCTTCCCAGCTCCACTGCCTGTAGATGAGCCCCTCTATATCTTGGCCCCCCTCGCAGGCTCCTTTCTTCAGCCTCAAATTCTTTCTCTTCCAATCAGACTTGCCTGCAGCTGAGCAGGCTCACTCACTTTTAAGAGTTGTCCTGGCTGTTGGCCAGGATCCCTCCTAAAGTGCAGACCAGCCACTCCTCAGAGCCACCCACTGCTTCTAGAATTTTCTGTAAAGTTCTAGAGCAGGGGGAAATTCCAGAAGGCTGGTCTCTATGCTCTAATCACAAATTGACCCCTGCTACACCCAGGCTGCTAATTAAGGTCTGGCTCCCCCTAGCTGATTAGGAGAAAGCTACATACCTATAAAGAAACTATGCTGTGTCAACTGCTCAGTAAAAGGTGCCTGGTCTGAAGCTCCATTTTTAAAAGGGGTTGCATGTAATGGCATATCAAAAGAACCTAGACTTGTACCAACCTGACATGAAAGTAAGAGGGACATCATACAAGAATGAATTGTGCAGAGGGAGGTACTGCTAACATGTTGCCAAGAGCAACCCAGCAAGTGTTAGATATTCCAGAAGAGGTCTAACTAATTTGTACAGGGGCAAATGTGTCTCTCTCTGAAGTCTACACCTCCTTTAATACAAAGGATTTTGCAAAATGACCAGGAAGAACACTGGATGAGTTTTTCTACTGAATGAAAGGTAAATTAGACATCAATGTTTAAAATGAGACTGGTGGCCACCCAGGGGACACGTGACAGTCCCACGTAATGTATCACAACAGGGGGTTCCACCATCCTTATGAAGCTGCTGTACATGTTTTGCTGTGTTCCCACTTAAAGAGCAAAAAAGTTACACAAAATTTATTTATTTTTTTTTTTTTTTGCAATTACAAAGTGTAATTCCAAACACATGTAGCATTACAGCAGCATAAAAACATCCCTGGGTGGGTGTGGGAGCAGAGTAGGAGGGGAAGAAATGAGGAGGGCCAGACCCTCAATTCTAGCCAAAAAGGCTAGAGTACATTTTTCATGGGATCCATTCGCAACACAAGGCAGGCTTCCATTACTAATATAACTAGGGTTGTGCTACTCTAACCCACATCTAAGCAGACCTGGATGCTGTTAACAACAATTCATGCACTTGAAGAATCTGTCCACATTCCACACTTCATATAGCATGTCAACTGAATCCTAGACCTGTAGATGGTATATTTGTATGCTGCTGTATTTTCTCTCAATTCATATAGCCCATCTGCTGAATTATTAATCATGCACACTGGACGCTTTCACAGTGGCTGGCTGTTTTTTGGCTTTCAACTTTTTTTCTTTTTCTTTTTTTTTTCCCTTCTACAGCCAGTTAACTCCCCAGCATGTTATCCTATGTGTCATGCACACAGACTGTAATCAATGATTTTTGGCTGGAAGAAAAAGTTGATTTCTAGAGGAGTGTGTGTGTGTAGCTGTAAAAATGCAGCAAACCAGCGTTTTTAGACATGGAGCCTCAAATTGCTAGATAGCTCACAGGGATGATATCCACAGCATAACTGGCCAATATCACATTCCAATCCCAGGTTTACCGGTTAGCCTAGAAATTCCACAGTATCCATGGGCAGTTGATATAACTAAGTTCTGAGTGTTTTTTGTATCTGATGGTCAGTCATAGAAAATAGCATTCCCCCCCAGAGAATAACTAATTCTTATGGAACCCTTGCAAAAACCAGTTGATTGGTGGTCAGTGGGAAGAATGCAACCCCTACTAACCACTAAAATATCACAGGTTTTTTCTAAGTGGCTCTGCCAAGTGATGTTGACCCCAGAATTCTGAAGACACCACCAAATGGGGAGGTCAATCATCCACAGCTCAAGAAACCTTTAGCAACCTTTTTGGAGGAACCCTGTCTGTCTGAGAGGCTGTTTAGAGAAGATGAAGATTTTTCCTTAACTGATGGCAGTACAGAAAGTGAACACCTTCCACTGAATGTTATTACAGCAATTTCTTTTAGGTACATATTAATTTGGCTATGCAGTAAATATGCAAATTGGTAATAGCAATAACAAGATCCTTCCGCACTCTATCCCTTTTGCCTAAAATACTCTATTTCCTGCTAAATACTTGGCTGTTCTTGCAAGACTGAGTGTTCATTGAATCTCTAAAATATTTCAGGCTTCTTATAGCACTGTTCCCAGAACAGTTACCACACCAAACATGCACCAAAAGTACAGCAAGCAGCACTTTAAAAAATGCTACAGACCTGCAATCAACTAGTATGACAATTTCCATAAGATTTAACATGCATTTTTTTTTTCTTCTGCTTTTTTTAATGCAAAAATGGAAGACAGATCAATGTGAAAGCATGATCAACATTACGGAAAGTCATACATCAAGAATCGTAAGGTTAAAGACAGCCCTGCAGAAAAAACTAAGTCCATAACAGCCTAGACATTGCTACTTGCTGCAATCTGCCAGATATCATTTAAATCCATACCACAGAGTTTCAGATAACATTAAGACATAAATTACCTCCTAACTAAGCAGAAAAACAAGTGAGAAAAAACAATATATACAACAAACTATTAAAAGCATATAACACAGCTGTTAACACTAACAAGATTAAGTAATAGTGTCGTGTTTCACATGACTCTCATATGCCTTTTTTTAAGTGTTCTCCTCTGTTCCCTTTTTCTTTGGTTTAGTTCATGCTGTATAGATCCACCCCTTTTTTTGTTCATGTTCCCAGTAATGCACCTTCGCTTCAAGTCTCATGGAGCAGATCACATTATGATCTTTGACCCATCCGATATTAATTGTTGTAAGATTCTCTCAGTTTATGGAATAAACTTCACAAGATCTACAAGGTGTCGTCTCTGGATCGAGTCACTGCCTGTTTTATTCAACTAAGATTGGAGTTATCGCAATCTCATAACTGTAAGTTACAGATCACGCTTTCAGTGCTTAGATTGGAGAGACAAAACAAATGGCACAAATCAATTAAGATAAAATCTACACCCAAGTGGTGGCCAAGTCCACAGGGTACTCTAGTATAAAGCCAAAATATCTGTCACACTTCACGTTTTAACAGGTGGCTGTGCAGATCTCCTCTTCGATGTGCTGTCACTCTCTCTATGCCATGGAAAGAACAATGTGCCATATTCCCTCCATGTATATCTCTAAAATGCTTCAAAAATGCATTTGCTAACAGTTTTCAGCTTCACTTGGCTCCATCCCAACAATGTTCCTCAAAAGGGCCTGATAGTACACCCAACATATTAAATGGAATATGCTTTACATTCACAAACTTTAGTAGTATTGCATTTTTTTTTTTTTTGTGTTTTTTCTTTTTTTTTTTTTTTTTTTTTTTTAAGGACTGGCAGACAACAAATACTAGAATCAGAGCCGCCAAATTGAAACGTGACCGTTCAGAAATAAGAATTGGTAAATTCCTTTCTGTAATTCAAACAGTATCTCAATATCCTCCAAATATGTGGTAAAACGTGACATTGTCAGTCCTGCATCAGCTTAAATTTTTGTCCCCTTTTTTGAACAGCAAAGTCTGCCTACTTTTTTATCCTAAGCTAATTTTCTGCCTCTCTATTGCCCACTGTGGATAACCCTTCTATTTCCGTCTATCCTGAATGTCACACTGCAAATCAAAGTATTCCTTTTTATACAACAGTGCCTCCTTGCATTGGTGAATTCAGCTACAAGAATGTTTAGCAAGATGACACAGCAGTGTACAATTTCATGCCCATAACTTCAGAAATGTATTGCTTTTAGGTAATATACCTGTACATACTATCACCCTCCAATGTTTTATCAAGAAAATTGATGGACCTGTTGCTATAATCATGGGAGAATTTTAGGTTTAAATTGTTGCAATATCGAACCAACTCAAAGCATGTATGGCTGCCCTCCCAAACTATTTAGGAGATAATTAAGGAATTGGCCATATCAAATGATGGATTTGTTGAATGGATTGCCTAAAGACATGAACACGAGAGGGTCAAGGTTGGTGATTTGCATGGCTCCATCTCATTAAGACCCCACCCACATAATCCCCATATTGTAAATGTGTTACCTAGGTACTTCATCATCATATTGGATCCAATGCTCTGACCACTCAGAACCCTTACCACTGCCAGCCAATCCTTTGGAAAGCCAAACCCACTTTTTTTTTTTTTTTTTTGTGACCAATGGTTGAAGGTATAGATCTATATATTGCCCCAATCTAGATAGAATGGAGTCAATCCCATTAACTATTGGCCTACCTGGTGGTTCATCTTGGTCTTTAAATCACTGCTAAAAGCATTACTCATAACATTTTTGGTACCTGGTAACCCTGTAAAATATTTTGAGTCTTCTTTCAAATGTCTCCACATAAATATCAAATTTTGCTGGCTTGTTTGGGGGGGAATTTTAAGGCTTTTGTCCAACACTTTCAACGCCTCCCCTGGTCAGGTTGGTTGGCCCCACTCAGGTTGAATACTGCTTCCCCTACTTTTTTTTTTTGTTTTTGTCCCTGCTTGACAGCCTTTCCTCCTCTTGGGGGACTTCATCTTTCCCCTCCTGGACTTCTCTCCATCCTGCCCCTCCTTTTTTTTTTTTTTTTTTTTTTTTTTTTTTTTTTTAAAAAGAATTCCGTTGGATGATTGTATCTCAATGAGTCCTGCTGGTTGGACAGTGGTAGTGGACTCCTCCCTTCATGGTGATTCCCTCCTATCATGCGGGTGGTATCCTGGGCTTCTATTTGCCTATAATCCTGCCTATGGTATGTATCTAATGGTTGAGATACATAATTAGGTCTATATTGCGAGTAATGGGGTCTCCATTGGTTGCCATACCCCCTCCCCTTGGGTCTTTATAGTATGCTCCTCCACTTTTTGGTTTCCACCCATTCTGTGGTGTGTGATATCCACTCATACTGTTGGTATTCATGGTTTCCCTGTATTGCTCCTTCTCCCCATAGGTAGCCATCTTCTGAGTTTTTCAATTCTCAGTTCCTTCACTGGGGGTGGTGTTAAACGAAGCCTACTCTGTTGTATTAATTGTGGCTTGCCACTTGAAAACCTGATCTTTTTTGATATTTTTTTACTTTTTCCTATGTTTATCTCATGCTCTAATTTCTCCAAATCCTTATGTCTGTTGCTGAGCCCTACCATTTCCTGGGACTCTTTTAAAGGGTTCAATTTGAACTTTTATTTCGTTAATTAGCCTAGGCCCTTTTTTTTCCATGAGAGAAATTTAAACCACTCTTCTGTGGATTCCTCATCCATCAGACCATCTCCTATTGGTACATCCCATCCAAGTCTCCTGGGTATTAACCTGTCTTTGCGATTTTACTTCTCATAAGTTAGCATGTCCCACCATGATAACACTTTTCTACATGAGATGTTCAAGTTTTCTATATTGGATGTCCAAATCACCCTTCTTATTGTGTTCAGATTTACTAAAGACATCCTCCACATTGATGGACCTACTTTCAATATAACCAAAAATGTCTATAATAGCTGCTGGTCAGAGGTTAGGTCTAATATATATGAGAATATGGTACCTCCTGCTCTTGTATGGATAATTACTAATCAGCAGCCAGCACTAAAATACCTCAACCTAAGGTACAGAAATTAGAAGTAAATGATAAGGTAGTGCAGCGCTACACATGCATCTTATAACATCCAAAATCTCCGGCTCTTTCTGTTGATCGGGGATCCACTGTGTCCGAGGGACACAGCGCACCGCCGATCGCTGTGCTGCATGCTTAGAATGGGATCACATCATATGACATCCCAGAACGAGAGACCCACTTTGCGCCCATTTCCTTTTTATATGGCGGTCGGGAGGTGGTTAAAGTCACTGACTGTGTCCTCTTCCCACCAGATGCAGCCTTTAGTATCTGTCATAGCCTCAGTAATTACTTAATCTTCCATCCTTTGGAACTGTTAGTGGGGACTCCAGTGTCTGGGGAGGGGGGGTGGCCTGCTGATCCTCCCATTAACCTGCCCTGCTCCTCGGATTCCAAGCTCACTCTTACCCATAAACCATTTCTGAACTGCAGCATAAAAAACTTTCTCCCAATGAACCTTGGGCAGTCCTTTGCCATACATGTTCCTTCAATCCAGACAGATCACACTTTATCACGACAGTCTGCAGCATTATGCCTGATTTTAAGCAAACCCTACAGCAATTTTAGATTAGTAGTCCTCCCATATGTCTAAACTGAAAACACCCCCTACAATGGGGCTGCCCAGGGAAAACAATGGTATACTTTTCCCCTGCAATGGTGAATTAAAGAGGAAGATTGTCAGAACTTTAGCTCTGAGAAAATTATTCAGTATACGATTTATGAAAACAGGTGGGCATCTGGAATAAGGAGATTCCCTACTAAAATTCCCTGTTCTAAAAAATCAATTTTGGTCCCCAAATAGGGGACGTATCAGATCTTAAACTGATAAGAACAGATTGTTAATACTTTATTTACAGAATTATAAAAAAAACACGATACTCGTGATCGGGGTACATCTCACCCTGTACTGTGGTGTGCATAATACACCACATTACAATACAGTTCCAGGCATACAATAAATACATACAATTACATTCACTCAACGGTATGCCTGATGTGCTGTGCGTGGCGGACGATTCCCCAGACAATTACGTCATGCATGATGCCGCTTACCCCAAGACTGTGGCCCCCTAGGTTACCCCCAGGGGCGCCACCGCAAAATACCATAGCATGCATAAAAACATTTTTCAGAATATACAAAATCGTGCCAGTTCAAACAAGTACATAATAATAAAACAAGCATCGGGGGTGTGGGGGGAGAAAGGGAGGGGAAAGGTGTCACAGGCCCGAAGCTTTACTAAAGGGACAAAGACTCGCAAGGGGGAAGTAGGGGAAAAGGGAGACCTTCAGACGTCCTTCCTCAAAGTCCATCAAGTTATAGTCCCTGAGCAGACTGAGGATCAGTCTGCGGCAATCCTCAATGGACATCCTCTCCCGCTGGTGGATGAGGCGCTTCCTGGCGCACCATAAAGCGTCCTTAAAACAACACAGCACCCGCCAGGCGCTGTCAATGTCCTCCAGGTCAAAGTCAAAGTTCCACAGAAAAGTCCGTTCAACACCCCAAAGTGTGTGATGGCTGTCTGTGGCACAATGTCCTTGAGTTCGGGTTCCAGGGCCCTCAACAGGTCCTGAGCAAAAGAGCACTCTCGCTTGTGGATGATGCAGAAAGGGCAGTGTCTGTATCTGCTCAGGTTCCTGGCATGCATAAATGTCCTGAGAGGCAACCTCCCTTGGATTGCCATCCATGCAAGGTCTTTTTTGTGCCTCTTTAGTGAGGCTCTTTGAAGAAACAAACATTCCTCCAGACCACCTTGCAGGTATCTGAAGGCAGGCCTGGAACAGACTCCAAAATGTCACTTGCTCTGAGCTTGTAGATGGTCTTCAGTTTCCACAAGTCAGGCTTGACTCATTGTAGCCCCTGCTCCTTGATAAACTTAAAGGTATCCAGGTAATACCAAGGAGTGTCCCAGTTGTAGGGGATGGAATTATCCCATCTGAAGGACCTCCAGAGAGGCAAAAGAAAAGTGACATTGCGTTTCCGCCAGTCCATAGTCTGTTTCGGTAAAGTACTGCGGATGCAGTTGCAAGCAAAGAACACCCTCAGTTGGGTGGTGATGTCGGGCACGCCCTTACCGCCCTTGAGTGGTTCCTTGAACATGACTGCCCGCTTCACTTTTTCCATCTTGGAGCCCCAGATGAAGTTAAACACCGCCCTGGTGATGGCCTTTCAGGTGTTGGCACGTGGGGGCCAGGCCTGGGTGAGGTAATGCAACACAGGGAGAATCTCGCTGCGGAGTACCAGTGTCTTACCTTTGATGGTAAGGTCTCTGAAGCTCTCAAGTCCAAACTTTTGTCTCATCTTCGACAGTCTCTCCTCCCTGTTGGAGATACAACAGCATGTACTATATAGTATTGTGTTAATATCACTTGACCGGTAGATGGCACTGTACACTAATGCAGGCCATAGATGGGTCGAAAATCGGCCGATTTTTCGGCCGAAAATAAAATCGGCCGATTTTCGGATCGTTAGTGGGCGATTTGGTCGGCCGATTTTCGGTATTTTGGCGGGTTTTTTTTTCGGTAAAGTTGGAAAAAAATCGGCCGATTTTGCCGATCGGCCGATTTTTGCGGCAATTAGTGGGCGAATCGGCCGATTTTTTACCGATAAAAAAAGTGCGCATGAGCAGTGACCTGGAAGAGGAAGAGGAAGAAAATAAGAATAATTCCAGTCCAGCAAAAAGTGTCTCTGCAGAGAGCTCCGCTATTTCTGACAGTTCTCTGACAGTTCCTTGACATTTACAGCGGTTGAAACATTGTATCTATTTGTTTCCGAATAAAAACATCTGTATCCTAAATGGAAATAAGTAGATACAATGTTTCAACCGCTGTAAATGTCAAGGAACTGTCAGAAATAGCAGAGCTCTCTTCAGGGACACTTTTTGCTGGCTGTAGAAGGGATGAAAATCGGCCGATTTTTTTTTTTTTTTTTTTACCATTGATGGCAACGTCGGCCGCTTGAACGACCGAATTTTCGTTTTTTAAAAGAAAAATCTGCCGTTTTTCTCCCCATCTATGGCCTGCATAAGGTTACAAGTTGTGCATATGTGTAAAACTTGTTGGTTCTCTTCCTATTCCTCTTCTCTCTCTTCAAAACCAAGATGTCTGCTGAAATGTATTCTGTATGTTTGCAACTTAAGCCACACAAGTAAAACCAGAGTTCTGCCTCATCACAAGCTACCAGTGTCTTCTCTAACACATAACCAAGACTCCCAAGACTTCAGGGCTGTGCTCTCCGCACCAAACTCCTAGAATTTTGATGAAGTTCATCTTGATGCCGAAGGGTATAGATGCAGAAGAAGGCAGGAACCACTTTCCGAAGAGCATGACCTCCGACTTCCCGCAGTTGACTTTTGCCCCCGAAGCTTGGCCGAAGTCCTCGCAGGTCTGGACGAGCAGGTCGATGGAGCGCTGGTTGGCACAGAACACCGTCACGTCGTCCATGTAGAGCGAGCACTTCCCTTCTGTCTGGTCCCCAGCACGGTGATTCCCCTGATCTCTGGATTCCGCCTGATGCATTCCGTGAAGAGCTCTATACAGCAAACAAAGCAGAAGTGAGAGGGCAGCCTTGCCTGACCACGGAGAGGACCGGGACGGAGTCAGTCTTCCAGCCGTTCACCTGCACGGAACTACAGATGTCGTTATACATGTCAACATATGCACAAAACATTTCCCCGAGACCAAACCTGCGCAGGGCTCTGCACATAAACCCATGGGAGACACGGTCAAAGGCCTTTTTTCCTGATCAAGGCTGACCAGGGCCGCGTGCACACGGCGATCCTTGATGTATTGGACCGTGTCCCGGAAGAGCGCTAGGCTGTCCGTAATCCTGCGGCCAGGAATGCAGCAAGTCTGATCCGGGTGGATGATCCGTCCGATGACTGCCTTCAGCCTGTTGGCCAGAACTTTGGTCAGGATCTTTTAGTCAATGTTCGAGATGGGACGCCAGTTTTTAAATCACATCTCTCCCCCTTACGCTTGTACAGGATCGCGATCATCTCCTCCCTCATTCTGCCCTCCACCACAATCTCCTCGTACAGCTCGAGCAGGTCCGGACCCATGAGGTCCCACAGCACTACATAGAGCTCTGCTGGGAGCCCATTGCAGCCTGGGGTCCTGCCCCACCTAAAGGATTTAGCGGCAGAGTGCAGCTCCTCCAACGTCAAGGGGGCATTGGTGACCCACAAACCTGCAGGATCAATGGTGTTAGTGATGCCTGACAAGAATCTGTCGGCTGTTGTGTTCGTTTCTTTGGGGGAATAGAGGTCGGTGTAGTAGTCGCTGACCACTTCCATCACGGCTTCTTTCCCCTTCTGGAGTGTTCCAGTCTTGTCGCGCAGCTCCGACGGGTGTGTCCTGAGTGGAGTTTCCTGAAAAAGTTACACTAAACTTTCTCCAGATTCTCTACCTTGGCACGGAAAATGATGTTCCTGGATTCTTCCTCTAAGTGCTTTTCCAGGCTCTTCCTGGTGTCCTCCAGGTCCTGAAGGGACTGCAGCTAACGCAGTCTCCTGAGTTCTCTCCTCCTGGCACACACTTTCTGGCATCCCCTGGCCTGAAAGAAGCTGCACAGCTTAACTTTCACAAACTCCCAGTCGCTTACCTTTGCAAAAAGGATCTTTTCTTGCCAGGCACCATAGGCTTCCATGAGTTCCTCCAGCAGTTCCTCATTTTCCAGCAGGGTACAATTCAGCTTTCAGGAGTTTGGGCTGGGGGCAAAACTCTCTCCCAGGTTGCCCCAAAAGTGAATGGCCCTGTGGTCAGAAAAAGCAGGGGACCATGGAGAACCCATGATGCCTGACTGCTTTAGAGGTGAGCACGAAGTCTATCCTGAAACACAGATCCATTGGGGTGGCTCCAAAAGTTCACGGAGCCTCGTCCCACGGTGTCCTGCAGGGAGGCCTCCACAATCACCTCCTGGAGCAACTTTAAGGTGGCATCGAGTCTAGCATACATGCTGGAGCTGCGCCTATCGGCCAGTTAAAATCACCGCCGATCACTACTGTTGTGACGAGTTGCGCCCACAAGGTCTGGAAAAGCTCCAGCCGTGCGTTCTTCTCCGGGGAGGCGTACACGTTGATGAGCCTAACTGGCTCTCCCGCCCACGAGCCATCTATGACCAAGAAGCGGCCAAAGACTAGCTCATGGACTGAGTCAACCGTGAGATGACCTCCCCTGACAAGAACCGCTAACCCTGCAGACTTGCAATTGCCACCCCCAGACCAGTAGGAGGGACTGTGGGTCCACTGGGAGGACAAATGTGTACCTCCTCGGGGGGCAGGGCGCACTCCTGGAGCATGTAGACATCACTCTGCTGTGAGGAAAGAAAAGTCAGCACAGTCTGCCTCTTGGATGCATCCTTGATGCTCCTCACATTAATGGAAAAGAGATCGCAGCCATGGGAAGGAGATGAAGGGGTTAGTTGGCATGGGCTGTACTTGCCTCCCCTGGAGGGGGGGTGTCCTCTGCCGTCTCTGCCTGACCGGTGCACTGGTTCAGTCCGATATGGCTGATGACCTCATTGAGAACCTCCATTGAAGTCAGTGGAGAGGTCTGGCTCCAACTAAGTCAGGGCCATCTCCTCATCCTCTCCCACGGGGTCAGGACCAGCGGCGTCCTGGAGGACAGCAGGCCGCTTGGAGGATGGATCCTCTGCCGCTGGGCTGTCCTGCTCCTTCCGCTTCCCCGCTGAAGAGCTGGTGGAAGGGACAAGGGGCGGGAGGGGCAGCCTCCAACACCGGAGGGGTGTGGAGGGAGGGGGTGGGAGTTCCTCTTACCCTTGTCCGGCTGAGGTTTCGGTGGCAATTTTCCAGCAGAGCCCTTGTTCAGAGCTCCAGCGTACGATCTGCTTTTCTGGGGAGAGTGCTTATAGACATGCTCTGCCAATCCACAGAGGTTGCAGGATTTGGACCTCACAGTCCTTGGTCTCATGGCCCGCAACCCGGCAGTACCTGCAAGAAAGCTTGTGGCAATCCTTACCCTCGTCACCATGCTGGACGCACTTGCGGCAGGTGTGGTGTTGGTCTGGCAGTACAGGATTCCTGTGGAGGCTCCCAGGGAGAAGCATGGTTGCAGGTTATGGAGGTCTCCTGAGGGTCGGTCTCTCATCAACCTACAAAACACGGACCACTTACCTGTCCAGAAGCTGTTAGCATCCAGTATCTGGACTGGGTCCTTCAACATGATGTAGAATCTCTGTAGGTAAGTGGTGATTATCTTTTCCAGTGACATGAGGGTTCCTCATGGATACCGTGATCCGCTTTTCAGACCTTTTTTGAATGGGTGAATTCGCAACAAAGTTGCGGAAAGGGGATTCCGGCCCAGAGGTCCTCATCTGCTCCCAGTATCTTCTACAAACCTGTAGAGATACAAAGGTGATGTAGAAAATTCCTCGCACAAAGGACTGCACAGACAGGGTCTCTGCCTTGCTTCCTTGTCTTCCTGCCGAAGACTTCCGGGGTCATGTCTGGGACTCTGCCGTCCACCTCCTTCAGACTCAGCACAACTGTCTGCTTCATCCAGGAAGGGGAGTCCTTCTGCAGGGTGGCTTGGTCTTGCTTGTCCCGACTGGCTGGCGCCATCCAGGGTGCAGGTGGAGGGGGCTTTCGGGGTTTGGCAGGAGCTGTGGTCGATAGCTTCTTTGCTGATTTCTTCCCCATCTTGTCGCCGAGTAGTTTTGTTCAGAGAAGGCTTCCTCCTTCCTCGGCGTCTTCACTCTTGCTTAGCCCTTGAAAAGGCTATTTGGTGTCTACTGCCCGGAGGTAGTAATGCAGAGTGGGGAGGGGGGGGGAAGATCACAAACCTGTTCTGTGTGGGGGGCTAAGCCTCAAACCCAATAGCAGCAGTGTAGTGACTTTTGGGGGACTATTAAAAATATGATTTTATTCCAAAAGTAAGAAGCCCAGCTGTCTGTGAGGGGTTAACATTTCTTGGTTAGAATTCAAGTGACTTTCTAGTGCATCTCACACACAGTGAGTGGAAGAAACTTGGACAATGAAACACACACCACTATTGAAATTCCTACAGGTGATCAAACAAAGTCCCAGGAAAGTTAATGGTGGGATCTGATCTTGGTTACTCTAAAAGACCTGGCAAAAGTGTGTTTTTCTAAACAATTGCCATTGTCTGGAAACAAGGAGATTTCACCTGCAAGAAAGTTAATTATAAAATCAAACACTACCATGTGTACTCCACAGGTGAGTCATCGCACCTATCCAAAAGAACAATGATGAGACAGAAACCTAACTGTCTGAGAAGATTAAACAAAACCTTGGAAGTGTGAATTCCCAGAGGAAATGTTATGGACTGTCACAATAGGCTATTGAATTAAGGTTTAACTACAGGCCAGTCTATGTACTTTAAGCACTCAACAATGGACAAGGTTCTCTGTCATATTCCCATGAACTATATTTCCAGCCAAGGTCAGTCGATTAAAATACTGAGGAAAGTGTGGGGGATCTCAATGGGATGTTATAAAGTGTTTCCACACACAAATATATTCAGCAGAGTTGGGGATTGCATACCACTAAATTAAGTGTGAAATGATGAAAAGTAAGATATGTTGTGAATTGGTATCAGTTGTATATTTCCATCAAATCAAATGTTTCAAACAGTTTAAATATCAAGGAACTGAATGAACATAGATCTTTCTATGGTTCTTATCCAAGAATTAGTGAAATTAACTATACTTGGATAAGACACATATATCTAATACCTAAAGTTATCTTGGTTCCAATCAAAGCATGAGTCATCATGAATACTCAAATTGTTTTGTGATCCCTGACTGCCCCCCAGTGGACAGGTGAGGCATATCATATGTATACACACTTCCCAACCGGCCAATCAACAAGCCTGTTGGGAGGGTCCTTTTTAAAACAAAAGAATTTTAGTATAAAAAAAGCCATGCACCACACAAGGAGGATGCTGAAGAAAAAAAAGAAGCTAAAGAAAAACAGATCGACAAAAGGAAGGAGAAGGAAATCTACCCCATCTGAAAAACTTAAAAATCTTCAAATACTACTTCTCAATCCTTTTAAAACTTCTGAAAAACTTCTACTAAACTTCTTCTAAATTTCTGAACCTCTACACTCCTACACTTTTCCTAAAAACTGCAACCCACTGCACTATCTTTCACTTGCTCCCTGCGGCCATTTTTGCTGAAGGAGTCCAGTTGCCATTTTGTCTTGAGGACCATTTGAAGGCCCCAACTACATCCCACTGGGGGAAGCTTCAAGCTCAAGGTATATTAAGTGGTGATCAAATTAAGGTGTCCAAATTATTGGTTCATTAAATATTTGCCATATTTTAACAGCTGGAGGCACTGCGATGTTTTAAGGGAAGGGACACCGCCCTACCTAAGTAGAATAAATTCTTACATAAACCACCACAGCAGGCAGGTGAAGCCAAATTTAATTCTACGAGGTCGAGTACAGGGTACCCCACACAGACCAAATGGCTGGGATAGATTCAAGTTTTTTTTTTTTTTTTCTCAACATCCCCACTTAATCAATAACCATCCTGCGAGATACCTCCATAAGGCAGGCCGATTTCCCGTTTAGCCATAAAGATCTTAAAATGACTTAACCAGAAATGTGCTCTAAGAAAGTTAGCAATATTAGGGAAATTATATCCCCCCCAGGTTCATGTTCTTCATCACCGTTATCTGGGCCACCCTCTCCATCTTAGCACCCCAGAAAAACACAACAGCCTAGTGACTCTGGATCTGATGCTGGGGGGAAAAAAATCAGGCTGGTAATACAGTAAAAAAGGCAGTATCACCGCCTTTTATCACCAGCACCCTCCCAGACAAGGTCAAACGTCTGTTTCCAAAACTTCAGTTTCTTTATCTTCTCTGTCACCCTCTCCACATTCCTCTGATCTAAAAGGTTCTGCAAAACCCGGAACTGCAAACCCAAAATTTCAATAGCCCCAGTTTCCTTTAATTTGGCCCTAGATGTGTCACATGAGCGACTCAAAACACAAGCCTGACTCTTGTCCCAATTGACCCGCAGTCTGGACATAATTCCAAACAGGCTCAACTGAAGTTATGCCCTGCCAAGATTTACTGAAGAGCAACAGACAAAAGCGACATCGTCCATATAACACATGGACTTAACTCTATTTCCATCCCCCTCCTGGAACAAAAAAACCCTGGAACCTCTTGTCTTTTACATGCCTTTAAGAGAGGCTCCATTACACAAATGAACATGATAGGTGACAGGGGACACCCCTGCCTCACCCCAGAAGCTACAACAAAGGGCTCAGAAATCTTCCCGTTCACCAGTACATGACTGGTCATACAACCCTTTCAGTGCACGTAACAAAGGAGCTGGCACTGCCATCTGCCCCAAGACCTCAAAGAGGAAGGAGTGGGACACCCTATCGTATGCATTCTCCAGATCAATGCCCGCTACCACCAGCAGGAGATTATTAGACTGCGCATATGCCACCAGCGTCAGATTATCTGTGATCCTCCTGCCAGGGACTGTGCATGTTTGCCACTCGCCTACCAGTTCCCTTACTACACGACTTAGACGACTTGCCAACAATTTTGACACTTCCTTGTAGTCAACATTCAGAAGAGTTATCGGGTGCCAATTCAGATCACGCCCATCACCCTTCTTAAACAGCAGTTCATGGATTCTGATAAAGTCCCATTCTCCACACAACTTCACGATCTCCCACAGATGTTCCTTTTTTTTAAGAGAGCCCAAAATTTAACATACATCCACAGGGAGACAGTTGTTGTTTTTTCCCTGCGGTCTTATTCCTGGGCATCCTCCTCAGATTCTCCTCTGCCTCTGTCACCAGGCCTAGTAGACCTCCTGCACTAGTCTCCTCCAAGCTCCCCTGTAGTACTTCACAATATTCCTGGATTTCCTCTTGCGAAGCCACCTCCTGTTTCTCATGTTTGCATAGAAATTCCACACCTCCTCACCCTCCATCACCCCATCTGTTTAGGACACTCCGTATGACTTTTGACTCCATGGGCTTTTTTAAAAAAAATCTGGAACACTGCTCCCCCTCTTCCATGTCTTGCACCTTGGCACGGAAAATCCTTTTCTTCCCCTTCTCTAAGAAATTACACCTCTGCTGTCGCACCTCCAAATCCTTACTCGCCCACCACCAACCTCTTACACCTTTAATAGAAAATGCAACTTATCCATTAGAGCGGACTCCCTCTCCCTCCTACACATTCTCTTGATAAAGGATACAATTTGGACCTTTTTGTCTAATTCCCACCACTGCAGCAATATGGGGAACTCACATTTTTCTTTTCACCAGCCGCCCAAAAAACACACTGAAGGCTTCATATACCCCTTCCTCCTCCAAAATAGTTTAGTTTTCCACAGTCCTTCCCCAAAGACCACTTCCTCTTCCAGTCTAACCACACAAGACATAATTATATGATCAGAAAAGTCCACTACATCCGTAGTGACTCTCAATGCTCACATACTGACACAAAAATAAAAAATTCTTGAAGTGACTGTACCCTGGTAAGAAAAAGGTATGAGCCGCCCCATTTTCCTCCATTTCCACTGCAGTGTCCCTCAAATGAAAATCTGCTACCATCTCATTCAGGAGCATGGAAGATGAGTCCAATCTTGTCTCCCACCCCTCTTCTGTTCCTCGCTTTCCGGATACAATTAAAATCCCCCACTACCAAAGTAAGAATTCTACCTGGCAGGTGTAGCTTTAAACTGCTAAGGAGCTCCTTTTCTTCCTGCCTTGTCTGCAGGTGCATAGATGTTAAAGATCCTAAACTTGCACCCTGCAAACTCAAACATCACCACCAACAATCTTCCTGGGACAATTACCTCATGAGGTACTACGACATTTGAATTTTTTACCAGTACCCCCACACCTTCACTTCTTGATTCACATGCCGGTTACCACACATTCACCATACACCAACTCCTGTTGACTTGGTGCTCTTGCCACCCCACATATTTGGAGGCACAAAATGTCCGACCTACATTCTGACAATCTGTCAAATACAGCAGCCTGCCGCCAGCTAGATCTTGTGCTTCTGACATTAATAGTACTGATGATTAGGGCCATGACAAAGGGCAAAAGGAAAGTACTAGCCATACTGAATTAGAAAGTGGGACGCTCCATAGACTCCACTTCCTGATCCCAGCCTTCCTGGCTTCTCTGCAAATGCTTTGGCACTGGAGAACTGGCAGAATATGCTTCGGACTCCCCAGAAATTACAATTTTGAGCGCATCCTCTTCCCTGCTCTCGAGATGCACCTCTTCTTCCATTCTGGCTCTTCTGCCAGGCATCCCAGAGTCTCCCCTTACAGCTCGTGACACCGGATGCTGGCCACTTTCCAAACTCATCCTCTTTTTTCACTTCCTCCTCGCTTTCTTCACTTTGACACCTCCCCAATCAACTGCACCACAGCACTCTGCCCTGGGGTAGGGGTCGCTTCTTCTACTTCTTCTACTTCTTCAAAGACTCAGTCCCATTCCGTTATCTTCCACACCAGGCATGGGGTACGCAGTTCCAGAGCAGTTATCCCCAACCTCCACTTTACTCACAGCAGAAGCTGAGGAACCACCCCCCCACGCTCTTAGGCTCAGCCGTTGTTGTTGTTTGGAGCACAGTAGATTGAGCCGTTTCACCGCTATCCTCCCACAGGTCCCCTTCCGGTCCCCTCCATTCCACCACCATTTTGGCCTCAGCTTGGCCCTCCTGGCGTTTAAACACCGCAAAACCTTCTCCTATAACTACATCCACAAAAGTCCCCTTGGCTTCACAATACTCTTTGCACTGCCGTGCAAAGTGGCCAGCTTTTTTACAAATGTTACACACTTTGTGCTCCCTGCACTCGTTTGCAGCATGTCCGGTCTTGCCACAAAAGCGGCACTTTTGCCCTTCAGTCTGTGCTAATATGTCCATACTTAAGACACCTACGACAATAGCTTGGCTGCCCCGGGTAAAAAAGTAAACCCCTTTCGCCCGTTTGTAAAAACTGCAGGGGGCCTCTTCACTCCCCCAATACAGTCCACATCCCCTTTTTTTTAAACTGGGCAAAAAAAGGTACTTCCCACACCAAATACAGTATCTGTTAAGTACTTTCTCACCTCCCCTAAGGTCTTCACAATATGCCTCCAAAAAGCCCATATCAAGGCCGGATCCGCAAATGGGTTGTACAGGTGCACCATAATTACTTTATCCTCTTACATAAATAAGCGCTGAATCTCAAACTTCTTCTCCAACACTGGATTCTTCACCTTAGCTTCTTCATAAATTCTCCAGCACACCTCGGAAGATTCAAAAGTAATGTCGTAAGTCCCCTGCTGGGGGAATTCCTGCAGACACAACACATTTTTTCACCTTGACTTTTAAGACATCCAACAGTAAATCCACAACGACCGTTTTTCAGCATCACAGATTTTTTTTTTTTTTTTTTTTTTCTCTGGCTTCACCAGGAATCTCAGTGAATCATGAAGATTTTGACCCACCATCATGGTACAACAGCACAGTCACCTCCCTTCCGGGGGGACCCTTGTGGGAACTCCCAAAAAGCTTTTCTGACCTCAACCAGAGAAACAAAGTTCCACTGATCGAAGCCAAAAGGCCGAGAAGTGATAACTGGAAAATTGGGCCTTGCCAAGGGGCGCCCGAGCCGGCAGAAGGGAGCTGCTCGCTGAGAGCACCCCAGAATGGAGGGGCCCACTCCTCCTTGGCCCTCTTGCAGGTGGGTGGGGCAACAAAAATTCACACCTGTGACTGAGTGCCTGGGGCTCTAGCCTCCACTCCTTCCCTCTAATACTTTGCTTCCATCCCTTGGGGCCAGTCTGCTCCTCTATCCAAAGTGGGCACCAGCAGGTGCTGCTGGTTTTGAGGAGAAATGAGCATGGTCATTTGCATGGCCCTGCCTCTAGAGCCATGTGGGCAAGGCAGGCCACTAGATGGAGACACAGGCCTTGGCATGGCTTCCATGCTGCTGGTCGAGCGTCCCAGAGTCAAGGCGAGCAGCAGCACTCAGGCTGCCAGGCTTCCAAGCAGGCCTCCTCCTTTTCATAAATTAACTGATATCTGAGTTCTTTGCGCTAATTTGAAAACAAAATAAAAAGCAATGTGCAAAAATATACATAAAAATCAGTGCAAAATGGTAATGAAATAGGTGATAAACAATTTAACATAACAGTACAATGATCTAATCCAAAATGGTTAGAAATTCAAACCGGCATTTTACCTTTAAAGAATTTTGAACCAATTTGTCTCAAAATGCAGTATAAGAAATCAACTCTGCAACATGTGACAACAGCTATGCAAACCGACCACATGATCTCTTTACAACCAGATATTCAAAGCTCAACATGTACCTTGGCATGAATTGATTTTAGAATACCATGCACAGGCCAATCTAATTAGTTTCGAGGTTTTTTGTTTTTGTGTTTTTTTATTTGAGGCCAAAATCAATTACACTAAGTTTATCTTCCTTGTCATATATCCAGCTAAACCATTGACTAGAAACAAATATTGGCTTCAGGGATATTTTAAGAAAATTCCCCAGAGGACTGAAATGAAAATAACTTGTACTGCAGTTAAAAATACTTCACATCAACTCCTGTGCTAACTATAACAGTTATATTGGACTAACTTTAGCTGGAGCTATAAGGCTAGTATAAGTTAGCTGAAGAAAATGAATGGATACCAATATGGACTCTATGGTGTCAGTGATGCCAGCTTTCATTCAGCTTAATTCAGGGTGCCTGTCAATCTGTTGTCCCTTGTCTCCTCTCTTGTGATGTCTTCCTCCTGTCCGTCCTTCTTTTTTTTTTTTTTTTTTTTTTTTTTTTAATCCCCCAAAAAACCTAGGCGTGCAAAGCTTATCTTCACCTAAAAATGACATCAGACTGGGTGTCATTTTCTCTAATTGGTTTGTTACCTGAAAGGGACAGTATAGGATTAGGAATGATTTGGGGGTTTTCTGACACCCTTATTTATTTTAGGTACTTGTATAGTGCTGTCAATTTACGCAGCGCTTTACATATATTGTACATTCACATCAGTCCCTAATCCTCAAGGGGTGTACAATCTAAAGTCCCTAATTCACATTCATACATACATATATTAGGGCCAATTTAGACAGGAGCCAATTAACCTACCAGCATGTCTTTGGAGTGTGGGAGGAAACGGGAGTTTCCGGAGGAAACCCACGCAAGCACAGGGAGAACATGCAAACTCCATGCAGGAGGCGCCATGGTCGGGAATCTAACCCATGACCCACTTACTGCAAGGCAGATGTGCTAACCACTAAGCCACTGTGCCGCCCTTTCTGGGTCATCTCAAGTTTACTTTTTTTAGCCTTGGCTAGTAAGAATATTGCAAAATTTAAGAACTGCCTTTGACAGGTTTCAGACAGACTGGTACCCATGTCACTCCAAATGTATTACTTTAACCACTTGCCTACGGGGCACTTATACCTGCTTCTTGCCCAGGCCAGTTTTCAGCTTTTAGTATTGTCGTACTTCGAATGACAAATATGTGGTCATGCAACACTGTACCCATATGAAATTATCATTTTTTTCAAGACCGCTTTCTTTTGGTGGTTTTTAATCACCTCTTGGTTTTATTTTTTGCTAAACAAACCAAAAGCTGAATTTGGAAAAAAAATAGTTTTTTGTTATAAAATTTTGTAAACCGTGATTTTTCTCCACTGATGTGCGCTGAGGCTGCAGTGATGGGCACTGATAGGGGGCATGGCTGGGGCTACACTGATCATCAGTGCCCTGATGATCAGTGTACATGTTCTCTCTAAGGAATGCTGATAACTGGCTCTCCTCTCCTCCCCAAGCTGTCAGCGTGACGGCTCGTGAGGAGAGAAATGCCGATTAACTGACATTTCCCTATTTTACATAGGATCAGCTGTGATTTGGACACAGCTGATCACATGACCAGGCCGACCTCTTCAGCTCTTTCTGTTGATCGGTGATCCGCTGTGTCCAAGGGACACAGCGCACCACCGCTCTGTATGCTCCCGGAGCCGCGCACACGCGGTTAGAGTGGGAGGACATCATATGATGTCCTCCCCAGAATGAGAACCGCCTTGTGGCAGGCGGGAAGCGGTTAAGTGATTTCTGGAGAAGAGAAAAATCTAACCATATGTCCTACAAAAAGATGAGGTAATTTTTACTGAGACTTCTTACTCGCGTCTTTCATAACATACCAATACTATAATGAACAAAAACTAAATCGTTATATATAAAAACATAATATCCACAATTTTCCATTATGTATTGTTAAAACAATAGATTATTGTTATTATTGCAATGTTTTTTTTTTTGTTTTTTTTTAAATCTAGGCATGGGCTCATCTGTTTCTTACAACCAGCATACCTCCCTCCCTCTTCTCCCCCCCCCCCCCCCCCCCAATTTATAACCTGGGAACATAAGCTGCAACGACTTTGGAATGCTCATAGAATCTGTTCAGAAACCATGAATTTAGAATATTCAGAACAAAATGGTTTCTGGCATGCCCATGTAGAGAAGTTCAGGCCTTCCTGTTTAATTCTGTGAGTCAAGAACAGTTCTGACAGGATGACAGACCCCCCCCAGGGTACCTCCCCAGAGTCCCTCTTGTTCATATAAACTTTGAACCTCAACTTGCCCCTATATATCCCATATTGGGTTATACAACTTCTACTCCATGTCAACTTCCACATAGTGTATCTTATCAGGAATTGCTTCACCAACTGGGGCTTCATACAGGGATTGTAACAATACACCACCACTTTTCACCCCAGGACTAAACAGCAACCAGGCGGTTTGATCGTTTAATGGTTTCTCATCCAAACATGCTTTCCCCCAGATCTTGTAACCAACCTCACATGCATCCTGTCTTGGAAATTCGCTTTAACGAATTTCTCCTTACCGTGAGTACTCGCAGTTGGATGCGCAGAAATCCCCCATAAAGCTGTGCGAATCTCGCTTACCACGACTGCAGCTAAACTACATGATTCCTGCCCATCCAAATGGGTTAGCTCTGTTGAAATGTGGGGGGTGGAGCTCCGTTACCCTAGAATGATCACACGACACTCTAAGGCTGCCGTTGGAATTCACATAAGGGCCGGCTTCAGACTCAGCCCCCGGTTTTATTACAAGCAGACACGCCCCCCACATGAATAAAGTCAATCCCCTCCCACCAAACAATGCAATGGAGTGCCTATACACAGGATGTACATTCCGATTGGAGCATAGCCTTTCCTATTATCTATCACCCGTCCTCCCCCATGAGCCGTCTGAGGTCAGCAGACTTCCTCCTCTTCCCCCCATGAGCCCTCTATGGAGAGCATATTTCTTGTTCCAGCTCCTAGCAGTATGTTCATTCTCTGTACAAGCATTCCCTAGAAATATCAGTCTGTACCTGGATGGGCCCGATACGATCTTTATTAAAACACATCCATCTGGATACAGTTCAGATTGGTAATGGGTTGTAAGATATGCATAAGCCTACACGCGGAGTTCGTACCGCTTGGCGCCTTGCGTTATGAAGTCCATGTGGTACTATGCTGCTGATATGTGGATACAGGCCCGCGGTCTACTGCCAGCGGCATTCGCATCGAATGCCGTGGTGGTATACACGCCGGTCTATAAGCGCAGATCTGCCATCTCATCCATTACTGAGCTGAGTACTGTAATACATACATTTGTACATGCGCATGGCCCAATTGCAGCCTTCAGAGCTTTAATTAAGCCACACAAGAGAACACTCATGACACATTTAAAGTTCGACCAACAATACAAAATTTCCATGACAATCCTCAGTATGAAAAAAAAACATTTGGTACCACTGGCCACAAAATCTTGTAATGAAAATAGATTCCTGATCATTAAGCTTTAATTTCTGCAACACTTCTACTGCAACCATCTTCAGTCCTACTCCATTCTGAAATTCAAGCTACACATTTTTAGTCAAAATAAATTTCTTAAGTGCACAGAACCTGGCGATTTTCACGTGCCCCCTCATTTATCTGGAGGGGGGCAAGAATACCCCCTGGCCCTATTGTCTTGGAAATTCGCTTTAACGAATTTCTCCTTACCGTGAGTACTCGCAGTTGGATGTGCAGAAATCCCCCATAAAGCTGTGCGAATCCCGCTTACCACGACTGCAGCTAAACTACACGATTCCTGCCCATCCAAATACTTTGGTTCTGTTGAATTGTGGGAGAATTGGAGCTCCGTTACCCTAGAATGATCACACGACACTCTAAGGCTGGTGTTGCAATCCACATAAGGGCTGATTTTAGACCCAGCTCTCTGTTTTATTAAAAATACACACATGCCCCCCACATGAATAAAGTCAATCCCCTCCCACCGAACAATGCAATGGGGATTGCCTATACAGAGGATGTACATTCCAATTGGAGCATAGCCAAGTCCAAGTTACAGGCTCTAAGCATACTGTGACCCAGTCTGCTACAGTCCTCAATGGACAACTCTGACAGACCCAACCAGGACAGAGGCTTTTGGCAGGGACTAGGGTCTATCCTATCCACTGATTTAGGGCCCATGGAGGAGACCAGGGATTTTGTCTGCTTCTCCCAATGAAAGCATGGGGAAGAGCTCAGTTTAGGCTCTGAACACATAGGGAGAGTGGATCAATCTGTGACTATGGACAACAACGCAAGGCTTTGATTAGTTCTCTGACTAAAGACAAAGCTTCCTTTTCTGGAGTGGGTGGAAAGGTCCAGGCCTGGGCGAGTTACTGCAACATGGAGAGAATCTCGCTGCAAAGTACCAGTTTCTTTCCTTTTTTATGGTAAGTTCTTTGAGGCTCCATAGTCCCAACCTCTGCTTCATCTTTAACGGTATCTCCTCCCAAGATTCCACAGCAGCAACCTTGGCTCCAAACCAGACTCTCAGAAGTCAGTCTTGATGCTGAATGGAATGGACACAGTGGAAGGCAGGAACCACTTTCTGAAGAGCATGCCTTTTGACGTCACACCATTGACTGTTGTCCCCAAAGCTTTGCCCTAGTTCTGTACTGTTCAGAACTTGACTCGCTCACCCAGACCTGCAAGAACAGTCACGTCATCCATTTA
Source organism: Staurois parvus (assembly GCF_062004578.1). Lineage (NCBI taxonomy): Eukaryota > Metazoa > Chordata > Amphibia > Anura > Ranidae > Staurois > Staurois parvus. The sequence continues at coordinate 575,842 of NW_028318906.1, read as the reverse complement.
GAGCAAGCAATTGTGACCTCCTTTCTGTCTGGTCTTGTTGCAGCAATTTCCAGATTTCTGGGTTCCGTCTTATGCATTCGGCAAAGAGCTCTATAGAACCAACAAGCAGCCTTTCCTGACACCAGAGAGAATCGGGAAGGGGGTCAGTTTTCCAGCCATTCACTAACACCATGCGTCTAAGGTCAACAAAAGAACCAAACATTTCCCTAAGACCAAACCTGTGGAGGGTGCTGCAGATATACCCATGGGAGACATGGTCAAAGGCCTTTCCCTGGTCAAGGCTGAGTGGGTCCGCATGCACATGGCAATCTTTTGATAAACTGGACCGTGTTCCGGACAAGCACAAACCTGTTTGCAATCCTGTCAACAGGAATGCCACAAGTCTGATCTGGGCTTAACTGTCCAATGACTGACAGCCTTCAGCCAGTTGGCCTGTACCCTGGCAAGAATCTTGTAGTCCATGCTTGAGAGATGGGTTGACAATTTTTCAAATCACATCTCTCTCCCTTCTGCTTATACAGTATTGTGATCATCTCCTCCCTGAGAGGAGGAGGCATTCTGCCCTCCCCTCCCCGCCATCTTGTACAGCTGGAGCAGTTTTTGGGCCCATGAGATCCCACAGCTCTACATAAAGCTCCACTAGGAGACAGTCACAGCCCAGCATCATCTGTCTAAAAAAAAAAAAAAAAAAAAATCAGACAGTGTAGCTCCTCAAATGTTAAGGGATCGCTGGTGGCTGACAAACTTGCAGGATCAATACTGTTAGTGATACCTGACAAAAACCTGTCAGTGGTTGTCATGTCTGTTTCTTGATAATTAAAGGCTGGTGTAGTAGTCGCTGACTTCTTGTATAACAGCCTCCTTCCCCCTATGGAGTATTCCAGTCTCGTCATGCAGCTCAGACAAGGGTGAGTTTCCTGGAAAAGAATTATGCTTCTCACTATCCTCCACCTTGGCATGGGAGACAATGTGCCTGTATTCCCTGCTGAAGGGACTGCAATGGACGCTGTTGTCTCCTGAGTTCCTTCCTCCTAGCACACACATGCTGGCATCCTCATGCCTGAAAGAAGCTGCACTACTTAACTTTCACAAACTCCCACCAGTCACTCACCTTTCCAAAGAATCCTTCTGCCAGGTGATACCTCCCTGAGTTCCTTCAGCTCCTCCTTTTCCAGCAGGGTGAACCCCTCACCTAGGCTGCTCTGAAAGTGAATGGCCCTGTCATCAGAGAAAAAGCAAGCGACCATGGAGAAAACCCCCTCTATGCCTGATTGCCCTGGAGGTGAGTGTAGCAAACTTGCTCATCAGAGTTGGATGCGGAGTTCCTCTCTTCCTTTTTCTTTTGAGGTATTCCTCGATCATTCACTCCCTACCCCCTCCCTTCCTGAGTGACAGATGGTGGGGGGTCAACCACAGGGTAAAGCCTTTTCCTGCCTTTTTGAAGAGACGCTACTGTGTTTGTTTAATTCTCTGCCCAATTGGCCTGTGGGGACCGTATTGGACAGGCGACTTTTCAATCATTATAGTGTATATTTGATAACGGGAGTTTCCCTATCTCCAACAAAAGTGGTGATGGCAGTAGAGGGTTATTTGCATAATTAACCTGACCCAGTAACAAGCACATTCAGGCTGCAGGCACCGATTGTAGCCCATTAGCTGGACAATCGCTGTGCAGGGTGCAGCCTTGTTGCGCGCATCACACCACAGTTTTAGATTGGCCGGTCCTTCGGTTACGAGTTGGTGAGAAGGTCTGGGGTCTGACATATTACTGTTAGTCACGGTCGTGCATTTGTCGCATGTTGGTGGCGGCGACTGTGCGATCGTGGCAGTGAGCATGAAGTCAATCCTGAAATGCACAAACCCGTTTGGGATGGCACCACGAGTAGTTCACAAACCCGTGCCCTATGGATCCCACAGTGTCCTGTAAAGAGGCCTCCAATCATCTCCCAGAGCAGCCTAGAAGTACCATTGCATTTTGCGTATGTGCTGGAGCTGCACCTGTCAAAGTTAAAATTACCACTGATCACTACTGTTCTGGTGGTGACAAGTTGGGCCCTCCATGGTCTGGAAAAGCTCTAGTCATGCACTCTTCTCCGGGGAGGCATACATATTAATGAGCCTAATTTTTGTTTCTCATGCCCACACAGTCTGACCATAAGACACAGCCACAGACAAGCTCATGGACAGTCAACCGTGAGATGTTTGCCCCTGCAGTCTTACAATTATTAAAAACGTGTAAAGAAGTGAGCGCCTTCTAAATAGCAGCAGCTGTACACCAAAGGCACCATATAAAACCTTCCGATACACAATATACAAAAAAGGTGCAGCGCTAAAGCACAAACAAATAAACGTATATACACATGTACAAAATCATGCAAAAAATGTAAAGTGATATTGTGCACTCATATATATGCCACTATACGGTGGCCAGCATAACGTGAGGAAAACTGCTGTGTCCACAGATAAGTCCAACGTGAAGATGTGAGCAAGATCTCAACCAATCTGTAGGTTACCAAACGACATAGACTGTGCACACGGTGAGACAGTGAGGATACAGATTACGCACTCACCAGATGCGCAACCTTTATGTGCTTTTATGTAATATAGAGACTTCCAATATGTCATCAGAGATCTGGTCAGGTCCCCTTCGTTATCGCATACTCTGCATACAGCCTTCTCATTAGGCGATGACCACTCTATAGATGTACCTGGCTCCCAAAGGAGCTCAGAAAAAAGAGTGGGCCAATAGTGCAGTATGTCTTAGGATACTTTTATTCCCACACACAGACAGATGCCAGTCAAGTACAATGTAAGGGATAATAATAAAATGAAGTACTGACCCAGTAAAAAGTTGCCGCCGGGGCCCCTCGTGGTGCTGGCGGTATTAGCGTCAAACAGCTGCAGCCGACCCCGACGCGTTTCGAGCGAGGAGCTTAGTCATAGGGTTTTGGCTATCAGCTGTTGACGCCGTACTGCCCTTTAAATAAGGGAAATGGCGCATGCGTCGTTACCATGCGCCATTTTCCCGAAGGTAGATGTCGTCAAACGGCGCCATTTTGGCGTAGTCCGTCTAACCGCGCATGCGCGAGCATACGTCGGAACGTGAAGGACATCAATACAGGATCACCGAAGGGAGAAATGTTGCCATAGAAACAATATACACTGAATGCGATCCCAAAGATCGCTCAGAAGGTGTGTATAGTATTTATCAAAAAAGGGGGATACATTATTAGAGAGACATTACAAAGTATACTTCTTTGTACACCAAAATATGTCAAAGAGATTAGATTATCCCCTGAAAAAACTGACTTTATTATCGAGGTCCACAATTAAAAACATAATTTTTTTAAAAGTTATGTCTAAATACCTGGCAACATATATCTAAGGTGATCCTATATACATAATGTGTTTAAAAATATCCCATCAAACAATCTTTATTTATTACCATGAAAAACATCATTCCCAAATGCAGCATAATGGGTATACATATGTACTATAAAGTTAAAAAATGTCACACAGATCTCAAATTATGTGACAACCTCTAGTTATTGAGCCATAAATTAATATAAACTATCCAATAAATATGTATGTATGACTGTGCGGCCCTGCTGCACATGTCATGCTGATTATGTATATATATTAAAAATTTACAACTATAAATAATCCACATCCTATTCGGTATATGTGATATGTAAATATAATGGATGAATAATATTTATATCCCATATGGATATCCATCAGCTCATAGTATTATATAAAACAACACATCATGTGCAAACGAGTATATATGAAATATGACCACCTATGTGTAAAAAAAAATATATAAAATGTCCATAAAATATATTTAAATGCATATTGGACATATAAAGAACCATATTTAAAATATGTAAAATTTACCTGACAACATATAAAATATATCCAAACTTAAATCTAAAAATAGACTTCGCCATAATCAGAAACCGAGAGAAATGTACACCCTGGCATATTTTTAGACATAACGAGAGGCATAATTATGAATTTTATATGTATACATAGAATGAATCTGTATATATCAAAAGTTCACTAACTATTTATGAAGCAGTTCAAATCCAGTTCTATGTTAAGCCCCTTAGGGCGCATAGAGTCCATCTGGAAGATCCACTTAGTTTCCATTTGTGACACTGTTCTTTTCTTATTAGTGCCCCTCCAGTGCGATTTGAACTGAATCTATTCCCACAAACATCAAAGAGGATGGATCTCTATTGTGGTGTGTTCTATAATGCATAGATAATGAGTGGTCCTTGTAACCCTTTTTTACGTTATTAACATGTTCTCTGAGTTTATCTCTGAGTTTTCTAGTCGTACGTCCAATGTACTGTTTTTTGCAAGGACACTGCAAGAGATAAACAACGTGTCTACTGTTACAAGAGATAAAGTTCTTAATCTTAAAGGTTTTTCCTGTAATGGTGGAAGTAAAATCCTCAATTTTGCGTTTCCTTTTACCATTATAGGTGCATATAACGCACCGATTTGCATGGGAAAAAAACCTCTCATATCCCCAAATAAAGAAACAGATTGTGGGGGATTAATAACATTTGGGGCTACGAGATTTCTCAAAGTCTGTGCCTTTCTATAAATTCCGGTTTTTCTGGCAAAATTTTCGTTAAAACCGGATCAGCTTTTAAGATTTTTCAATTCTGATTTATTATTTTGGATATTGTTTTATACTGTTTGGAAAACGTAGTTACAAACGGGCAGACCTTTTGGTGGCTTATGTGATATGTTATTAGCCAATAACACTTCTCTACTCATATGGGCCACATTTTGGATAATTTGAGTAAGATGCATTTCCTCATATCCTTTTTCCATAAATCTACTTTTTAAGATGTTGGCTTGGGATAAATAGGTGTCTGAAGAGGTACAATTTTGCCTTATTCTAAGGAATTGTCCTTTTGGTATATTCGAGAGCCACAGGGGATGGTGGCAACTATTAACAGGAATATACCCATTTCGATCCGTTGATTTAAAGAAAGATGAAGTTACAATTGTACTGTCCAAGTTCATTAATGTTAAATCCAAAAAATTGACTTTTGTCTTACTATATTCAAATGTCAATTTAATGTTCAGGGTATTAAGCGTCCCAAAAAAATTGATTAAGGCTTGTTAGTCTCCTTTCCATCGAAAGGATGTCATCGATATCGTTTATAAAAACACCATTCTGGCTAATCTCTGGCATACACGACATCCTCCTCCCATCTGGCCATAAATAGGTTGGCCAGACTCGGAGCGAACTTGGCTCCCATAGCCACACCCCTTGTTTGTAAGTAAAAAGAGCCATCAAACCAGAAATAGTTTCTGGTCATGGCGAAGTCCAAAAGCGTTAAAATAAAATTTTGGTGTAAAACCGTTAAAACAGATTCATCAAGATAAAATTTTACAGCCTGCATACTCTGAGTGGTCAATGCTGGTATAGAGAGACGTGATGTCAGCAGTGACTAAAAATGTATCGTTATCTATAGAAAGGTCTCTTATATCTTGTAGGACCTGTTTAGTATCCCTCAAATACGAGGGTGTTTTCTGTACTAATGGCTTCAAAAAATGGTCGATGTATTCACCGACCCTTGAGCATAAAGAACCAATCCCGCTAATAATTGGTCTACCAGGGGGGATTTTCTGGGTTCTTATGTATCTTCGGGAGAATGTACATTATAGGTAATCTTGGAGCTGATGGGCACAAAAATTCTCTTTCTTTCTTATTTTATTATATTGTCCTGATAACCCCTGGCGATAATATTTTTTAGGGCTTTCTTATATGTTGTCAGAGGATTTTTTAACGGGGGACAATGTGTTATCTTCAAGAATATTGTAAACTTCTTTAATGTAATAATCCTTGCTCAAGATCACAACTCCACCCCCCTTATCGGCAGGTCTTATGACCAAATCTTTCCGATCCAAAAGAGAATCCATAGCCTTACTAGACTCCTGATGATTTTTATAGTTTTTTACTTTAATTGCTGTCAAGTCTTTCAATGTTTCCTTAAAGGCATTTATATAACTTTGTGACTGAGGAGGATTAAACAAGGACGCATTGTGCAAATTGGAATAGGTTGTCACATTTGAAGTGTTCCTAATTATAGGATTTAAGAAAAAATGTTTCTTTAATGATACTGATCTAACAAATTTGTGTAGATCTATATATGTACGAAATTTATCCAACTTGTTATCAGGTGCATATTTTAATCCTTTATCTAGGAGATCTAATTCTTGTGGGGTCAAAACTTTACCACTCAGGTTAAAGATACCTTTACCTCTTAAAATTTCCTCCCTTTTTTTCCCCTTTTTTCCTCTGCTCGTACACTTCTTTTGCGTGAGCTCCCCTCTCCTAAAAAATGAACCGGAGCATTGTTCCGGTTTTCATTTTGGTATGAGGTGTTATTTATCGTTGGGGGGGTGATGTGTATTATTTCTATGTGGTGAGGCATATTTCTGCCACCCATTATTATTTCTTGGTGTTCTAGGTCCTTGTGTTCCCCTATTATTCTGTCCATAAGGTCCCCCTTGATTATTCTTCAATGGTTTATTATTGTTATAAGGAGGTTTATTAGGTTTTTTGAATTGGTTGTTCCTATATCCTTGTTTGGGATACCATTCATAGCTTCTTGACCCAATGTTGTCATCTACTATAGATCTCAAAGGTTAAAAACGATTGGAGACAGGCACATTAGATTTTGAATTATATTGTACCTTTTACAGGTGGCTGGTATTGATTATAATTAACTTGTTGACATTTAGGACCCTGCCATCTGTGTTGTCTTTTCTTGGGTTTGGGCGTATATGAAGTGGTATCCATGGGTACAGAGGGACCCCCTCCCACTTCTTCTACATCCGTTTGCCATTTAAAGATTTTGTAATCAGCATAATCTCTATGGTCACGCATGTATTTCTTTTCGTTTTTTAAGTTTCTGCTCTTTTTCTATGTGTTCAAGAGTTTAAGCTTATTGGATTCTTATATATACTCATCCTTTTCTCTAAATGGAACTAATTTTTCTCTTATTTTGTTGATCTCCATATCCAGAAAATTTTAATTTCTTTCTCTTTCGTATAACTTACAATTGCCACCCACCGACCAGTAGGAGGGACAATAGGTCCACTGAGAGGACAAAAGGAGTGTACCTCCTCGAGGGCAGGGCACACTCTTGAAGCATGTAGATGTTACTCTGCTGGGAAGAAAGGTCTGCACAGCCTTCCTCCTAGATGCATTCTTGGTGCTCTTCACATTTATGGAGAAGATGGAGATCTCAGCCATCATGTAAAGGAGATAGAAGGTGTTGTACTTACCATCTCCTGGAGGGGGGGTGACTTTTGGGTTGTCTCAAATGCTTGGCCATACTCCCTAGAGGACATCTTGGAACACCTCAAGAAGGTTGGCAGTGAGGTCTGACTCCTGGCTGTGTCATGACCTCCTCCCCCACTGGTTCCAATATAGTGGTGTCGTCTTGTTTGGACCACAGCAGGCCGCTTGATAGTAGTGGGGCGGGAGGGGTCTTCTACCCACCAGTGGCCTTCTGGGGCTCCACTGGTGTCTTTCCTGCATTGCTATGTGTTTTTTGTCCTCTCTATCAGAGCTCCAGCATCCCCCCTTTTTTTTTTTTTTTTTTCTTTTTTTTTGGGGGGGTGGGGCAGTCTTTTAGTAGATGTGCTCAGACCATCCATGAAGATTGTAGATCTTGAACCTTGAGCAGTTCTTGGTCTCGTGGCCTACAACCCAACAATCTGCACGTAAGCTCACTGCAATCCTTGGTCGGCGTGGTGCATGATTCCTGCGGAGGTTCCTAGAGCAAAGCATGGCTGCACAGTGCAGAATGTCTGGAGGTAGGTGGCAACATCTCTTCCTGGGGTATGGGGGGATCTTCATGGAAATTGCTACTTGCCTTTCATCCTGTTGAATGAGAGAGTTCCAAAGTTGCAGAAAGGGGATACTGGCCAACAAATCTTGAATACAGACCTGAAAAGACAAAAGTGATATAAAATATACCTTTTTTTTTCATAAAGGTTTGCACGGGCAGTATCTCCACCTTGCTGAACCCCCAATCGAGGAACCTTTTTCTTCCCAAAAAGCTCCATAGTCATGTTGGGGACTCTGCTATTCTCCAGTTTTCAGCAGCACTCTCTGCCTTATCCAGGGTTCCAGAGTGGGGAGTCTGTCCGTGGACAGGTTCAGCTTTGCTGATCCTGACAGCCTGGTGCCACTTGGGGGGAGCAGTGGATGTAAAGGGGACTTCACCTGAGGTCTCTGTAAAGGGCCAAAGTCAATTTTTTTTATTTTTCAATATTTAAAAAATTTAAGTTACATAAAACAAATTATAGAAAGGTTGCTGGGAGGGAATTTTTTTTTTTTTTTTTAAATTCCTTGCCTCGACTCTGCTTCTAATTCTAAGCCCTCATGCACATTTGTTTTTTCCTCACACTAACATTAGCTTAAAAATGTGAGTTTTACAGCGTCTTTTGCATAGCATTTATTTGCTTTTAGCGTTTTTTCAGCTGAAACATCTCGCTTTACGATTTGCCTCCCAATTATCCAGAATGCAGAATTCTTCTGTTACCATTTTGAGAGCTAGAGAGCATATAGAGAAGCACATTGTTTTTCAATAGCTTTTTTTGCATCCATATATGGATCCTGTTTTACAAAAAGCTGATTAGCTTACACTACTGATACTGTTGAGGATGGTGAGGAGAGAGCGACAGTGGGAAGAGATGTAGATGTCGACGACTATTCTGGACCCTTCCATTGATATCCCATCTAATGTCTTCTGGATTTTTTACAAACGTATGCTGGGCTGTGATTTTATCCAGACAAGTTTTTATAACTTTTACACGCATGTCCATCACATATTTTGACGACCTTCTGGGGAGGATGAAACCCAGAGTAACAATGAGCATTTCACCAGAGGAACGGCTTCTTGTGACAATTTGGTATTTTGTCTTATTTTTTTATTTTACTTTAAACACTATTGCTGTAGCACTTTGTTTTTTGTTCCCATAGCCAGGTTTTTATGGTACTTCTTTTTTTTTTTTTTTTTTTTTTTTTTTTTTTCCCCCCCCTAGATTTCTTGTGACTGGACAAACATATATGTATCGTTGCACCATTATTTTCTGATGGGTGTCTCCACCGTGTCTAAAATTGTACGAGCGACATGTTTGGCACTCTGGGAGGAACTTCATGGAGCCATGATGCCTGTGCCAACTGAGGAGTTGTGGGAGAATATTAGATGAGTTCTGGGAGAACACACCGTTCCCAAATTGCATCGGAGCCCTCGAAGGGAAAGGTGAAGGTAAAAAAGTCTCTGTATTTTAATAAAAAATATTTTTCTATAGTTCTCCTGGCACTGTCCGATGCAAAGGTATGCTTGTGTGGGTGAGTGGATGTTGGTGCATATGGTAGCCAAGGAGATGCACGCATCTTCAGACCGTCTGCCTTGGTTTGTCTCCTACACTAAGGATGCCTTTAACATTCCGGGAAGTAGGCCTCTACCAAGCACACTGGAGCCAAGTCTGCCAATGGTCATTGTTGTGGATGAGGCTTTTGGATCAGCTGAGAATGTAATGTGGCCATACAGTGGTTCTGGAATCAGTCACATTCAAAGAATATTTAATTATCGTCTTGGCATGTGGTAGAATGTGCCTTTTTTTTTTTTTAGCATCCTTAAAGCAAAGTGGAGAGTACTTCTCTCATATGCAGATGCATGTTGAGAATGCCATTTAAAGTAGTACTTGCCTGCTGTTGACAATTTTCTTAAGGAAAAGGAGGCAAGCACTGGAGATCAAACACCAGCCAATCCCAGTCGGCGTGTACAGTTCATGGACTTAAAGCGCAAATACAGGTCATGACTATTCGTAACCAATTTTAATTTTTTGTTTCACCTGATGGTAAAGTGACATGGCAAGATCAGAATATTTTAGATATTTTTTTGGTTTGCACTTTAGCAACAGACTTTCCAATGTATATTTTCTTTTTTAAACTTTTATCTTTTGTGACTTTTTGCTATATCTCTATTTTTTTTAACTATCAAGTGGTGAATGATAGCAAACTCCAAAGTGAAATTGTATCTGCGGGGGGCCACATGTTCACTTAGCATGTGCATGTGGCTCAGGTAACGCTTTAAAAAAAAAAAAAAAATTTATTTGGGTAAAGTAAATAAACTTAATATATCTCAAATATGCAAAATTTATATAAAAAACAAACAAAACCAACTAGAGCTGTTGCTCGTAAGGGATAGATGCAAAACTTTCTCCTTGGGATGCTTGGAGACTGTGTGCTGGACCAACCTGTATTTCTCCATACGAACAGATGCCTGCTAGTGGGCTTGGAGGGGCCATGTCGAATGAGTATTGGTGCCTGGGAAATGCGTTGACAAATAATGGTATTGAGCAGGTGGGTGCTGCCATGGATGGTGGAATGGACTTGGGGATCCGGGGACCGGAAAAGAAAATGATTTTGTGGGTGGCCGAGAAGTTAGAAAAATCTTGGGTCGCTTTTTTGTGGGTTTGGGTAAATGGATTGATGGGAGTAGGTAGGTGGGGGCAGACGTTGGGGAGGAGCATGGTAGTAAGCTGCATTATGTGCTGCTACTGAGCTCCCTTCAAATATCACATTAGGAATAGCAGGTGGTGGTCCACCAGAAATTTTGGCCACTCGAAACTCCATGGCCACAACACACATACTGTCCATGCACTGTTTCTCTAGGTCCCCACTGTGACTATCGTGTCGTCAGACCCCTGACCTTCTCACCAAACTCGTGACCGAAGGACTGGCCAATCTAAAACCACCACCTAAAAGTGGGATACAGACCGGGCCAGCAGGCATCCTAACAATGTGAATGTACATATAGATAAAAAATAAAAAAAAGTTAAAAAAATTGTGTACAACATTCAATAAGTGTAAAAATATATGAATATATAAAATTGATTGCATATGCTCCAAATCATAAGCACCAAAGACACAAAAAAATATTAACAATGAATGATCACAACCATAATTGTAATTTAGAAATTTTCATATAAAAATGTAATGTATGTTTATAGTGTATTACACACTGTACAATTCAGCCAGCTTGGCAATACATAAATTGCCAAAAATAATATAAATAAGTATAACATGTTGAATATAACAATATAAAATTCATACAAAAATAGAGGATGGGGTGATGTAACAAATGTACTGAAGGGAGAGAAAAAAAAAAGGAAACAACGGGTACAGAAGAAGGGTAACCGAGTGTAAAGTAAACCTAAAATCAGCGTGTCTAGAGAAGACTAAACGAGGGATTGTACATCCAAGGCATCATTAGGGCCCTTAGGCAACAACGTATCTAATTTATGGATCCAATAAGATTCTTGTTGGCAGAGTTTACGGAATCTTCTACCTGAATCAATATCTCCTAAATATACTCTCTATGCCAAACACCTTAAGACCCACAGGGTTTTCGTCGTGTTCTTCGCTAAAATGGCAAGGTATCGTGTGCTTGTCAAAGCCATGTAATATTACGTTTGTGCTCCCCAAATCGGGTTCTCAGAATGTATAGTGCGACCCACATACAGAAGACCACATGGGCAAACCAGGCCATAAATGACAAACTGCGTGCCACAATTGATGAACTGGCCAATGGGATGGACCCTTCCATCAGTGCCCATAACATCTGGTTTTTTTCTATGCCACATGAAAGGGCAAGCCCCACAATGGGTACCCCACACTTACAGCTCCCTTTCTGATCAAATATGGTATTCTATACAGAAGTGGACTGTGTGTTTGTTTTTGGTAAATTTGACCCTACTGGGAGCAATCATGCTTCTCAAATCCCGTGGGCATCGGAAGATGACTTCAGGCCGAGCCGACAGGTGTACGGAAAGATGAGGGTCTTGGGCCAGAATTCCCCAATATTTATTTAATATCCTCTGAATATTGAAGGCCTTCTGATTTATATCTTGTACAGAAAGTAATGCTGTGATTTTCTTGTTTTTGTTTTGGGAACATTGGCCTTCGCTATACCATGGGAGTCTGCAGATGGACTATTGATCTCGGGATAGAATGATCTGTATTTAAGATATGCCTCCTCAATATTGGTGGCTGCATAGCCCTTTTCTAGAAATTTCTTCAAGAGCGTACTCTGAGTTTCATAATCTTGTAAAAGGGTACAAGTTCTTCTAAGTCTGCAGAATTGGCCAAAAGGGACATTCTTGATCCATCTAGGATGGTGATGACTCTTGGCATGTAAATATGCGTTTTGCCAGCTGTGGGTTTGAAATGCGTCTTGGAGACTATCCGTGATTCAGATCCCACTCTTAATTCCAAATCTAGGAACACAATGTTGTGATCATTAACCACATAGGTGAATTCAATCCCATAAGGGTTGGATTGGCAATGGGAAATGAATTCCTTTAAACTGGTGAGGTCACCATCCCATATGATGAGGATGTCATATAGCGGGAGTAAAGTACTAAATTGGCACCATATGGGTTATGTTGCCAGATGTAATTCTGCTCCCAAAATCCCATAAAAAGGTTGGCATAGCTGGGGGCAAATTTGGCTCCCATAGCTGTGCCTCTTGTCTGCCTGTAGAATTTTTCCATAAGTGAAATAGTTGTGAGTGAGAGTAAATTCAATACACCTTAATAGGAACGTGATCTGGGAGGGATGTAAAGAGTGGTCCTTGGCTAGAAAATGATGTACTGCCTGGAGGCCAAACTCATGGCGAATACTCATGTATAGAGATGACACGTCTAAAGATACCCACTTGTAACTGTTCTCCCACTGATGGAAAGGATTTCCAATATATGACCTGAGTCCCTCACGTAAGAAGCTAACTCTACCACCAACCTCGGCAGATAGTGATCAATATAGTTGCCCAAATTACTCGTGAGGCTATCGATCCCTGATATAATGGACCTTCCCGGAGGGTTTGTGGCGTCCTTATGTATCTTGGGAATATGATACAAATGAGATGTCATTGGATACGGTCTATAGAGAAACGCCAACTCTTGTTTTGGTAAGAACCTTTTTTTTTTTTCTTTTAATTTTTTTTTGGACTGCAGTGTCCAGTAAGGTTTTAAGAGTGGCTCTATATGTTATAATGGGATCTCCAGAAAGTGGTTCATACGTGTCAGTGTCTCCCAGAAGTCTGTATGCCTCTACCAAATAGGCCTCTTTGTCCATAATGACTAGACCCCCTCCTTTGTCTGCCTGTCTAATAACCACATTTGAGTTCTTTTTTTAATTCCAATGATTTTGTCCCTCGGGGTCAACTGGGCACACTTATCTGAACAAGATCTGCAGCACATAGTTCTAAAATCTGCATACACCACCTCATAAAAGGAGGATATGTAGTTGCCTTTAGCCCAATATGGATAAAATGTGGATTTGGGCTTGAACCCAGTGTTCAGTGTGATCACTGTAGGAGGGCCCACTGGGAGTGGGTGGGAGGGTTCTATTTACCCTCCCTTTTGACATTTCTGTGGTATATAGGCATGTGGCCAGCAGGTGCTTCTTTAGCTCTGAGGAAGGGGGGTTCAGCTCTCGAAACGCGTCAACTTATCCGCACATTAGACACACATTAGACTGTGGTTGTGGACCACACACAGTTTTTATCATTGGTTTGTGAGTATATATCTACTTGTCTATTTAACACGTGGTATACCACGGTAATGCACAATGAGAGTGCGCCCTTGTTTGGTTTTTTTAAACCATATTTAAATGAATAACTTATAAATACCAAAAAATACATTAATCAAATTTGGTCATTTAACGAAAAAAAATATACTCTCTCCCGTTAGCATAGATTGCCTCAGGAATGCCAGCTGGGCACTAAAGATATGGCTTTGCCATTTGCAGCTGGCGCACCACTCACTATTTTTTCCTCCTCACTGAGGCCTCTACGCACCCTGTCACACATGGACTTCCAACGCTTGGCTAGGATGGAAACTAAAGAACAAAAAAAAATTGTCTATTCACAAACGCCAGTATGGCATTAACTGCTTTGCAATCTCCAGCCATATCCTATTCTTGTGAACTCTATCCTTGTGTTTGGGTATGGAACACATCCCATAATTCTTCATGCTTGTACAGCCCTTATGAGCTCAGTCTGGGAGACATCTGTAGCCATTCTCTCTCCAAGAACTGAAACCAAAATGGAGATGAGCCCAGCCTGAACAAAGGACACTGTCACTTCCTGTTTTGCACACAGTGCTGTAATCTGAGGCAATAGGGCTGCAAAGGATAATGGGAAATAACCTGTGCAGTATGTTACCAAAGGCAATAGAGCTGCAAATTAACTTTGGTAAATCTGGTTGCATGTAAAACATGTAAAAGCAAGAGCATCCTGAACTAAAACTAAAGCAGGATTTTTTTCCTTTTCCATAAATTTTTTTTTTTTTTTTTTTTTTTTACAGCTGAAAAACTCCTAGAAACTCACTAGTTTGGTGTTTTTTTGTTTTTTTTTTCCCCAGCCAAAAGTTTTTTACAGCTTGTGTGCATGGACATATTGTATAACATGCTGGGGAGTTTGTAGAAAAAAAGTCAAACGCCAAAAACAGCAGCTGTAAAAATGTTAAGTGTGCATGAGGGATAAATCCGAGGAATTGATGTCACTGGATGTGAGGTTAGCTTCTCTGACTCCTATTGTGTCCTGAGAAACCAAAGCTACTTCCAAGGGGAAGCCATAGGGGGTAGGCTAACTAGAGCAAACTGAGATCTTTCATCCATGAAACTACCTTCAAAGCTTTTTTTTTTTATTTATTTTTTTTTTTTTTAACAATGAAGATACATATGATTTGCAAATAGGGTTTCTGCATATCCAGAAGACGTGTAGCCTGCACGTCGGACATCTTTTTGGGGGGAGAGGGCTTAGCTTCCTTGGAAGTCTTAATTTGGCAAAGAAACCCAAGGAAGAATATGGAGGTGATTTAACCTCCCAGCATTTGTTCTCCGCAAGCAGTGACCTTACCCAGTGCTGACACTACATCTATATGCCCTGGACTGCTAGGGTTAGAAAAACACCCAGGGGTCCCACAATATCAGAAACTGATGCTACCAGGGGAATAACACACAGTCTCTCACATCGCTTGCTGGCTCTGAAGGCCTCCCGCCTGGAGGTTCACCATAGCCGCATACCAACATCCAACACAAATGGGTAAGGCCCAAAAAAGTGCCACCCAGCCTACCAGAGACCAACACCCCCCATACTTCCCAAAAAGCACAATGAAAATCTATATTGGTGATCACTCCCATAGCAATTTTCCCACATCCGTCCCTAATACCTCTCCATCCTCTAACTCTTTCCTTCAATAGACATACACTCTCTATATTGCCAGCTGCATGCTGCTCCTCAGCGTTGTTGCTTCAATGTTGCTAATGCAGTGTAAGCATATGTGTAAGCTTGATAACAGGTACAATAGGAGTAGCTCTAATAAACTTAACATAAACAGGCTGGGTCCTGGCCACTGGCAACCAGCATGCATTCAATAGTAAAAAAAAAAAAAAAAAATCTGACAGTGCACACTCCACAGCAATGAACCTATACTGGTGACGTCACCTCCTGCCTATACCAACATGCTTTGGATACCAATCTCTCTCCCTTGAGTTGGTTTCCTAGATGTGTGACTGATTTGCATGGTCTTCCCCTGGCCTTCTGAAAAGCTTTTCAGATGTGGCAGTTTTTTTTTTTTTTGTTTTTTGTTTTTTTTGTTTTAAACTACTGAATTCCGTTTGCAGCAAATGACCCTGCAGTTCCTTAGCTTGGACCACAAAGTTGTCTTCTTGTACAGTTCCCTTTTTTGAGTCTTTAGATATCGACCATAGGGTATGCTATCCTTCTTTTTTTTTTTTTTTTTTTTTTTTTTTTTTTTAATGGTTTTGGATGTGCACTAATCTGACTTGCTGCAGAGGGTTTCTGATAAAGTTCTCTCATAAGGTGCCCATCGATGTCCAGAAGAGTAACACTGTTGGTCACAGGTCATAGTGAAACTAAGATTGCATTCGTTGTGACCAATATGGTTCATGGAAACCAAGGTCCTCACACAATCCCATCCAGATCATGAATATATTGTCGTGGTGTTTTTTGTTTGGTTTTTTTGTTTTTTTTGTACCTGTACCAATGAAAAATGTTGCACAGGTCCATGGAGTTCTTTCCAAAAAGAGGGCTTCAACCACCCCCCCCCCCGGTACAGGTTAGCATATGACGGTGCACACTGTGTCCCCATTGCTACGCCCTCCACCTGGATATAGTTGGAACCATCAAAGACAAATGCTTTCCTGGATAGAACATGAACTCCTAAGACTAATTTTCCTTTAGGAACTTGGCAACAGTAGTGACACCCAAAGTATGAGAAATGGGGGGCTATACAAAGCCTCCACATATATTGTCACAAGCCATAAACACACAGGTATTGTCATAAATATATACTATAATTCTAAGAAGGTCCCTCGTGTCCTGTACATGTGATAGTAAGGATGTGACAAATGGTCTAAGATCAGTTTACTTGCATTTTCAGAAATAAAGCAATCCTACATTCAGGGATACATTTTTTTGTATCAATCTTGACTCTTTAAAATATTCAAACACATATTGGCATATTGGGAATGATTCATTACATAAAAAAATCTACATGTCGCGCTCCCAATATATAAACAAAACAAATACCGTATTTTCCAGCGTATGACGACTTTTTAACCCATGAAAATCTTCTCAAAAGTCGAGGGACATCTTATACGCCAATATATGGCATGCTGACACTTCCAAGCTGGTGTCAGGGCTGCACTTTTTAGGGGGGTGGCGCGGTGCTACCGCCCCCCCTTCCAACGGAAGGGATACGAAGTATAGGGGCGGGCAGGGGGCTGTTGTTTCTTACCTGGCTCCAGTCCCACGACGAGCCAGTCCAGGAAACGTGGCTGCTCCTTTATTCAGTTCAGCCGCTCCCTCACTCGATGTTAATGTGGCTGCTCGGCTCCGCCTCCAATGGTGATTGGGCGCCAGAACTGTAGCTCAGGAAGGCACACAGGCAGCCAATCACCTGCGAGGAGGCAGAGCCGAGCGGCCCCGCGAACATACATTTGATATATGTATGTATTTGATATATGTATGTATTTGATATACACAGTATGAGACTGTGATATTGTCAGCGATCCTTTTCAACTCTTATTAGTGGCTCGCAAGTAACAAATTTTATGATTCATTACAACTACATTGCCTCCATTATCAGAGGGCTTTAAATGGTTATCTCTTAGGTTTAACAAAGCTTGTTGTAAATTTAGGTGTGAGATTGGTATTACCCATGGATTTGTCCTCCTAGGTGTCTGATGTCCCATGTAGCACTTTTTGGATGAAGGCCCAGATGTTAATCTTCTGTTGCAGGGAAGGAAAAAATTGAGACTACTTTTTTATATTATACTATAGAGCTAGCACCAGATGGATCAGTATGGGGGAATAATAGTATCCAAATCCTCATTTTACACCAGATTAACCTTCTCCCACAGCAAGATTAAATATTTAAGGGCACAAATCATTAATAAAGAAATCCTTCCAAAGTTCCCTATGCCTGGCTATGATATCCTGTGGTGTCACTTTTATCATGGATAATGTGTAAGGTTAGTTTTTTGCAAAGAGTATCACATCTTTTGCTAATCCAAAGCAATCAACCTTTTTGTGTGGGACCAAAATTTAGTCCAAAACTGAAGAGATTTAATCTTCACTCCAAAGTATAGGACAAGTTTTAAATGTTTACAAATTTTAAAGAGTTGCTTGGAGAGAGCGGAGCTGACTACGATGGACAGCAATGTGAGGAACCCTGAGAGTGAGGCTTGGATTAGGTCTCTGAATAAATACAGATTCCCTTCTAGAGTGGACAGAGGTGTAATATTAGTCTTGTACAGGTTAATGGTCAGAGGAAATATGGTGGCCCTCCTGCAGGCTGGGTTGGAGAAGCTCCTCCACTTGGGATAGACATCTTTAACAATCTCCCTCAAGAAATCTATGAAGATAAAATTCCCCTTTTTCAGACTGCTGGAGCATTGTACGAGTTTTTTTTTTTTTTTTGTCTTATGACTTTTAGGGGACTTAATCGAGGGTTTTTTTTTTGCCCGATTATACCAAAGTGCAGCATGCAGAACTAGCGGTCTCTGTTTCATGGATATGAGATTCTATCTGCCTGCAAGATTGGTGTCTGCAAAAGCATTGAAAAATGTCACCTGGAGCTGGATGGCCTGCCATGTGTCCTGGACAAAGTCGCCCTTACCAGTGTCCTGAGGGAAATGACTGCTGACCTGAAGAAATGTTCTCTTTGCTAGTCCAAACATGGGAATGAAAAATTTTGCTATCTAGAAATACAGTTCCCACAGAGCTGCCACCATGGCAAAAAGAATCCTGTGTTCCCATTCACTTTTTGGTTATCGCTTCCAGGTGAAATGGATGAAGAACTTCATAAAGAAAAAACTTTACTTGGAGGCTCTTCTAAAGCCTCATTCCAGTGTCATTCAAATGAGCTTAAATGTGGAACTTGAAAAAAAAACAAGGCAGTACTTGGGTTGTTGGTTCGATTCCCATCCACGGCACCGCCTGCGTGGGTTTCTTCCAAGTACTACGGTTTCCTCCCACACTCCAAAGACATGCTGGTAGGTTAATTGGCTCCTGTCTAAATTGTCCCTAGTAGGTGTATGAATGTGAGTTAGGTAACTTAGATTTTACACCCCTTGAGGGTTAGGGACTGTTGTGAATATACAATTATATATATGTAAAGCACTGCGCAAATTGATGGCGCTATAGAAGTACCTGTAATAAAAAATAATCAGGTTAAGTAACCTTAGAATCTCAGCTGCTGTATTTCACATTATTCACGATCAAAAGGTATAAATACGCATATCTGAGCTTAAATCATGGGGTATACATATCAGCCTGATCATGATCACTGACCCTGTAACAATAACATATCAACTGCTAGTGATCATTGTCAATAGTTTCATTTAGTGGTACTTAAATGTATAGGAAAGTGCTTGTAGAAAAATAACTCGACAGTCCCATCAGTGTAAAGCGTGCTAAAAAAAGGATCTCGGTTTAGAGAGGGAGAGTTGCTGTCAGCATATGGAAAAATATTCCACTGATATGCTGGTATTAAGCCAGTATATTCCTCCAGCAAGCAGAAACCTCAAAGCAGCATATATGCTTCTGCATGTATCCCAAATCGCTGGTCAAATGCACTTAAATGACACGGTTCTTCAGGAGATTGGCTGGTGTATGTGTATGGCTGTTAACTCAGGATGAAAGTAAGGAGGTGAAGGCTTGAATTAGTCATCCAACGAAGGTCTGGAGTCCGTGGATGCCGATACCTGTCTGTGGGTGAGCATGCTGTTGCTGGCCACTGTGCTCATATGCATATTGCCGCAAACTGACAGGTCCTGGATTTGGACCTGTACCCTGACACACTGAAGATCTCATCAACCGGATTCACTGTGCATTGGCGTAGCTCAGCTTAGTCAGCATGTTGGGTTGGGATTTTCCAATTGTATGTTAAGGAGTTGCTCCATTTCTTCACCCCTGTCAGCTGTCATCTCTTAAAGAGATGCACGCTGTGTAATTTCCATACATATAGCAAAAACATGGACACTTTCAAACGGCAGTTCTGGGAGACTCTCTTAAGAGGAAAGAACATAACCATTTAAATATTATACTACTTTTGAATAGATAATTGCTCAAGTTAGGAGCCATAGCATAGAATCTAATGTATGAATGTCAGAAAAATTGTCAACCTATTCCTTTTGGGGAATGACCCTAACTGGTTCTATCATCCTTCCAGAAAGGGCTGTAAATTAGTCAGTGGTTTAACCCAAAGGGGTCAACGTTTTATATCTAAGTCCATTTTTTCATTTTCCAGCAGTACATTGTTTTAATCACCTCTCCTCCTTACAGGTAGTTTTAGTGTTTGGATGCCTTTTTACAGTGAGATCATCTAATTTACCACTATGGAATATTGCAAAATGTTGTGCCGCAGGTTTTTCCGTGTCCTTTTTTTTTTTTTTTTTTTTCTTTAATTTCTCCCACATTTGCCAATCCTGACCATAAATTATCTGGCTTGCCAATATATTTCTTCCCACATGGGCATATCATGTCATATAAATGAGTCTTGTTGTGGAACAATTACATTTATGATCTTTAATATCTTGTAAATTGGGAAATATGTTGGCTCTGTCCACAGAAGAGCAGACATGGTAGTGGCCACTAGCAAACCTGTCCTGTCCTTTTTTGCTCTCATGTATTGGGAGAGCCATTAGAGCCATGGTCATTAGAGGACTTTACAAATTCCGACTGGATCAAAGCATCTCCAAGATTCCATGTTCTACATGCCACCATTTTGGGCTGTGGGCCAACTATTCCAGCCTAGGGAATGGACAGCTAATCAGGACTTTCCAGTGAGCATGGAGAACCTCCACCTTTGTCACTGTGCTCCTTGTTTGATTTAGTCTTACAAATTCCTTTTTCCTGTCGCAATGGAATTGATCTCATTTATGTAACCTTGACTTATGTGAATATCTTCTCTAATGAAATCTTATACATTTTTGTTTAGCTTCCTCCTGGTAGTCTAATTTCTTTGTACAGTTGTGGCAAAAATTTAGGAATTACAGTATCCTTTTGGAATTCCATTTTTTTAGGGTATTGTGCGAAAGCAGTTTGATCATAGTGTGCTAGCTGCTTTTTGCTTACGGTATGTTTTTGTAGCCAGGACATTATTCTTCTCTATGGCTATTTTGAGGTCAAGGAATTAAATCACTTTATCACTAAAATTGTATGTTAGTCTTGTATTGCTTGAGTTTTGATTTAGATGACGTTGTTTTTTTAAATTTTGTTGTTGCCCTTACTGATAACCACGTCATTAATGTAGCTAGAGTTGGACATGGCTAAGGAACATCTGTGACAGAACTCCTGTTCTTCTCAATAGCCCAAATGTTGGCAGGCATACGCTGGTATGGTGCACCCATTGAGGTGCCTTATTGGTAGTTCCTCCCTGAGAACTGAAAGTAATTATCCAGTGCAAATTGGAGTAGTAATTTTGTGGAGCAAGTTGTGGAAAGGATAGTCTCTTACCATGACATGACATTAAAAGTATCTGTCGGAACGTCCACCACCTATGTCACTTTTATCCTTAATCTGGTTTGACCAGGAAACTAAGCAAATCTTTAAATCCATGATTCACCTTTTTTGTATTAAAAAAAAAAGAGAAAAAAAAAATCATTACTTTACTTAAACTCTCCTATTAGGGCCCTCATAAGCAACTCTCTCAACAAACACCAAGTAATAGCAATTTTTTTTTTTTTAATAAAGGATGTAAAAATCATGACACTTTCAGGGCACATTCCACCCTATACTGCAATGCCGCACATAAATACACCTACATTTCAATATGGTTTTTCAGAGCAAAGTTCCCCAAACCATGTAATGTATGGTTACCCTAAAAAAAGTTTGTGGCCCTTGGGGTACCACAGAAATAGCTGTGCAATGTTAGACGTGCAGTGCTTGAGCGAGACTCTTGTCCTGCACATCCTACATGGCACCACAACTAAAAAGGCACACAAGAAACATTCTGGAAAAAGTTCAAAAAGGAACAGGTGTGATGGGGGTAGGAAATAACTGAGGGGTAAAGGGTTAACAAGCCCGAAGCTGTATTGAAAAGACACTGACACACAAGTCAGAGTGGAGGAAGGGGTAATCAGGGGTGGAAGGTTCGAGGACTGGGAAATCCTCATGTGAGGACAGGTCAGGGAGGGGGCAGGAAGGGTGTGGGGGCAGGGAGGGCCATATTCAACACTGGAGAAGTGAGGACTGGGGTGGGGGTATCCCCTTACCAATGGCCTGTCGAGGTTCCAGTGGCTATGTTCCAGCATTGGCACAGTCTTTGCCCTGGATCAGATTCTCCAACGTAAGTTCTTCTTCTCTCTGGTGGCAGTCCTTATAAACGTGCTCCACTGATCCGCAGAGGTTGCAGGCTTTGGACCTCGGGCAATTCTTGGTCTCATGGCCCGCAACCCGGCAGTACCTGCAAGAAAGCACACGGCAGTCCTTACCATCATGACCATGCTGGCTGCACTTGCAGCAGGTGTGGGGCTGGTCGGGGTAGTGCAGGATTCCTGCAGAAGCTCCCAGGGAGAAGCATGATTTCAGGTGGAGTCTTCTGAAGATGGGTCTCTCCTCAGTCTGCAAGATACAGTCCACTTATCTGTCCAGAAGCCATTTGCATCAAGTATTCAGACTGGGTCTTTCAGCATGATCCAGAATCTCTGGAGGTAGGTGGCTTTCTTTTCTGGGAACATGGGGGTTCCTCACGGATACAGTTATCCGCCTTTCATCCAGTTGAATGGGAGAATTTGCAACAAAGTTGCAGAAAGGGGATTCTGGCCCACAGGTCCTCCACCTGCTCCCAATATCTTATACAGACCTGTAGCAATATAAAGGTAATATAGAAAATCTCTCATGAAGGATTGTACCGCCAGTGTCTCTGGCTTACTAAATCCTTGTTCGAGGATCATCTTCCTGCTGAAGATCTCCGTTATATCCGGGACTCTGCTGTCCTTCAGACGAAGTACCAGATTCATCCAGGGCTCCAGGGAGGGAAGCCCTTCCGCAGGGAGGCTTGGTCTCGCTAATCCCGATGGGCCGGCACCCTCAGGTGGAGGGGATTTGTTCCGGGGTCTTGGCAGAAGTGGCAGGAGCTGACTTGGTCTTAGTCTTCTTTGCTCTTTCCCCATTGTCACCGAGGAGCTTGTTCAGGGGTGAAATATAAAAGATGTGGTGAGCGCTTCTTGTATAACAGTAAACTAAGCAGCTAATAGCACTAAAAGGAGATCACAACCGCCTTAAGTAAAAATAAATATTTATAGTGCAGCGCTAAAAATAACAAAGTTCGATCTGAAAAGTTCGATCTGAAATTGGTAATCAAATGTTCGTTAAATCATCAATGTAATAAATTGGACACAGCTATGAAGAATTCGGAACAAATGGCAGAAATGTGCACTCACCGACCGCGCATAGGAAATGCGCATATGTGTATTAAATTCCACAGAATGTCGATCTCCCTCAGGAAGGAGTGTTACCCGGCGATGGTCAGCTGGGCTCACAGAACCTCCTAAGGATCGGAATGGGTCGGCCGGATAAAAGGCTCCAGATAAAGGCTTCCCTCTTCTGGATAAAGTTGGAAGCTGTGTCTGCTGACCCCTCAGTAAGGGGCAAAGAGTAGGAGAGTACCTATAGTGTAGTATTTCTTAAAGAACTTTATTGGTAACTGACTTAGTGCAGGGTAAATCAGTAATAGTGCTGGCAAGTGCCCAAACATAAATCCACATAGTAAAAAAACACAAACTACTGACCCTGAATGAGATGGCCGCCAGACTTCCTCGTGGTCTGGGCGGCAAGGCGTCACAGGCTGTCAGTTCCTCCTGAGGCCTTTCGTGCTAAGGCACATCATCAGAGGGGAGACTGACAGCTCTGTAACAGACGCCGAATCTTCAAATAGTAAAAAATGGAAGTCGAGCATGCGCACTGACTCGCTGCCATTTTCGGAGAGACCGGGCAACTGCGCATGCGCGCGCGGCTAAGCGCCATTTTACCGTGGATATATGGAACTGTCAGCTGGAATGGATTACATAACGCTGGCAGAGCACACAGAACGGTGCATCTGAGCCAGAAACAGTGGCTCTCAGTCCCAGGGGAGGTGATCGATCTAGAGATCCTGGTTAACATCAAAATAGGATAGCCGCAAGCCACTTCCTAAAAAATGCAGCACCAAAGTTGGTGACAAATAGGGGGAATAAACTACTATACCCACGGCATAAAAAGGTGCTCCGGATCCTCAAATATATTGGTTAATTAAAATAAAGCAGGAAAAACAATATTAAAAATTATATGAGAGCATTAAAAAAGCGTGGACAGTTTTAATGTGTAATTGTCCCTGTCAAACACCAATAAAACGGCATTTTGAGAACACTTTTCTGCCAAGGAAAATATAAATGATGGCTGAGATAATTATGCACAGCGATCTTAAACAAATTAGAAACACTTATATGCCACTGTTAAGTGGTATAGTCCCATGGAGATTATTAAAAGTATCAAGTCCCCCTACTAAGTGATTATTCACCATTAGGTGAGATATCGGGAGAAAATACGCTGATTTGTCCATGGGATATGAAGGTGCTCAAACAGCAGTCAATATACATAAAAATGCACAAATATATAAAATAGAAGAGGAAATGGATTCCTATAAAAACACACATATTAATACGCTAAAAAAAATTCATAAAATAGTGCATAGGATAGCATAAAAATTGTGAAAAATGGCCCATAATAGTCCATCCTAAGTGTTCAGTCAAAAAGTCACAAGACATGCCTAAAAAAGGGGGGACAATGGGTATACCAGATAATAGTTTGCTATAAAGCAATTAATATCGATCTCGATATTGTGTCCCCTAGGATACAGAGTATCCAATTCGTAGACCCATTTAGTTTATGATTGCGATACGGCTCTGGTTTTATTCATGCCCCTCCAATGTGGTGATATCGCATCGATGCCCACAAACTTGAGAGGAGGGGTCATTGTTATGGAACATTCTATAATGATTTGAAAGTGAATGTTCCCTGTAGCCCTTCTTGGTGTTGGCCACATGCTCTCAAGCGATCACGAAGTCGTCTTGTCGTGCGCCCCACATACTGTTTTTTTATGGCATGGGCATTGAAGGAGATACACCACAAATTTTACTATTACATGAAATGAACCGATTAATTGTGTGTGATTTCCCAGTTGTAAACGATTCAAAGGTGTTAGTCCTACATTTCCTAGTGCCATTATATTTACAAATGACACACTTGTTGCACGGGTAAAACACTTTTAGCTCGTCAAAGAATGTAGTGCCAGTCGGATTCACTACATTCGGTGCTATTTGATGCCGAATTGCTGTCGCTTTCTGGAAAATCTCCGGTTTTTCAGGCAAAATTTTAGACAGTGTGGAATCCAGTTTCAGTAAATTCCAATTTTTCTTTATAATACCCCCGATCTGTCTAAATTTGGGTAGAAAAGGTTGTGACAAAGGGGCAGACCTTTTGATTCTCTAAGTCTTGGTCTGTCAGCATGTTATTTCTGTCACATTGAGCAATCTGTATAGTGTTGTCAAGAGTGTCTTCCTTGTAACCCTTTTCTAGAAACCTTTTCTTCAGTATCATAGCCTGATCAAGATAGGTCTCTATCTGTACAGTTGCGTCGGATACGCATAAACTGACCTTTCGGAATATTACTCAACCAGTTAGGGTGATGGCAAGTACTGGTTGGGATGTAGCTATTCCTATCTGTACTTTTTAAACGATTTTGTGACTATTTTACCATTAAAATTAATAAGTGTCAGGTCTAAGAAATTGATTTCGGATTGACTATATGTGAACGTGAGGCTGATATTGAGCTTATTGTTAAGGCTAGTAAAGAAATTGACCAAAGATTCTTTCTCACCATTCCAAAGGAGAATAATATCATCAATGTACCTCTTATACATAACTAGTTCGGGCCAGTCTCTAGCGTAAATGAGGTCCTCTTCCCATCGAGACATGAAGAGATTTGCTAGACTGGGGGCAAACTTGGCCCCCATTGCAACTCCTTTAATTTGTAAGTAATATGACTGGTTAAACCAAAAATAGTTGTGGTCCATTGCAAATTCGAGTAGCTCCAATATAAGGTGTTTTTGTGCCACGGGTAAAGTGCTGTGGTTAGAGAGAAATCTACAGCCTCCATGCCATCTAGATGGTTGATGTTAGTGTAGAGAGGCGGTAACCAGGTAAGTATTAGGTGATATGTTTAAAGTACTGATTAAATTTAACACCTGTTTCGTATCGCGAAGATAGGATGGAGTCTGCACCACCAATGGTTGTAGATAGTAGTCTATATACTCCCCTATCTTGGAGCTAAGGGATCCGATCCCACTAATAATCGGACGACCCGGTGGGTGGACTGGGTCCTTGTGTATCTTGGGTAAGATGTATAATATAGGCAATTTAGGTGCCAAAGGACACAAAAATGCTTTCTCTTATTTAAGATACTTAAATCGTAGCCTTTAGTGATAATCTTCTTAAGCTCTTTCTTACAGCCAGGCATTGGATCACGTAATAAAGGCTTATATGTGGCACTATCACTAAGAATATTGTTAACCTCAGTGATGTATTGTGTCTTGTTAAGGACAACCACACCACCTCCCTTATCGGCTGGTCTGACAACCAGGTCCTTTCTTTCAAGCAAAGACTTAATCGCCATTATCACCTGCTCCTTTATGAGTTCTTAACAGGGATGTTTCTAAGATGTTTTAGGACCTTATCCCTGAAAAGATTAACACAGGACTGTGTTTGAGGTGGTGGATTATAGGTAGATGCATTCCGTAGGTTTGAATGCACAAAACCATTAGCACCAGTATTACTTATAATTGGATTATTTAGAAAGTATCGTTTTAAAGACAATTGTCTTGCAAATTTTTGCACATCAATATGTGTCAAATTTATTTAACCTCTTTGCAGGCGCATATTTGAGTCCTTTCTCAAGGAGACCTAGTTCGTTGTCAGGTGTATGTCACTCAGATTAAAGATACCCCTACCTGCTACATTTTCCTCTTTTTTTGGGGTGTCTATTCACCCTTCTTCCCCCTCTTTCCTCTCCCGTACCTCTCCTTTTTCTTGAGTAACCCTCCTCTAAAAAAGGTTGTCTGGGATATTGGGGTTGATAAGAGTTGGGAGCAGAATTTTGAGGAATATGGTGATTCTGGTGGTTATTTTGGGGGTAGGTCTGTTTCATCCTTTGGGGAGGGTTATTAGGAGGGGGATGTTTTTTTCCCTTAGTGTCTTTAAATTTACGTTGAGTTAGTGGAATTATAATTAGAATGATACTGTTGATTAGGCCGGTCATAATTGTCAGATTGTGTAGATGACCAATTTGTATTTCTTGGAGGGGTATAGTAATCAGTAGGGATCCTATTCCCTGCATAATGGTTATAAGCATTAGGGTGTCTATATAACTCTCTAGAGCCAATATTATTATCCCATAGAGATTGAGATCTACTGGGATATTGCTCCTTGTTATATTGCTCCTTGTTATATTGCTCCTTGTTATATTGCTCCTTGTTATATTGCTCCTTGTTATATTGCTCCTTGTTATATTGCTCCGAGAACTTGTTCAGGGGTGCCTTCTGAAGTTCTTCTTCAGCGGCTTCCTCCTTGTTCCTCGGTGTCTTCACTTTTTTGGAGCCTTTGAAAAGGCTATTTGGCGACAACTACCTGGACATAGTAATGCAGAGTGGGGGGAGGGAAGATCACAAACTCGTTCTGTGTGGGGGCTAAGTCTCAGACCCAATAGCCACAAGCAGGTGAAGCTGAATTTAATCAATGATCCTACATGGCCAAGTAGAGGGTACCCCACACAGACCAAATGGCTTGGATAGATACAAGTTGTTCTCAACATCCTAGCTGGAAGCAGGGACACCCCTAGAGGCAAGGTCGATTTTTTATTTATTTATTTTTTGATTGAAAAATATACTTTATTACAGAAGTATAAAAAAACACGACATTTGTAATCGGGGTACATCTCACACTATACTGTGACGCAGCGCACCACATTGCAATATAGTTCCAGGCATATGATAAATACATTCAATAAATACATTCACTCAGCGGTATGCCTAATGTGATGTGCGTGGCGAACGAATCCCCAGACCAACACGTCATGCATAACGCCGCTTACCCCGAGACCACAGCTTGCTTAGAAAAACATTTTCCTATGATTACAAATCATGCAAGATACGGTTGGTGAAATTTATACTAAGCATCGGGTATGTGGGGGGGGGGGGGGGGAGGGAAAAAGGGGTCACAGGCCCGAAGCTTTATTGAAGAGACAAAGACACGCAAGGGGGAGTAGGGGGAAGGGGAGATCCTCAGACGTCCTCTTCCTCAAAGTCCATCAAGGTATAGTCCTTGAGCAGACTGAGGATAAGTCTGCGGCAGTCCTCAATGAACATCCTCTCCCGCTGGTGGATGAGACACTTCCTGGTGCTTCATAAAGCGTCCTTAAAACAACACAGCACCCGCCAGGCGCTGTCAATGTCCTCCAGAGTTCCACAGAAAGGTCCATTCAGCACCCCAAAGTGTGTGATGGCTGTCTGTGGCACAAAGTCCTTGAGTTCGGGTTCCAGGGCCTTCAACAGGTCCTGAGCAAAAGAGCACTCCCAGAAAACGTGCTGAGCAGTTTCCTCGTGGATGATGCAGAAGGGGCAGTGTCTGTATCTGCTCAGGTTCCTGGCATGCATAAATGTCCTGAGAGGCAACCCCCCTTGGATTGCCATCCATGCCAGGTTTTTGTGCCTGTTTGGTGAGGATGTTTGAAGAAACATTCCTCCAGACCACCTTGCAGGTGTCTGAAGGCAGGCCTGGAACCGACTCCAAAATGTCGCTTGCTCTGATGAGCTTGTAGATTATCTTCGGTTTCCAGAAGTCAGGCTTGACTCCCTGTAGCCCCTGCTCCTTGATAAACTTGAAGGTATCCAGGTAGTACCAAGGAGTGTCCCCAGTTGTAGGGGATGGAATTGTCCCAATTGTCCCATCCGAGGGACCTCCAGAGAGGCAACAGGAAGAAGCGTGACATTGCATTACTGCCAGAGTCCATAATCCTTTTGGGCAAAGTCCTTCAGATGCAGTTGCAGGCAAAGAACATCCTCAGTTGGGTGGCAATGTCGGGCACGCCCTTACCGCCCTTGAGGGGTTCCTTTGAACATGACTGCCCGCTTCACTCTGTCCATCTTGGAGCCCCAGATGAAGTGAAACACCGCCCTGGTGATGGCCTTACAGGTGTTGACCCGTGGGGGCCAGGCCTGGGCGAGGTACTGCAACACAGGGAGAATCTCGCTGCGGAGTACCAGTGTCTTCCCTTCGATGGTGAGGTCTCTGAGGCTCCAAAGTCCAAACTTTTGCCTCATCTTTGACCGTCTCTCCTCCCAAGATTTCAGGGCTGCGCCCTCAGCACCAAACCAAACTCCCAGCATTTTCATGAAGTCTGTCTTGATGCCGAAGGGCATGGATGCAGAAGAAGGCAGGAACCACTTTCCGAAGAGCATGACCTCCGACTTCCCGCAGTTGACTTTTGCCCCCGAAGCTTGGCTGAAGTCCTCGCAGGTCTGGACCAGCAGGTCGATGGAGCGCTGGTTGGCACAGAACACCGTCACGTCGTCCATGTAGAGCGAGCACTTCACTTCCCTTCTGTCTGGCCCCGGCGCGGTGATTCCCCTGATCTCTGGATTCTGTCTGATGCATTCCTCGAAGAGCTCTATACAGCAAACAAAAAGCAGAGGCGAGAGAGGGCAGCCTTGTCTGACCCCGGAGAGGACTGGGAAGGGGTCAGTTTTCCAGCCGTTCACCTGCACCGTACTACAAATGTCATTGTACATGAGGTCAACATACGAACAACATTTTCCCCGAGACCAAACCTGTGCAGGGCTCTGCACATAAACCCATGGGAGACACGGTCAAAGGCCTTTTTCCTGATCAAGGCTGACCAGCGCCACGTGACACGGCAGTCCTTGATGTATTGGACCGTGTCCCAGACTAGCGCTAGGCTGTCCGCAATTCTGCGGCCAGGAATGCCGCAAGTCTGATCCGGGTGGATGTTCTGTCCGATGACGGCCTTCAGCCTGTTAGCCAGAACTTTGGTGAGGATCTTGTAGTCCACGTTCAGGAGAGAGATGGGACGCCAGTTTTTCAAGTCCCATCTCTCCCCCTTCCGCTTGTACAAGATCGTGATCATCCCCTCCAACGAAGGAGGCATTCTGCCCACCACCATCTCCTCATACAGCTCGAGCAGGCCCGGGCCCACGAGGTACCACAGCGCCACATAGAGCTCTGCTCGGAGACCGTCGCAGCCCGGGGTCCTGCCCCGCCTAAAGGATTTAGCGGCAGAGTGCAGTTCCTCCAACGTCAAGGGGGCGTTGGTGGCCGACAGACCTGCAAGATCAATGGTGTTAGATTGTCGGGTATCACTGTCGGCGCGTTCATTTCTTTGGGAGAGTAGAGGTCGGTGTATTAGTCATTGACCACTTCCAACATGACCTCTTTCCCCTTCTGGAGTGTTCCGGTCTTGTCGCGCAGCTCCGACAGGGGTGTGTGTCCTGAGTGGAGTTTCCTGAAAAAGAAAGAGTTACACTTCTCACCTTTCTCTAGATGCTCCACCTTGGCACGGAAGACAATGTGCCTGGATTCTTCCTCAAAGTGCTTTTTCAAGCTCTTCTTTGGGTCCTCCAGGTCCTGCCTAACGTCCTAGCCACAGTGATGAAGGTCCTGCAGGAACTGCAGCTCACGCTGCAGTCTCCTGAGTTCCCCCCTCCTGGCACACACTTGCTGGCGTCCCCTGGCCTGAAAGAAGCTGCACAGCTTGACTTTCACAAACTCCCACCAGTCGCTTACCTTGGGAAAAAGACTTCTCCTCCTGCCAGGCACCATAGGTTTCCCTGAGCTCCTCCAGCAGTTACTCATTGTCCGGCATGGTGCAATTCAGCTTCCAGGAGCCCGGGCCGGGGGAAAAGCCCTCTCCCAGGTCACCCTGAAAGTGAATGGCCCTGTGGTCAGAGAAAAAGCAGGGGACCATGGAGAACCCACGGTGCCTGACCTGCCCTAGAGGTGAGCACAAAGTCAATCCTGGAACGCACAGATCCATCGGGGCGGCTCCATGAGTAGTTCACGGAGCCGCGTCCCACGGTGTCCTGCAGGGAAGCCTCCGCAATCACCTCCCGGAGCAGCTTCGAGGTGGCATTGAGTTTAGCGTACATGCTGGAGCTGCGCCTGTCCTCTATCGGACAGTTAAAATCACCGCCAATCACTACTGTTCTCGTTGTGACGAGTTGCGCCCGCAGGGTTTGGAAAAGCTCCAGCCGCGCGTTCTTCTCCGGGGAGGCGTACCCATTGATGAGCCTAACTGGCTCTCCCGCCCACGAGCCGTCTATGACCAAGAGGCGGCCACAGACTAGCTCATGGATGGAGTCAACAGTGAAACGACCCCCCCTGACAAGAACCGCTACCCCTGCAGACTTGCAATCGCCACCCCCAGACCAGTAGGAGGGACCGTGGGTCCACTGGGAGGACAAATGAGTGTACCTCCTCAGAGGGGGAAGGGTGCACTCCTGAAGCATGTAGACATCGCTCTGCTGCGAGGAAAGAAAGGTCAGCACCGTCTGCCTCCTAGACGCAACCTTGATGCTCCTCACATTAATGGTAAAGATAGAGATTTCAGCCATCATGGGAAGGAGATGAAGGGGTTAGTTGGTAGGGGCTGTACTTGCCTCCCCTGGAGAAGGGGGGGGGGGCCTCTGCAGCCTGACCGGTGTCCTGGCTCAGTCCTATCTGGTTGAGGACCTCATTGAAGTCGGTGGAGAGGTCTGGCTCCGAATGGGTCAGAGCCATCTCTTCTTCCACCTCCTCCTCCAGTGTGTCGAGGTCCTCTCCCATGGGGTCAGGACCTGCGGCATTCTGGAGGACAGCAGGCTGTTTTGTGGAGGAGGAGGGATCCTCCGCCACCGGGCTGGCCTGCTCCTTCTTCCAGTTCCCCGCCGCAGAGCTGCTGGCGGAGGTGGGAGGGGCAAGGGCCGGGAAATCCTACTGTGAGAACAGGTTGGGGGGGGGTAACTGGGTCAGGGAGGGGTTGGGCAAAGTCAGGGGGGAGGGGCAGGAGGGCAAGGGGCAGGAGGGGCGGCCTCCGACACCGGAGGGGTAGGGAGGGCTGGGGTGGAGGGAGGGGGTGGGGGGTTCCTCTTACCTTTTTTGTCCTTTTGGGGTTTCGGTGGCAATGGTCTAGCGGTGCCCTTGCTCAGGGCCCCCGCATATGTTCTGCTTCTCTTGGGGCAGTCCTTGTAGACGCGCTCTGACCGTCCACAAAGGTTGCAGGTTTTGGACCTCGGGCAATCCTTGGTCTCATGGCCCGCAGCCCGGCAGAACCTACAAGAAAGCACATGGCAATCCTTACCTTCGTGCCCCTGCTGTCCGCACCTGCGGCATGACGGGGGTTGATCCGGGTAGTGTAGGATTCCTGCGGATGCTCCCAGGGAGAAGCACTGTTGCAGGTGTTGGAGGTCTCTAGAGGGTCGATCTCTCATCAACCTGCAAAACACGGCCCACTTACCTGTCCAGAAGCCGTTAGCATCTAGTATCCGGACTGGGTCCTTCAACACGACGCAGAACCTCTGTAGATAGGTGGCGATATCTCTTCCAGGAACGTGAAGGTTCTTCATGGAAACCGTAATCCGCCTTTCATCCCTTTGAATGGAAGAGT
Source organism: Staurois parvus (assembly GCF_062004578.1). Classification (NCBI taxonomy): domain Eukaryota; kingdom Metazoa; phylum Chordata; class Amphibia; order Anura; family Ranidae; genus Staurois; species Staurois parvus. Next base: position 543,508 of record NW_028318906.1, on the reverse strand, counting down.
TTGCAGCAAAGCTGCGGAAAGGGGAATCCTGCCCAGAGGTCTTTACCTGTTCCCAATATCTTCTACAGACCTGTAGAGATGTAAAAGATACCTTTCACGAAGGACTGCACCGACATGGTCTCTGCCTTGCTGAATCCTTGTTCCAGGATCATCTTCTTGCCGAAGACTTCCGGGGTCATGTCCGGGACTCTGCCTTCCACTTCCTTCGCAGCACGTCTGCTTCATCCAGGGCTCCAGGGAGGGGAGTCCTTCTGGAGGGTCGGTGCGTTCTGAGGTGGAGGGGGCTTCTCCCGGGGTCTTGGCAGGAGCGGCGGTCAGTGGCTTCTTGGTGGTATGCTTCTTCCCCATCTTGTCGCCGAGGAGTTTTGCTCAGGAGGGCTTCCAAAGGTCTTGAGCGGATTCCTTCTCCTTCCTTGGCGTCTTCACTCTTGCTTAGCCTTTGAAAAGGCTATTTGGCGTCTACTGCCCGGAGGTAGTAACGCAGAGTGAACAAGGGGGGGGGGAAGATCACAAACTCATTCTGTGTGGGGGCTAAGCCTCAAACCCAATAGCAGCAAGCAGGTGAAGCCAAATTGAATCGACGATCCTACCAGGCCGAGTAGTGGGTACCCCACACAGACCAAATGGCTGGGATAGATACAAGTGTTTCTCAACATCCTAGCTGGAAGCAGGGACACCCCTAAAGGCAAGGTCGATACTACACTTTATCTTCACCAAACGGCCGAGAATCGATGACCCTTTTTTAAAGCCTTTCTGTGTGGCACCCAAGCCAGTTAAATTGAGTTGCCCATTGAGGTCTCCAGGCTGGCTTGAGCTTCTGCTCTTCACACCCGTGTGGCTGGAGCAAAGCCTCCACTGCTGCCCTAAACACAGCTTTCCATCCCCTGGGCCACACCTGCAGCCTATTGTGCTCCTCCATCAAGCATGCCTGCAAAGTGGACGCAACCAGGCGCTGCTCATTTTGTGAAGAGGTTGATAATTTGCATGGCCCCACCTCCTAAAGACTTGGACAAGGTGGACCATTACAGGGAGACACAGGCCATGGCATGGCAGCTTGCTAGCAGAGCGTCCCAGAGTCAAGCTAATCAATAGGACTCTCTGGCTGCCCAGCTGACCTCACTCCTGCAAGCTAGGCTTCCTAGCAGCCTTTTGATGGGGCTTGCTGACTGTCCTCCACTTGCCGGTATGAAAGTCCCATCCATCCCACAGCTTCCAGGCAAAATTTGAAGAGACCAAGAAACTGACGACAAAGGCATACAGGGGTTAAAAAGAAACCTTATTTGTAGCAATTCACACTTTTTTTTTTTTTTTTTTTTTTTTTTTTTTTTTTTTTTTAGCGGCAACACAAACAAGGCAAAAAGGTGCAGGTGCTAACGGGGTCTGGAGGAGCTAAGCAAAGGTTCAAGACCGCTTGGTTGGGCCTCTCTGCTGTCCTGGCCTTTCCTTCTGTGGGATTGCTTTTGCAAAATTGCATGAGAGGCATGCACTAGTCCTGGAGGTACTGCAATACCAGGTCAATGCATGGAGTGGGGACAGCAAGCTCTTCCATTTTAATATATGGTCAACATTATAGGGGACTTATCAGATGTTAAACTGATATACAGATTTTTTTTTTTTTCATTCTTGGTTTTAAAAGTTCATCAATACAACATATTATCCAAATAATAGTAACATAAATCAGGAAAATCTCCATAGCAAATGAAAACAACCAAACTTCTATTAACATTTCTTTCCCAAACCCTTCATATGCATAACTATCCCACCCCTTCCTCCCCATACAACATTCCCCACAATTACATTTTCTCCCACAACCACCCAAATTTACATATGCAAAAATAAATAAAACTTTCTCTTTACCAAATCCCTATAATGAAGAAAAAAGCCTTTCACTATCCCTCCACGCTTTCCCTTCACTGATCAATCACCCTAAAAAAATATGTACTAGAACATCTAACCTTTTTAAGCTTTAAAGATTTTCATAAGAGAACATAAGACATACCATAGCAAAAAAAAAAAAAATACAAAATCATACTTGGCAGACCACTGCTTCCAGTTGCCAAATGGCATAGGCTTTATGTTGTCCCAGCCTTATGCAATACCAGTAACCCTAGAATTACAACCTTCCATGGACCATAAGAAAAAAAATGTATCTGGGTGCCAGATCACTTCCAAAAGAATAGGTGATATTTTGGTGCCATATTCCTAATTATAAAAGTCAAATTATAGGGAAAGAAATGGGGGAAAGGTTACAAATAGACTTTAAAAGCACAGAAATTCCAAACACAGTAAAATCAGTTGTACTTTATTATGACAAGTCATGAAAAAGCATCTTGCAGTTTTAAAAGATCATTGTTAAACTATCCCCGCAGACAATGTCCCACAGCCCACCATGTACAAGGAACACAATGATTAGAGCTGTAAAGTCCACCGAATGGATCCTATGGGGGATGAGAGACCTTAAGCGACAGGAAAATAGCCCAACATATTATTTTGCAACAATGAAAGCTTCTTCAGGGGCTTAGTAGTAAAATCTAAAAGATATACATAAACTGAATATATCAAATTAAAACGTGAATACAAGGAAAAAAAATTACCACAATGACTGACTTAAATATATCAATATGCACCATGCAGCAGCAAAACCCTCCATGTATAAGGGGTAGACCCCTCTGTATGCCACAAGGCAAGGGGCCAATCAGAAGATCAGATATGGCGGCGCAAAAATGGCTGTTAGTCCAAAACCTCAATGGTCTAAAATCCACCAGTAGAGAAAAGAGACACAAATAGTATATACTAGGATTCAACCCAAAAGAATCTCAATAGCACGTCTATAGATATGAGAACTGAATATTTATCTTAAATTAGGCCATCCCAATAGTGATGCTTATTTGTTGAACATGAAATTTTTAACATACAATTGCAAGAAAAAGTATGTGAACCCCTTGGGATTACGTGGAGTTTTGCATGAATTGGGTATAAAATGTGCTCTGAACGTCATCTAAGTCACAACAATAGAACACAGTCTGCTGAACATAATACTACACAAGCATTAGCTGTTGCCATGGTTTAATTGCACATAACATGTAAACATTCACACTGCAGGGAGGAATAAGTATGTGAACCTTTTGGACTTAACTGGTTGACCCTCCTTTGGCAGCAATAACCTCAACCAAACGTTTCCTGTAGTTGCAGATCAGAGTAATTTTGGACCACTCCTCTTCACAAAACTGTTTCGGCGTAGCAATATTCTTGGGATGTCTGGTGTGAATCGCTCTCTTAAGGTCATGCTACAGCATTTCAATCGGGTTGAGGTCAGGACTCTGGGCCACTCCAGAAGGCGTATTCTGTGCGGTTGCAGTCATTTTGTTGAATTACTTGTATGCTTTGGGTCATTGTCCTGTTGCATCACCCATCCTCAGCGGAGCTTCAGTTGGCGGACAGATGGTTGTACGTTTTCCTGCAAAATGTCTTGATAAACTCTGGAATTCATTTTCCCATCAATGACAACAATCCGTCCAGGCCCTGAGGCAGCAAAGCAGCCCCAAACCATGATGCTCCCTCCGCCATGTTTTACAGTGGGGATGAGGTTTTGATGGTGTGCTGTGCCTTTTTTTTTCTCCACACATAGTGTTGTGTGTTCTTCCCAAACAACTCAATCTTGGTTTCATCTGTCCACAGTATATTTTGCCAGTAGTGCTGTGGAACATCCAGGTGCTCTTTTGCAAACTTCAAACGTGCTGCAATATTCTTTTTGGACAGCAATGGCTTCCTCCGTGGTGTCCTCCCATGTACTCCACTCTTGTTTAATGTTTTCCTTATCGTAGATGTGTCAACAAAAATGTTAGCATGTGCCAGAGATTTCTGTAGGTCTTTAGCTGACACTCTGGGATTATTCTTTACCTCATGCAGCATTCTGTGCTGTGCTCTTGCAGATTTTTACAGGACGACCGCGCCTAGGGAGAGTAGCAACAGTGCTAAACTTTCTCCATTTGTAGACCGTCTGTCTTACCTTGGACACATGAACATCAAGGCTTTTGGAGATACTTTTGTAACCCTTTCCAGCTTCATGCAAGTCAACAATTCTTGATCGTAGGTCTTCTGAAAGCTCTTTTCTGCGAGGCATGATTCACATCACAGTGCTTCTTGAAACCAGTAAACCCAAAACAGGTGTGTGTTTTTTTTTAAGGGCAGGACAGCTGTCAGCAACACATCCAATATCATCACACTGATTGGAGTCAAGGTTGGCTCACTCCTGGTTCCAATTAGCTCTGGGAGAAGTCATTAAGCTAGGGCCTCACATACTTTTTCCTCCCTGCACTGTGAATGTTTACATGTTATGTGCAATTAAACCATGGCAACATCTAATGTTTGTGTAGTATTATGTTCAGCAGACTGTGTTCTTCTATTGTTGTGACTTAGATGACGTTCAGAGCACATTTTATGCCCAATTCATGCAAAACTCGCGTAATCCCAAGGGGTTCACATACTTTTTCTTGCAACTGTATTTGTCAAAGATCAAGTTTCTTACAGGAAAACTATTTTCTCCTTTTCTATAAGCAACAGATGTAATAGAGAAAAAGGGGAATACCGTTAGTCCAACGGATAAAGTGAAAAAATTATCCGTTGGACTAACGGAAGCACCCCTACAACATTACTATATCATTGACACATGACAACTATCCACAAAAGGGGAAGGGGGGTGTAACGTGCATGTGACAAATGTACAGATTTGGGTAGATAAACTGTGATCAGTAACAATATGTAATTGTAACTGTAGGGATGTTCCATTGTCATTAAGGATGTGTATTCAGTCTGTCATTGGGGAAATGAGGTACAATTAGCATCAATTAGGCTGAAAGGCCTGGCTTCCTGGATGTGACACCCTTTTTGTGTTTTTAAGGTTGTCACCTTCTGGGCAAACAGGTTGGAGGAAATGACAGCAGATGGGGTGTCTGCCTGACATTGAAAGCTCTAAAAGGAATATCCATCCATCAAAAGGGATAGGTTTCAGCTCTCATGAAAGCTAAAATATTAGTTGCAGAAAGATGAACACACACCCTTCTTGTAGGGCATTCTGTGTGCTACATCTGCATATAAAAACCATATTTGTGGATTAGTTAGAATGCCAGGAAAATGCAGGAAATGGTTAGGTGGCGCTGGAGTGCGACAGTCGAATGGTTTTTGGTAATGTCGCAATCGGACTGATGCGCTGGTGTCGGAAATCCAACCCCCGACTTAGTGCTTCAAGCTGGTCTTGGCCCGATTTGAACTTGGGCAGGTCAGCATCCAGAGCATCCTGTGGGCAGGTGCAGGAGCATCCCACCATGGTCAATTGGCCGAGGACTAATGTCCCGCCTATGTCCATACCCGGACATTGGCTATTCATATGGAGCTGGTTCGATCGACCAATGGATTGATGATTCTCTGACTTGCTCCAATCGCAGGGTAAATACTAGTAAAGTTTTTTTTTTTTTTTTTTTTTTTTTTTTTTTTTTTTTTTTTACTTTTTGTCTTTTTTATTCTTTTATTTTATAGTAATTAGTTATTTGTGTGTCTTGTATTTTTTTGTATTTCTGTAACTTTTTATATTTTGTACATATTTGATGCACTGCCCACTTTGGGAAATTCTTAATTTGTGAATTGTGTATTTTAAGCACATGCTCATATCTTCGGAGATTAGATTGTATTGTATATTAGTGCCTTTTAAACGCTCGGTCAAGCTCATTGCCAATCTGTATGCAATTGCATTATGTGGGCAGATTGCATGCAGATTGTAAAAGATAACAGATCGGCCAGATGGAGATCTGTGTGTGTGGGGTGTCCCAGCAGACTGTTCTGTGGATAAACTGTTGGGTGGTGGCAGGCTACCTTTTTGGTGGTGTCTGGTTTTGGGGGGTGTGTGGACAGTGGAATAGTGATTGGCACCGGGGTTCTGGCTTGTGGAATAGTTGGAGGAATCCTAGAAGGGTGGGTAATTTACTAAGCTGGTCCTCAACTCCTAATCAGTGCACCAGATTGTGTATAAGATTTGTATCTGCCAGTATGGTAGACCAACTGGATTGGTGTAGTCTCCCTCTGGTGGTGGCCAAAGGTAGTGCGGGCTGTGTAAGTACATCACAGCTGATTTTATATATGGGTTTATATATTCAAAGTTAAGTCCCCTTTATTCCCTCTTTACCCCCTGTCACGGCCGCACGTGCTTGCCTTGGTTAGCTAGTCGCTGTGGGCGTGGTGTGTGGGATCAGTGACAGGTTGGTTGTGACGGGGGGGAAGGAAAAGGGGAAGTAAAGTAAAACACATGCCTCCCCATATCAGCTATAATGACATACCGACTGTGAGAAGATGACTTAGTCACAATAGTGCGACAAGATAGTAGTACATCTGGGCCAGCCCGTCAAACACTTAAAAGGGTACCAAAAAGTAGGCCCAGCCTTTCAAGGGAAGGAAGGTCTAAAAATGTCAATATAAATAAAGACAGTTTAATATCGTATGAATCGCTCAATTATAAAATCATCCTAACAATTTAAAAAAAGTATATTACCAATAATAAAAATATTTATATTGGTGCTTAGTTAATGGAGCAAACGCACTTGTCCAGCAAAGACGACCACACCGCAAAGGCACGGAAAAAAGTATTGAGCCACGAGGCTCATATATTGATTAACTTGCAGGGCTTAACAGCCCTGAAAGAATGGCACTAAGCGACTGTGAACCGAAGCCTATATAGCTCCCCAGGTCCGGCCATCAATGATGATGCCAGCGTACTGCTGCCACGCATGCACCATCCAGCGCAGCAGGCTTGGTACACACAGGGAGGGACAAACTAGTCCCTACCAAGCTGCAGAAGTCCGGTCCCTATGAAGGGGGCCACAAGGGACACCCCAGCCACCCAGCCGCACATCGGGCCCAAACGGCCCATCAACCCAGTGGAACAGCAGTGGAGCAATAACAGGTCCGACCCCCAGTGGTCAGGAGGGTAAACAGAATATACATATACAAACACATTGATAGTCATAACAGAAAATAAAAAAAAGGGGTGCCCTTAACTGTATATTTGGTGAATTGTAACCAAGGGGATTTCTATCAGAATAACCCCTAATGCTACAAATTAGTGATTTCCGACTCGCATGTGAAAATCACACTGTGGTGTCCTCGGAACTAACTAGGACATAGGAAAAAAAAGAGACCAAGGGAAAGAGAGCCTTTTTTGAGTCAAGGGGCCCCAATGAGGACAAACCGTGGCCTGTATGAAAAAACAATTCAACCATTTATTGCAGAATAAAAATAGCAAACATATAAAAACCATATGAAGTTAGACCTCACCACCACCAACAGAATAGTGAAGGATGGAGATGACGTGGTCATCTAAGGTGACACCACACGCTGAAAGTCCCGGTACCTCAGTTGGCGTGCTATGCCATAGGGGATCATGCACTATGTGGATAGAAGTAAAGATTGAAGAGCCAACTATTAATATTTTATATATAGGACCATATTAATCATTGATTATATAGAATATATGATAAACAATGCTACAACCTGCATATACTCTCCTTTAGAGAACTGTCCTTATTGAAAGGCATAAACAGTGACTCAAAATTGTACTGATTTGAGGAGAGGCAGGGATGTATGTTAGAAAAAAGTCCCATAGAAGTAGGAAATTCATATATGAACAGGTTCTTTCCTGTATATGGAAATGCAATGGCAAACAATTGTCAGCTTGTAGTAATAACAGACCATAGGCTCTCCCTTGAATATCTGGATATAGAGGATAGCGTCAGCACAGTCCCCCACATAGCAGAGCCCAATTAGGGATGTACTATGGGTATATTTGCAAGTGCGGCAATAAATGCAATATAAACTGATATGTTATATCCATTTATTGATTCAAGCCTGTTTCCAGCTGAGTTGATCAGTAGTAAGTATTCACCATTTGTAGCCAATAATTTAGCCGTATAGTAGATTATATGAAGCTTAATGGTCTCACCACATCCTGCCCAAGCATATCTGGAAAATGCCATCCCACACCTATTACCAAAGGTGTAATTGTTATTATTATTGCTTGCTGGGTATCCCAGAATAATGGAACACATGCATATTAGGGTATACATTGGCTGTACCAGCTGTGGAATAATATATTCAAACCTTCCACATTTGGTGGTAAATGCAGCGGTGTGCTCTGGTCCACCTGCGGTGTCAGGGATGCGTGCAGAGTCTGCAGCCATGCGGCCAGGTGATAGTCCCGTTGGGGATATCGTGGGAGACAATGAGGATCCAAGCAGAGTGCGCAGGGAAGAGACCCAGCTTGTAGCTGACGATCAGCCGGGACTGAGCAAGCGCAGGCGTCATCTGGATGTGACATAACACATTTTGCCCACCGAGTCATGTGGGTTTCTTCAGAATAATGGCAGCCATGTTTGTGGAGTCCTTTTTATATTCCCAGGGAGCCTCGCTTTCATGTATTCCTTGCATGTGTGCTTCGATGGGTAATCAAACAAGGCAAAGAAAACACTATCTCAAGTGAAGAACATACTGAAAATGTGTATATATAGAGAAATAGCATTTTAAAACAGTGGGACTAGTGCACTTTCATGAATCCTGTAGATACTCAAACCTCTACTGTATAGGATAGAAAAAATATGGGTGCGCACAGTGGGGACAGAATAGAACAAAATAAATATATCCAAAAATGCACAACACATTATCAAAGATTTTTTATCAAAGATCAAAAGAAAAATTGAATATACTGTATATCAAATTAAATACAAAATATTTATAAAAAAAATTAGAGCATAGAAATAAAAATTTAATGGTGATTTAAACTAACTCATCAAAAGGAAAAAACATACTATAAATCCAAGAATATATGAAGACTACATTCATTAAGGCTGACCGGTGCCAAGGATCCCAATATTTTAAATATCCATTCCTTCTCTTTACTCAACAGAATGGTGTCAAAATCGCCCTGCCTTGAGAGTTTTAAGGCATATATAGCTTTCACCCGTAATCCATTAGACTGATGCATCTGGGAAAAATGTTCTGCCACTGGGGTACGGTCATGTTGATTGCAAATGCTATTGATATGTTCACCTGTTTGGACTCTTAGCGGGCATTTTTTTAGCTTTGCCTATGTACATTTGTATTACAAGGACATAGTAACATATAAATCACTCTGGTCGTCGCACAGTTAGTGTCTTTATATGAAATAAGTTCGCTCCAGTGGCATCTGTGAATGTATCCGTACGGTCAAGGTATTTACAAATTGTGCATTGACCGCAGGGATACATACCCTTCAAAGGAGCTAAAGAGGTAAGCCAAGCCCTTAAGGGAGTGCATACAAATTCTGACTGCACAAGATATTCACCTAAATTCATGGCTCGTTTAGCCATTATGAAGAGCCTAGAGCCTACAATAGAAGACAGCTCAGGCATTTTGTGTAAGTATGTGCCAATGCTTAGTGAGAACCTTGTAGTAATCCGCACAGGAGCAGATTTAGATTATGCACCAGTCAGAAGTTCGCTACGATTTTCGCTTGGAGGCTTTTGATTGAGATTTCTGGAGGCTACCATTGATAGTCAATCAGTCATACAACATATGCTACAACAGCATAGTATGCCAAGTTATAAATAAAATATAATAGTTATACAAAGGACATAGGTTATAGCAAGGCTGGGAACTGAATAGGGGAAGTATCACTCAGTTGTAGTAATTCCCACAATGTAGTCACTGTATTTAAACAGCGGCTTGAAGAAAATTACAGAATATAAAGGTTTCATGGAAACGCAATATATCGTAATGTTTCTAGGAAGGTTACCTCCTCTAAATAGGTTACCAAATACCTAACAAGATAGCAGAGGAGGTCACTCACAAAAGAATCCCTAATTGCTGTAAGTGTCATATACATTCAGTTCAATTGAAAATGGATCCAAGCCAAAAATAGCAACCACAATCAGCTTTCTGTTCCTTTTTATAAAAATGGTTTTTATAAGATTACCTCATTTAAGGCCTGGAGGATGGATTACATTGAGTTCAATCCACATAGTTTCTTTATGTAGTTGTTTTTGATCCCAATTACCACCACGTGGATCCTTAGTAACTACCTCCAAAACTATTAATTTTATCCTGGGAAGTATCAAATTTTGTGATAAAGTCCTAGGTGGCAGCTGATAGGAGTTACCTTAAGTTATTTTGGCATTCAAAAAATAGATCTGGTCATGTATTCTCTGATTTAAACTGACGTATGGTCTTGCCCACTTAATAGGCTCCACATGTACATAACATAAGATCTACTACTTTTCTAGTTTCACAGTTGACCTGAAACTTGGGGAGAAGTAATTCTCCATTGGGTAATTAGAAACGCATACCCATCCAAACCCAATGGCAATAGTACTTTCCACAAGCAGTGTCTCCCCTAGATGAAGCTGAACCGTGGGTTCCTATTGTGTAATGACCTAGATGTTACGGTGTCTCTGATGGACCAGCTTTGCAAAATACAATTTCAGGATCATCTTGAATATATTTTTTATGTAAGGTAGGATCTTCCCATAAGATACCAATGATGTTTCAATTGCTAATGTTGTACTGAATATTGTGTTACAAATCTCACCGAGGAAAATTCAGTTTTAGATGTAGAATATAACAAATTGATCCTGTCTTGACTCAAAGCTCTATTATATGCTTTACGTAATAATGTTCTACTATATCCACGTATTAATAGGCATTGTACCAATTTGGCTGGATGTTTAAAATCTTGTAAATATGTACTGTTTTGCCGTAAGTGGATATACTGTGCAAAGGGAATACTAACTAATGCAGGAGGATGAGAACTTTTTAGCATGAAGTATCGTGTTGCCAACAGTTTTTTTTTTTTTTTTTTTTTTTTTCCTTACGGAATAACATAGTGGAAATACATCCCGTTGTATCTACAAATATTTGCAAATCCAAAAATGCAATGGTATTTTTGTGTCAATTCATTGTAAAGGTCAGATTTAACGAGTTTTTATTAAGTAACCCCATGAATTCATCAAACATCTCAACGGTACCTGTCTAGATGACAAATATATCATCAATATACCGGAGTCAGCACAACGCATGGTCCAGGTATTTGACAAGTGTCATCCAAAAAAATACCGCTTCCAGCCGCCAAGATATAAATTGGCATAAGCTGGGGCACAACATGTACCCATAGCTACTCCTTGTATTTGGACATAATACAAATCCATAAATGTAAACCAATTGTGAGTCAGTATATAATACAATAGATCAACAATAAAGTTACCTATTGCCCACCGAGTACGGTCCTGTTCCATCAAAAAGGAGTGTACTACATCAATTCCACATGCATGTGGTATACTTGGATACAAAGCTTCAACATCTATAGTGACCAATATGGCCTCTGAAGGTATGGAAAGACCATCCACTTGTTTTAAGTAGCTCAAGAGTATCCTTTAACGTAGGAAGGAAGGCAAGTAATGTGGGGCATCAAGAAAAATCAATAAATTTGCTAGTGTTCTCTGTTAAAGAGCCTATTCCAGAGACAATGGGTCTCCCTGGTGAAGTAGATTAATTTTTATGGCTTTTAAGTAAAGAGTAGAAGGTAGCTCCTCTAGGGTGTGAAACATTTTAAAAAATTGTGTCCTTGTCAATGAGGCCCTTGAGAAAGGCACCATTGATGAGGTCCTTAAATTCTGCAGAGAACCGTTATCCATGCTGGGATGCGTTTGTACCATTGGGAGTTATTTAAAATGGAAAGGCACATATGCTCATATTGATCTGTGGACATAACGTTTGCTCCTTTTTTTTATCAGATGGTTTAATGACCAAACTGGTTGTCTAAAAAGATAATAGTTCTACTATCCCCGCAAACTGCAAGATGTTTTTTCATGACTTATTGTCATAAAGTACAAATGATTTTACTAATGTTTGGAATTTCTGTGCCTTTTTTTTTTTTTTTTCCCTCCAATTTTTGACTTCCATGGACCATGCCCACACATTCTAAAATCTACAACCTTTATAAAAACCAAAAATTGTTTATGTCCCACAAATTTTTCCTTCTCACAATTCACCAGAAACCATCACACTCTCAATTCCTCCTTCCCCAACTTACACATACCATACAACACCATTTCATATGTTAACCTCCTTCACTCCAGTCAACCCTTCCACCAATTTTCCCAAGCTACTCCACATATTTTGCAAAACCACATTCCTAAAACAAATCACACTTCCCACATCTCTCCCTTGGACACACCTCCGTATCAATCAACCTCCTTCTCTGAAACATTCTAGCTGGTAAACACTCATGTATCGCCATCCACACTACATCCAATTTTTTTTTTTTTTTTTTTTTTTTTTTTTTTTGTTTCTTAATCCATATCCACACTCATTGGTTTTGTGTTCGAATTAAGTGAGAAACATAATCATAGATTCACTACCTTTTTAATAACATCTGTAGTAATATCTTCCACTTATCTGCAATATCCTTTCCATAATATTTAAGATCTCTCAAACTAAGCTAAATGCAAATTCTACACTTCCAACTCTTTTTTTTTTTTTTTAAAAAAAGACGTTCCTTGTGTTCCATAAAACTTCTTTAACTGCTTCCCATCTGGCTAGGTAGCCAGGTAGGAGCTTCGTCCTGAGTTGGACGTTCCTGTATGTCCCTCCAGAATGTGGTCACACAGCTATGTGCTCCCGGTGTGCCTATGTCCCCTGGACACAGCGCAATGCCACTTGGCAGAAGGGCTCTGATTGGCCCTTCTGATCACATGATGGCTGTGTCCAATCACAGCCGTCATGTTATGTCAACAAAGCTGCCATTCAGTTGAATGGCTCTGTCCCTCGTAACACGTTACCCTGTCACAGTGCCAGTGATCCACATTTTACATGTACCAGTGTAAAATGCCACAACTATGCCAGTCCTCCACATCTGTCACGGTGTGCACCAGTAATCCACACCTGTGGCTGTGTACAGTACTAGTGTAAAATTCACGTGTACTATTTGTCAACATCTGTACCAGTGAACATCAAAATGTCTATAAAAAAAAAATTATAAACCAGAGAGGAGGCTTTCCAGATACTGAGTATGAAGGGTGAGAGTAGTGGGAAACTATCTTTCAGACTGATTCAGATTTTAAAGTGAGCCAGTTGAAAGCAGTGGGTCACAACAGATTCTAAGAGTCCAAACAAGGAGGTTCAGGAGATCTGAGGAGGAGCAGGCATCTGTAGCACAGTGGTGAGTACAAGCAGTGCAACACACCCAGAAGATAGGCAGGCATCCATCCATCCATCCACCAGTAGCGCTACCAATCCTGGTGTCATGGCAAGTACAAGCAGGGCCGCATTCCCAGATGATAGGTCAGGCACTAGTAGCAGGGACTCCCATCCATAGCAAGGTAGGGCTCATACTAGCCTCCCAGATGTACTTTTATATCCCACGTGGCTGCTTGCTAATTCGGCAGAACCTACAATTCCCCCATTTACAGCGCAGCCAGGCTCTCAGATACAAGAAGAAAATTATACCCCAATTTTAGTTTCATTTTATTTTTTACTAAAGATCTGCTAAATTACATTGTGGAGTAGTGTAGTCTGTGTGCCAGCCAATATATAACCAGCAATCCCAATTCATCATATGTCCACCCATTTGTGTGGAAACCCCTCACCATGGAGGAATTTAACATTTTTTTCCTTGGGCTTACTTTGAACATGTGACTGACAAAATAATAGTCCATGCCTATTGGTCTACCCAACCTATACATCATATGCCAGTCATCGTGTATACCCTGAGCATGTTATGAGGTTCTTGCATTTCAATAATTAACACCCAGTGTCCTCCTCTAATTCATCCTGGATATAAGCTATTCAAAATTTGTCCACTAATCAACCTTTTTTTTTTTTTTTTTTTTTTTTTTTTGAGGAAAGGTTCGCCCCCGACAAAAATATTGTGTGGCCGAATCCCTAGTCCCCTTTATTGGAAGGCTTGGAATCAAATCATACATCCCCAGGCCAAATATGGAGTAAAATTGTACAAGGTATGTGACCGAGACATGGGATATACCTACAATTTCAAGATTTATGAGGGAAAGGACAGCCAGCTAGAGCCTACCCTACCTACAGTATATGGGGACAAGTGGCAAAATTGTTTGGCAGCTTATAGAACTGCTGTTCAAGGGTTAACATTTGTATATAGATAATTTCTACATAACTCTCCCATTCTGCCATTTTTATTTGAAGTAAACTGTGGCCTGTGAAACAACATGGCCAATCGCAAGGGCTTCCGACAACGATTGGTCACTACAAAATTTAAAACTGGGTGAAACAGTCTGTGGAATGAAGAGATCCTAGCCCTAAAATGGAAAGATAAGAGATGTCTAATATCCTTTCCTCAATTCATGCCATCTCCGTTGAACTTTAAACAAGGCAAGGTCCCATCCAGAAACCAAGATGCATAAATTACTATAACCAGTTCATGGGTTCATGGGTACTCTATAAAGCGACATTTCCCGCTGCCCTCAACTATTTAACTATAAAAAGGAGAAATAGAAAAAGATATGAATTTACATTCACTCTTGTCTGAATATGCAATCCTTAGTAAGACTTTTTGTTGTTGGCAGGAAGATGTGGTGTTTAATACATTTTTGTCTGAACCCATTGCTCAGTCCAAAAAGATTTTGCTGTTTAAATATCATCAACTGTCGTGTTGGCAACAAAATATTTTTTTTGGACTCTGAGCAATGGATTCAGACAATGTATTCAAAAACACCATGACTTCCTGCTAACTCAACAAAGTTGATATAAATATCAACTTCACCCCTCCCACCACCCCCACAAATGAATGTACATTCAAAATTTTTTTTAACAAATCAATTCTTAAAACATACTTTCCCACTATCTCCAATATAAGTGCATCCTTCATCCTTCCCAGCATCCTTCAAATTTAAACATTTTGTATCACCTCCCCCAACTCCTTCCCAGATACATTAACTTCCCCCCTTCCCCATGTCTGTCTTTTCCCGCCAAAATACAATTAAAATCCCCCACCAGTAATGAGGGTTCCCTCCCTCCAAGAATGACTTAAACACGAAAGGGTGCAGTTATTTCAAAATTTACTTGTGCTTGCATAGATACCAAAACCTTCCATCCCACTCCACATAAACACACACCGACCCACCACCACATGAAAATATATATTTGTTTACTTTATAGTTCTTGATTTTAAATACCCCCCCCCCCCCCCCCATTACGTTCTTTACCTAAAGAACATACAGCAGCTCCAGATGGCCACTCAGAAGTCCCAGGCTTTTTTCAATGTTGCAGTCCTGCAAAACAAAGATGTAATTTCCAATGCGGCCAAGCACTTAAAAACTACAGTCCTATAGGCCCTCGTATAGATGCTCCTGACATTAAGTGAACAAACTCTTAGACGCACCATAGCTTTTAACCAGGCAGGTTCAAAAAGCAGCTGGCATCTTCTTCAGGGCATTTTACCTCTAGACCATGTCCGCTTACTTGATATGGAGGGTTCCTCTGTCTTTACACCTCTCATGAAATGTTCAGGCATTTTAGCTTTCCCTTGGCAGGCTTGTGGAAACCCATCACCTCCTGGAAGTTCTCCACCTGTCCAAAACTGGCAAAGGACTTGATGGATGAGTCTGACTCCTCCACCAACTCGGCACCTCCAGGCTCTACACTACTCGGGCACTCCTTGATGTTTCCAGAGGGGAAAGGGGACTCGGGACTCTTCCTCTTGGGAGACGTTCTTTGGTCCATCTCCTTCAAAGCTTCCAATTGATTGCCTTTAGCTGCCTCCTCTCCCCCTGCAGCAAGAGCTTCAGGGACACAACCCTCAGATGGAGAGAGAGCCCCCTAGTCTCCAGCTGCTTCACCGGGAGGATCCAGAGGCAACCTCCACAACGGGCACTCACACTGGGAACACCACCCCGTGCCACATCAGCACAGGAGCCCCATGCTTACTGCACCCCCAAGGTCTCGCTGACACTATCTTTTGCAACACTGGAGCTTTCCACCCTTTCCTGTGCCACCTTAGAGCACTGTCTTTCCAGGTGTAGCCAGCTGCCACAGATGTGACATTGCCACCCAACGGGACACTCTGCTATCTTTTATGTCTGGATTTGTAGCTGTTCCAACATACCTGCCCAGTTGTGCACACATCTTTTGTATGCCTGAATGCAAAACCAGGTCTCTTTTCTTCTCGCCCTTCCGAAGCAAACATGTCTGCAGGTCCTCCTTCTAGAAAGATGTGTCGAAACCTTGCACGCAAAAAATAATTTTCTTGCGCCATTCCGAAAAGATCCTTGATCAGCTTCTTCTGCACATAATGAAGATGCACAACTCAGCTCTTAAGCTTGGTCACGACCTGCCTCAGAGTATTTGGCGCATCTGGCATGCCAGAGTCCATCCTTCCGCCCTAAAATTACCACTGACCACCAAGGTGACAGGGTAAGAGACCACTCTTGTTGACCTAAAACGGCGTCCCATCCAATTACAGCATGGAGTGCACCCAAAGGAAACACCCCAAGGCTGACTGGGACTGGTGCCATCAGAAAACTGACACACAAGATCTTGGCCAAAAGGCCGAGAAGTGTGTCATGGATCCAAATGCATATGCTCACAGCGACTAGATAACCGAGGCATGCACATCCGGCGTTACTTGGGGTAAGAGGGAATGAGGGGGACTTGGGTTGAATATATACAAGACCAACCATGATATACTTTCACAGCCCGCACTACCTCTGGCCACCACTAGAGGAAGACTCGACTCCAATCCAGCTGGCTGATCACACACAGGCAGATACGAATCTTATCTACAATCTGGTGCACACTAAGGGTTGAGGAGCAGCCTAGCAATTGGCACACCCTTCTAGGTTTCCTCCAGCTTTCCTACAAGCTAGAACCCCGGTGTTGGTCACTCTTCCACTGTCCATACCCCCCCCCCCCTGCACCAGACACACAACAAACAGTAGCTGGCCACCACCCAACAGTTTGTCCGCAGACTGGTCTGCTGGGCCACCACACACACACACAGATCTGTCTGGTAGATCTGCTACCTTAAATCTGCATGCAATGTGCCAACACGCAATGCAATTGCATACAGATAGGCAATGAAATTGACGGAGAATATAAAGACACTTAAGCTCTGGCTCATATCTCTGGAGAGATTGTATTTAAGTACCCAGAAGTCACTTTTATTAATTTTTTTTTATGATTTAATATCCTGAAAGTGGGCAGTGCATAAAATATGTACAAGGAAAAACAATTACAGAATGCAAAAAAGACACACAATTGACTATAAATTAAAAGGGAATTGCCATGGTGTGCAGGCGCCTGTCTTTTTGCTAATCCCCTCAGCAGCTTCCCCCTCCCCCCCCCCTCCTCTCATCCTGTCACGGCCCTTTGATGTGGGCCATCCAGGATGAGAGGTGTCTTTCATCTCTCCCCCTCTCCTGTTGCTCCACCTCCAGTACAGCCGGAGGGAGAGAAGCAGTCCCGCGCTAACAAGACCCCTGCACATCTCCAGCCACTTGGCCAGGAAGAGGGCGGGCAACTCACCAGTGTCTGGGCCAAGGCTGTCACACTGACACCCCACAGCCCCGACAAGCACTCATCGGACGACAAAGGCCACGCTCCCGAGAGCGCGGCCGGTGTCAAGGGGGGGGTGTGCATTGTTGCCAGGCAATGACGCACGGTGCCCCCGGTTGCTAGGGTGACCAGGGACGCTCCATACGGGCCTGTGTGGAGGGTCCCCTGTTCACCACTGTGCAGCTGCCAGGAAAGGTCTGCACTGAGGCAAGATCCCTGCAGCACTCTGCAAGAGACCCCAAAGGACTATTATTGCCGCCCCTGAGCTGGGGGGGATCTATTAGTGGACGAAACAAAAAGAAAGGAGTCACTTAGCGTGACACGTATATCCATGTCATATCTCCGTCTCACTTATAATATAAATGTGGATTTATAAACCCAGGATACTCAATAGAAAAAATGGCAGTATGACAAGTGCAACACTGCCCGCAAAAAGTGGTTAGTTTGAAAATCCATGCGGAGTAATGTAACTGCATAGATAATAGCTACAAAAATTTTATTTGATCACATGGATCATGAAGAGGTTGGACATAGACATGGTGAACAAATCATACTAAAATCACAAAATTAAACTTTCAACATCTTCAGATCTGGTTATTTAATTGGCATGCAGGAATCAACATAAGGCAATGAAGTTTCCTAACTACATGATCAAAGAATTCTGTATGGTTCCACATGGTATCTGGATAGGGAGATCATTCTTCAGAAATATGCTTTGGTAAACACCACAATAAAAATGGAATGACTTCCTATAATGGAAACCAAAAGAAGGATCATAGTAGTGGAACCTAAAGAGAATATATGCACTGATCATGTACTGAAGCAAGATAACCAAACTTGGTGGTAAACTAGTAGTTCCATTACCTTCTCATGAGCTTGACCATCATGACAAAAATGAATGTAGGGCCTTCCTGGGTGACCACCCCAGAAAGAAATGAATCCACAATAGCAAGTGATTCTAAGAATGTATAAACATAAATCTTGAGTATCAAACAATACCTGAATAAAATAAAAAGGGTAAACAATATATTACCATAAATAGGATCAAGGAGACTCTACCTCACTTGAAATGAGATCAGGTCTTTGTGTTTCTAATGATAAATATGGGGGTGGAAAGTCAGGTGGTCTATATGTATAAAGTGCAAGCTGATTATAGCAGGCAGTATGTACCTGAATGTATGTACCCAAATCAGGGCTTCCAAAAATTGCTCTTACTGAGAAATGATGCGGTTCCTTTTAGATATATATGAGACTAATATCACATACCACAGCCCATATATTAGCGTAGTATAAACGTATTCCTCCAATAGGAGTTCAAAAAATCCCCCAAAGAGGGGCTTATGGGCACATGGTTCCTAATATGCGGAGTATGCTCCCCATGTACAAATAGCGATTGAGACTAAGCCAAACAAGCTAATAACTTGACACCGGTGGAAGTGAGCTGTAACTCTAAGTCGCCATGTGCAGGCTGGTTAGGATGATAGCATTATCATGGGCTTAATGCCTCGTGCCTTTCCAATATGGAGCTGTAGCAAACTGCTTCTTCCCTCTTCGTGGGCACCGCACCCTATGAAGATGCCGAGCGTAATGATGTCATCCATTGACGCATTTCGTCCACCAATCACCGCAGACTTTGTCAGAACTGTGGTGATTGGCGGACGAAACGCATCAACGTGATGACATCATTACGTTCGGCGTCTTCATAGGGTGCGGTGCCCACGAAGAGGGAAGAAGCAGTTTGCTACAGCTCCATATTGGAAAGGCACGAGGCATTAAGCCCATGATAATGCTATCATCCTAACCAGCCTGCACATGGCGACTTAGAGTTACAGCTCACTTCCACCGGTGGCAAGTTATTAGCTTAAATATAAAAATGCAGCGCTTAAAGAAAGTGATAAAACACAGTCGAGTGAAAGAAGTGCTCCGTGATTCCTAGTGCAAATGGTAGAAATTTACACTAACCAGATAGCGTAAAAATATACGCATGTGTGTATATATCCTGTGGAATCCTTCTCCACTCAGATCTGGTCAAAAGAATAGCCGGAAAGGTAGATATCCTACGCCCTCATGTTGTGAAAGAGTGGTCCAGCAGGTCAGAGCGATGCCAATCTGAGAAAGCCTCCCCCTTCACAGGAGATCCTTTAGGGCTGTGAAAATGGAAGAAGCTCCTCACAGGAGACGCAGGGGAGTACTCGTAGTGTAGTAGGTTAGGCTTTATTGTAAAACATCTGTGCACAATGAACAGGGTATAGGCAGATATGGATGAACACACTGACCCCTTGATATTAAAGATGGCCGCCGGGCCTCCTCGTGGCACCGGCGGCTTAGTGTCAACGGCGTCCTGGGTCCCACCTTATAACCCAAGTTATTAGCTTGTTTGGCTTAGTCTCAATCGCTATTTGTACATGGGGAGCATACTCCGCATATTAGGAACCATGTGCCCATAAGTCCCTCTTTGGGGGATTTTTTGAACTCCTATTGGAGGAATACGTTTATACTACGCTAATATATGGGCTGTGGTATGTGATATTAGTCTCATATATTTCTAAAAGGAATCACATCATTTCTCAGTAAGAGCAATTTTTGGAAGCCCTGATTTGGGTACATACATTCAGGTATATACTGCCTGCTATAATCAGCTTGCACTTTATACATATAGACCACCTGACTTTCCACCCCCATATTTATCATTAGAAACACAAAGACCTGATCTCATTTCAAGTGAGGTAGTCTCCTTGATCCTATTTATGGTAATATATTTTTTACCCTTTTTATTTTATTCAGGTATTTTTGTTTGATACTCATGATTTATGTTTATACATTCTTAGAATCACTTGCTATTGTGGATTCATTTCTTTCTGGGGTGGTCACCCAGGAAGGCCCTACATTCATTTTTGTCATGATGGTCAAGCTCATGAGAAGGTAATGGAACTACTAGTTTACCACCAAGTTTGGTTATCTTGCTTCAGTACATGATCAGTGTATATATTCTCTTTAGGTTCCACTACTATGATCCTTCTTTTGGTTTCCATTATAGGAAGTCATTCCATTTTTATTGCGGTGTTTACCAAAGCATATTTCTGAAGAATAATCTCCCTATCCAGATACCATGTGGAACCATACAGAATTCTTTGATCATGTAGTTAGGAAACTTCATTGCCTTATGTGGATTCCTGCATGCCAATTAAATAACCAGATTTGAAGATGTTGAATGTGTTTTTTTTGGGGGGTTTTTTTTTTTTTTTTTTTTTTAGTTTTTGTGATTTTTAGTATGATTTGTTCAGTGTCTGTCCAACCTCTTCATGATCCATGTGATCAAATAAAATATTTTTGTAGCTATTTATGCAGTTGCAATACTCCACATAGATTTTCAATTAACCACTTTTTGCGGGCAGTGTTGCACTTGTCATACTGCCATTTTTTCTATTGGATCTATTAGTGGTACTGCTTGTCCTGGTGTGGAGATAGACAATTATTCCCATGACTGACATGCTGCAGCAATACCCAACGCTTGAAAGGATTATTACTACTCAATCAGGCACCATATAACTTTTTTTCTGCGTTTTTTTTTTTTTTTTTTTTTTTTTCTCTGGGCTTCTACATAGTCTACAAATACAATTTTACATGCAGATGTAGCCTACAGTGTGTCCAATCAGAAGGAAGTGTTTTCATCTCTCTAATATTTTAGCTTTTATGAGAGATGAAATATTTTCATTTTAAGCTGCTGATATACCTCAGAGCTCCTAGACACATCAGAGCCCTTTTCTTGGTCTCCCACTGCCTCTGAAGCCAAAATGTCTAGAGTTCTAATTTAGATTTCTAGAAGGTGACAAAGTCTATGTAGGTGATAAGTCTTATTGGCATCTAGGTGTTACCTCCAGCCTAGAGGATGCTCTGTCCTTTCAGATGCTAATTGGTGACCATATGTCTGACTGAATCCTGCACCCATCTTAACATGGAAGGAAGCTACATCTACAATGTCATATTTCTACAGATCACATCTCAGCTATTCAAATCTTACATTTATGTCACAAAGTGATAACCCGCATTCTGGCCTGAGGGGAGCCCAATCCGTCTGAATGCAGTAGCTCACTGAGGTCCCCAGACTGGCCAGGACCACTTCTCCTAGGCAGTCTTGCAGGGGTGGGGGACGTGAAAATTCACGCCTGCGGTTGGATGCCTGGGGCCTAGCCTCCACTCCCACCATGACACTTTTTTTTTCTTTCCATCCCCTGAGGCCTCAGCTGCAGCTCATTAGACTCCTCCATCAAGCAGGCCTGAAAAGTGGACACCAGCAGTTGCTGCTTGTTTTGAGACTCTCACTGGCCTGTCCCAGAATTGTGTGTTTGTGTATATTTATAGTACAATATACTACACCCTCATGTCTGCACACACCACAACCACATCATCCATATAACATAAGTTTTTGACATCTTTCCCTCCACTTCCTGGTATGGTAACTCCACGGATTAGCTTTTCATTACACAATCCCACTACCAAAGTTTCCATACAGCATATAAATAGCAGAGGGGATAGAGGACACCTCTGCCGAACACCCGAAGAGATTCCAATTTTCTTTGTCAAAGCACCATTCCCAATCTCCCTGGAACACACATTCTTATGTAACACTCTCACCCTATTAACCAAACCCAATCAGAAAACCCATTCTCTCTAACGCCAAAAACATAAAATCATGACTCTCTCACGATCATACGCTTTTTCAAAATCAAAAATCAACACAACTCTGTTCTCTACTTAAGACCTCTTCTAAAATGTCCCTCAACAAAAACAAATTTTCCCACAAGTTACACCCAGGTACCTCACAAACTTGATTTTTCACTTTATCATGCAGCCAATCATGCCTTTCAGTCTGTTAGCCAACACTTCTGCCATTATTTTATAATCCACGTTCAGTAGCATAATCGGTCTATAGTTAGGTACATCTGAATGCTCTCCATTCTTAAAAATCAAAGTTACCACTCCTTCCTTTTGCGAACTGCTCAACTTGCCTGTCTCAAAGGCCTCATTCACCATATCATGCAGATCTTTCACACAATCCCAGAACTTCAGATAAAACTCCAAACACAACTCATCGCACCCTGGTCTCTTCACCTTCGCCATACTCCTCACAAGTCACCTCCCACAGTAGCTCACCATTCTTATTCACATCCATCTTCCACTCCATCTTTTCCAAGAAATTCTTATAAAAGGGTCAATTTTCTCTTCAAATAAACTGATAAAGAAAAATCTTGTTCCAAAATCCCACTCGTTTCCACACAACCGTCAATCCTACTGATAATCGCTGTTCTTTAAAAAAAAAAAAAAAAAGTGTCTCCAGAAGAGTGTACATTTTTCATCCTGTTTTTAGTTCCACTTTCGCTCTATAAATCTTTCCCCCTTTCATCAATCCATTTTATTTCCTCTTTCACTTCATCGATTTCCACACACACAACCACACATCTTTCCACCTAATCAGACTCTGCCATCTTGTGTTCAAAACATAGTAATGCATAATTTTCTCTCCATCTCCCTTCTACAGAAGAATTCTTTACATCTTGCCGTAAACCAATCTCACCACTTTTTTTTAAAACTCCTAAGCCTCCCTTTTTTAGCCTTCCTCCACCTCACATATAACTCACAATCTCGCGCACACACACAACTTCATCTAATAAGTGTATTGAGTTTCCACAACCCCTTTATGCACTTCAACGCACCCCTCCACTTTCACACAAACCAGGGAATGGTCTGAAAATAAATTGGCATGAAGCTCCAAGTTTTCTGGCACCAATCCCTCTAAAACAAACGTGGTCTCTCCATCTGTCTTTATGTAACACACAATTGAAATCCCCCATGAAAATAGGCTCTAAACCAATCAAACAACTTGATTTTCTCCAATAGTTTGTATCTTTTTTCCAAACCGAGCCGTACACATTCACTATTTTTATAACTTTCCCTGAAAGAATTTAATCAACGTATCTACCCGGTTCTGTGGACTAAAGACACAATTTCTATATGTCTGGACTTAAACAAAATTCCCACTCCCGAATTCTTAACACTGATCCTTCAGTGAGGTCTGGCGAAAAAACAAACAGCCAATCTCTTTCCAGCTCCAATAAGACCAATTTAATACTGCATTCTTGTAAAAGAAAAATCTGCCTGAATATTTTGACAAATATTCAGACGTCCTTTGTCTGGCACTTGAGATGGATCTCACGTTTAAGGATGCCACCTTCAACTGCATTCAGTCTGGGGAAAAATAGCAGAGCTCTTCCACTCATCTCAGTCACATGCGGTGTTATCCTGGCTCAAACTTATGTCTTGAGACTGACTTTCCACCCCAGGATTTGAGATCAGAGTCTTTCATCTTCCTCCCTAGCCAGATTCTGTCCAGGAGAGTCCAGTGAGCCCAGACCACCAAAAATATATCCTCCACTGTTTCTGGGGCTCTCTTGTCTTACACCCCTTCTAATCCTTCACCACCTGACTCTCCATCTCTTCACGTATAACCTTCATTTCATCCTCCATCAGCCTTCACTTTGCTCAAGGCTTCTAAAACCACAGCCCTGTGTCCTCTCGAACAAATGCTCCTCACATTAAGCTGAACTGGTGGACTCCACCTTGGAATCCCCATCAAAGGACATGGGTAATACACTTCCACCATCCACATCCGGCCCTTCCACTCAAGCTCTTAAAAGATGAAAGTCAACTCTCCGGGGCCTGTAACATCAATGACCAACTGCTGCCCACATTCTAGGCTGGCCTCACTGTCCACTTCTTCCTCATCACTGGGCAACAGACTGCTCATTAACACCGCCAGCAATCCAGGACTGGCAGCGCTTGTTAGCATGAGCTCCTCCTCTCCTGGTGGGGAAACTTGAAACTGCCACTCTAACTCCAGGGTGTCTGGAAACCACAGCACCCACCACAACACCGACTTCACCCGCACCAGGCACAGCGTTCCCGGAGCAAGTTCTGCCGCCCACCACTTGCACTGGCACCTCCTGCTCTGTTTACTTCCGCCATACCTTCGACAAGTGCAGCATCATCCACTTGGGGGACAGACAAGCAGGTTCCTGTCAATGGGTCCTGCACCATTATTCTAGGCTTCCGCTGCTCTTTTGCTTTTCACTTTATCCTGCTGCTCAGTCTTTTCCACAATGGACCATCTTTTAGCTTCAAAGTACTGTTTTTTCACAAAGTGACCCACTTTCTCACAAATGTCACATAGCTTCCTGTCCTTACGCTCTCCAGAAGGGTGATCCTCTCTTACAGAACCTGCATTTTGGCCTCTACCCACATTCACTATTGGTATGTCCATAGACAAAACACTTTCTACAGTAGCTCAGCTGGCCCAGATAAGAGAACCCCTTTCACCTCCAAAACCGCAGGGGGGCCTCCAAACCCCTCCCACACAGTCAAAATCCATCCAGAACCTTCCAATAAATCTATATTTCCCCTACCTTTCCAAACATGTTCAGAACCTTCTCTCCTCTAAGTTCCTCACAATAAGGCTTTAGAAAAGCTCTTACCAAGTTCAGATCTGCAAAGGAGTTGTACATAAGCATGGTAATGATCTTTTTCCTCCTGCATAAGCGAGGGCATTACATCAAACTTTCCCATTACCTCCACAGCTGCTCTGGTATTCTCAAAAGCATTCCATCATACCTCAGTCAAAATAAATGTAACATCATAATTCCTCTGCTGAGGAAAATCCTGAAGACCTATCTTACACCTAGGCCACGGGAGTCCAGCAAAAGATCTACCATGGCAGTCCACAGGGTAACTTCCTCCTTAAATTCTGGCTTAACCGTAAAGCACAACAGATCCCACAATCCTCAGGTCGCCATGTGTTGGCACAAAAGCGCCTCACTAACCGCTACAACCGGGGACCCCCGAAAGCTCTCAGGAAACTACCAGTCCGCATGAAGCACCCACTGATCATAAGCCAAAAGGTCGAAGCGATAACCGGAATTCTGGCCTTTCCGAGGGGCGCCTAAGCTGGATGAATGGAGTTGCTCACTGAGAGCTCCCCATACTGTATGCGGCCACTCCTCCTTAGCCACCCATTCTGCTCTTCCATCAAAGTAGACATCAGCAGGTGCTGCTCCTTTTTTTGAGGTGAAACGAGCCTGATCATTTGCATGGCCTCGCCTCTAGAGCCACGTGGGCAAGGTGGACCACTAGAGGGAGACACAGGCCTTGGCATGGAATCCCTGCAGCTGCTCCAGCATCCCACAGTCAAGCTGAGCAGCAGCACTTTCAGGCCAGGCAGGCCTCCTCCGTGCTGCAAGCTAGGCTTCTGAGCTGCTTTCCTTCTTTTGGACAGAGCTTGCTGACTCTCCTCCACGGGCATCCCTTGTAGCTGCTCAAGCAACCCAGAGTAAAGCCAAGCAGCAGCACTATTGGGCTGCCAGGCAGGCCGCCTCCATGCTGCAAGCTAAGCTTCCTAGCTGCCTTCTGACAGAGGGCTTGCTAACCCTCCACTGGCTGGTGAGCATGTCCCTTCCAGCCCACAGCTTCCAGGCAACACAACACGAGCAAGCCGAGACCAAGAAAGTGACACCAACAAAAGCACACAGGCACACTGGGAGTTAAAAAAACAAAACAAAAAACCTTTAATTGGTAGCTATTCACACCTCCCCTTGGCAGCTACAAACAGCTAAGACCCAACACAATGAAGCATAGGACTGGCAGGCAGGGTCTGGAGGAGCCAAGCAAAGGCTTGTTGGGACTGCTCGGATGCACCTCACCCACTCCCATCATCGCTGTGAACTTGCTCTTTCCTTTCCTTTCTGAGGAAAGGAGGGTGGCTCGGTTTTCATTTTTTTTTTCCTGCTTTTGGAAAACTGTATAAGAGAGGTGCACCAATCCTGAAGGTACTGCAATACCAGGTCGATGCGTGGAGTGGACAGAGCAAGCTCTTCTTCCATCTCCCTGTTCTAAAAAAAAATCCCTTTTAATATATGGTTCTCAGATAGTATCCGATACTAAACCGATAATGTTTTTTTTTTTTTTAAAATATATTTTTTTACATAAGTTTAAACAAATATTTTAGTCGGGGTGCATCTCACCCTGTATTGCGATGCAGCGCTTAATACACCACACGACAATACAGTTTGAATCGTTCAATAAATACATGTACTCAGCGGTATGACGCCTAATGTGGTGTACATGTCAAATTTCCCGGACCATCACATCATGCGTGACGCCGCTTACCCCGAGACTATTTGTGGCATCCTAAGGTTCCACCAGAGTATCCTGGTAGTGTGACATCTGATGTGCAGTACCTGGGTCAGCCCCCTGGCCCACACATTCCACATGGCACCTCCAGATAACCATAACATGCAGAAACATTACCGAATAAACCAATTCAAACAAGCATTGGGGGTGCGGGGTAGAAAGGAGGGGAGAGGGAAGGGGGACAGAGTTCACATACCCGAAGAATTATTGGGAAGGGGAGATCCTCAGACATCCAATAACTTAAAGTCCAAGTTAGTCTCTGAGCAGACTAAGGATCAGTCTGTGACAGTCCTCAATGGACATCCTCTCCCACTGGTGGATGAGGCACTTCCTGGTGCACCATAAGGCGCCCTTAAAACACAGCACCCACCAGGCACCATAAATGTCCTCCAGGGTAAAATTCCACAGAAAAGTCTGTACACCCCAAAGTGTACGATGGCTGTCTGTGGCACAAATTCCTTGAGTTCAGGTTCCAAGGCCCTCAACAGGTCCTGAGCAAGAGTACCCCCAGAAAATGTGCGGAGCTGTTTCCTCATGGATTATGCAGAAAAGGCAGTGCCTGTATCTGCTCAGGTTTCTGGCATGCATAAATGTCCTGAGAGGCAACCCCCCCTTGGATTGCCATCCATGCCAGGTCTTTGTGCCTGTTGGTGAGGATCTTTGAAGAAACATTCCTCCAGACCACCTTGCAGGTGTCTGAAGGTAGGCCTGGAATAGACTCCAAAATGTTGCTTGCTTTGATGAACTTGTAGATGGTTTTCGGTTTCCACAAGTCAGGCTTGACTCCCTGTAGCCCCTGCTCCTTGATAAACTTAAAGATATCCAGGTAATACCAAGGAGTGTCCCAGTTGTAGGGGATGGAACTGTTCCATTTGTCCCATCTAAGGGACCTCCAGAGAGGCAAAAGGAAGAAGAGTGACATTGCGTTTCCACCAGAGTCCATAGTCCGTTCCAGTAAAGTCCTGCAAATGCAGTTGCAGGCAAAGAACACTGTTGGGTGGCGATGTCAGGCACACCCTTACCGCCCTTGAGAGGTTCCTTGAACATGACTGCCCACTTAACTCTGTCCATCTTAGAGGCAAGGTTGATTTTTTTTTTTATTTTCTTTTATTAGAAAAATTTGTATAAAAGAACATTCTGTTTTTACATAAAAAAAAAAAAGTTCCAACACAAGGCATCAAAACAGTCAAAACTTATACTGAAACTACTACACAATTCTGTTTCTTCACAGATTTTATAAAATTACAAAACAACTCAGAAAACAAAACTCCTGTTTCCCACAGGTATACATACTATATACACAACATTTTCTTGTTTTTTAAAGCTGAGCCCAACAAGGGGTTTTGTCATGAGGTTCTTTTCATCCAAGATCTGTTTTTCATAGACTTTGCCATCAGGATGCAGCATACTTATGAAACTCTGTCCCTCATTTCCAGACATAGGCCACACCTCTGTTGTCCCATTAGGGAGCACTGACACTCTGCCCACCTACGCATATAGGAGGAAAAGGAAAAAAAAATTACCACCATCGCCATACAAGGTATTATAAACAACTTTTCTTATTACAAGTAACTTTCAAAAAAGGAAATTCATGAATTTATCTAGCCCGCTTCTAGATTCAAAACCCCTTGGTCTCCAAGGTACCCAAGGAAAGAGGGAGCCAAAGAAACTTCAGAGCTCTTAAAGACAAACATAAGATATTAGTATAACACAGACTCTTTTACGCTCCACCTCTTCTTCCAGGAGCAAAATTTCCAGATATTCCCAGCTGCTTCTAAGCCCAGTTTCTGGCAATCCACATATCCGTATTTGTACAGCTGTCCACGGACCATGGCCACACATTCACACACACTCACTACCTCCCTCTTAAAAATCAAGAGTTTCCTCACATCCCACAAGCACTCTTTCACACAATTCACTAACAACCACGACACTCTCGCTTCATTCTTCCACAAACTCCATAACTCGAACACCATTTCGCACGACATACTCCTCACACCTAACAATCCTATCATACTTTTTCAGACCATCCCATACTTCCGCAGCATATCTACATTCCCAAAACAAATGCTCCACACTTTCCAAACCAGCACATCCACTCCTCAGGCATCTCTCAGTTTCACTCATTCCACGCCTCCTCTGAAACATTATTATTGGCAGACATCTATGCACACCCATCCACACTATCTTTTTGTTATCCAGTTCACACAAGCTCACATTCTTCCACACTTTCGCACACTCAGCCATCCTCAAACCACCTATACCTTCCATCACTTCCTTCTCATCCATCTACTTACATACCTTTTTTTTTTTTTTTTTTTTTTTTTTTTTTTTACATTCTTTCCACATCTTTCAAACAATTTTCCCACACCTTTCTCGATTTTCACATAAAACCAAGCGGGCTTTGAAGCATACCTGCCTCCTTTAGATCCACCTAACCCAAACCAAGCTTTCGTAACACACTCCCACTACAATATCTTGCCATACATCCCGTCACACTCTCTCACATAAACGCACACTCATCCTCCCTTTACAAACACACCTTTCAATCCATACCATTCCTTTTCCCCCATTCATCTTTTTCTTGACGATTGTGTCCCTCCTTAAGCGTTTCAGCCTCAGATACCATAGGAACTGTAATACCATCCTTATCACTTTTCTCAGCACTTTGTTCTGTGCTGGAAAAATACTATATATGAATAACATAGGCATTATCGCTGCCTTTAACACTTGAAGGAAACGTTTTGGTAATAAAGTCCTTAATGACCAAAAATGTTTTTTATTTTGAATTTTTCCCACCACCTCTTCCCAACTTTCCCTCCCATACAAGTCCCGGTACTTGTCTGTTAATTCACCGGATTTATTTATTTAATACGTGTAAGGTGACTATTGTAATTAGCGCTGATGTCATTTCAAATCCGGTGAATTAACAGACATGTACTAATTACAATAGTCAACTTACACGTATTACATAAATCTGGTGAATTAACAGACAAGTACCTAAGTCCCTTTTCAAATCTCACCCCTAACGCTTTCACGCTACCTTCACACACCTTCCACTCACACTGCCCAACTTCTCCCCATTCACCAAAAAATTACATTCACTTTTATCCAAATTAATCTTAAACCCACTTGCCAAACAAAAAATATTAACAGTTTCACCCTTTTCAAACTCCTCACATCCCTACAAATCAGTCACATCATCCATATAGCCCATCACTTTCAAACACCTTCCACCACTTCCAGGAATCGCCAATCCACTCACACACTTATCCTTAGCAATTATCCTCAACGGTTCAATCACGCAGATAAATATGGGGGACAGGGGGTACCCCTGCCTCACCCCGGATCTTACATCCACATCCTCAGTCAACCATCCATTCACCTGCACTTTACTCCAACTCCCAGCATATAGACATCTCACCCATCCAACCATCTTTTCAGGCACCCCCATTCTCTCCAACACTTTCAACATAAACCCATGCGCAACCCGATCATATGCTTTCTAAAAAAAAAATCATTACCACAGCTGCTACTTGCTTATGTTCCTTACAATCCCACAGAGTAACTCTCAAACATATCAAACTTTCACCAATAGTTCTCCCAGGCACCGCACACACTTGTTCCTCACCAACTGTCCTCTCAATCACTCCCCTAAGCCTATTTGCTATCACTTTTGCGATTAGCTTATAATCGACATCAAGTAAAGAGATGGGCCTCCAGTTCCTTAGATCGTTTCTTCCTCTTTTTGTACAGCAAAATAATCAGGCTTTCTGCCATGCTTTTTGGCAGCCTCCCCCTTTTCAACACACACACCTCATGCACCCATTCACCAATCATATACCAAAACGCCCTATAAAACGCAGCTGGCAATCCGTCCATTTCAGGTGTTTTCCCACACTTCATCTCTTTTAAGCCCCCTTCCACCTCACTCAGTCTCACATCTTCCCCTGGCACACACCTATCTTCCTCATCCAAACACCTCTCCACATTTTCCAACACATCTTCAGCACTCACATCTCTCCCTTTCTCATCATACAAATTTTCATAAAATTTCCTTACTTCCGCTTTTACCCTTTCATTCCCACTCACCTCCTGACCACTCTCCTCCAACATGCTCACTAACTCACTCTTACCACCATACACTTTTTTTGAAGAAATATCTTGTGCATTTTTCATCCGCTTCCTTCACAGCCGCTTTTGCCTGTGCTGTAATGGCACCATTCTACCACACTTTCAAAATCCAATCTCCTCTTCACCCGTTTCCCAAACATCTCTCTATATTCATTCTTCACATTCTCATCCTTCAACAATTCCACATTCAGTTTCCACACACCCTTCCCATGCTCTCGATCTGAATCCATACTTAAACAGCATTCAATCCAACCATGGTCCATGAACTGTGCACACTGGGTCTTGAAATTTTCTATATGGAAATTCCTAAATAGAAAACAAAAATCAATTTGTGAGTTTGTATGGTGACTGGTGGAAAAATGTGCTGCCTTTTCCCTTTCCGGCATCAACTAGTCTTAAATCTTCACAGATCTCCTTCAGAACCTTTCCAGACTTATCTACAGTCCTACCCTCTCCCTCCCCACACTACGTCTTTCGAGCCCCTCCCCCCCTACCCTTCCCACTCCTCCTATCCCTCTCCTGCAAAATGCAGTTAAAATCTCCAATGGCTATTACCTGATCTCTTCCAGCCAAAAGGAATTTTAATTTTTCAAAGAGCGCTATCCTCTCCCTTTTACTAATAGAGGCATAAATGTTAACTTAAAGCAAAAATCCTCAAACATAACTTTTAACAGTAATGCTCTCCCTTTTTCTACATGTTTAGTATCCAGGATTTTAAACTGCCACCCTTTAAACAACACTCCAACCCCTTCATTCTTTTTTGTGTTCCAACAAACCACACAGATGGCCCATGCAGCTTTTTTTTTTTTTTTGCAGGTTCCTCCATCAGATTGCATTCCTGCAAGCACAAGATGTCTGCAGCAGTCAACGACAGGTAGTTAAGTATACAGTGGGGATCGAAAGTTTGGGCACCCCAGCTAAAAATTTGTATTGTGCATAAAGAAGCCAAGGAAAGATGGAAAAATCTCAAAGGCATCAAATTACAGATAAGACATTCTTATAATATGTCAACAAAAGTTAGATTTTATTTCCATCATTTACACTTTCAAAATAACAAACAAAAAAATGGTGTCACCAATAGTTTGGGCACCCTGCAGAGTTAATATCTTGTACTGCCCCCTTTGGCAAGTATCACAGCTTGTAAACGCTTTTTGTAGCCACCCAAGAGTCTTTCAATTCTTGTTTGAGGTATCTTTGCCCATTCTTCCTTACAAAAGTCTTCCAGTTCTTTGAGATTTCTGGGCTGTCTGTCACGCACTGCTCTTTTAAGGTCTAGCCATAGATTTTCAATTATGTTGAGGTCAGGAGATTGTGAAGGCCATGGCAAAACCTTCAGTTTACGCCTCTTGATGTAATCCCCCGTGGATTTCGAGGTGTGTTTTAGGATCATTATCCATTTGTAGAAGCCATCCTCTCTTTAACTTCAGCTTTTCCACAGATGGCATCAAGTTACCATCCAAAACTTGCTGAAATTTTATTGAATCCATTTTTCCTTCTACTCGTGAGATGTTCCCTGTGCCACTGGCTGCAACACACCTCCAAAGCATGATTGATCCAACCCCATGCTTAACAGTTGGACAGAGGTTCTTTTCATTAAATTCTGTGCCCCTTCTTCTCCAAACGTGCCTTTGCTCATTCCGGCCAAAAAGTTCAATTTCAACCTCATTGGTCCACAGAACTTGTTTCCAAAATGCATCAGGCTTGTCTATATGTTCATTTGCAAAGTTCAAACGATGATTTTTGTGGTGAGGACGTAGAAGAGGTTTTCTTCTGATGACTCTTCCATGAAGACCATATTTGTACAAGAATCTTTATAGTGGAATAGTGTACCACATCTCCAGTGTCTGACTGCACAATCCCTCCAGAAAGATCTGGCAAACGTGGGTTTTGAATTGTTTTTCTCACAATCCTGCGAGCTGTTCTGTCTAATATTTTTCTTGGTCTTCCAGATCTTGCTTTAACTTCCACTGTTCCTGATGACTGCTATTTCTTAATTACATTCTGAACAGAGGATATTGACATCTAAAAACGCTTTGCTATCTTCTTATAGCCTTCTCCAGCTTTGTGAGCGTCAACTATTTTCAGTTTCAGTTTTCTAGACAACTGCTTAGAAGAACCCATGGTGCTGATTGTTGGGGCAAGGTCAGGTGAGTCTGGGCATTTAAAACCTTTGAGCTTGACGTCACTTGGTCTTCCCAGATGATTGAGAACAATCCATGACACTGGCAGGTCTCAGCTTTGCAAAGGGGGCAGTGCATGCTATAAATTCTGCAGGGTGCCCAAACTTTTGCAGACGCCATTTTTTTTGTGTTCTGTTATTTTGAAAGTGTAAATGATGGAAATCTAACTTTTGTTGACATATTATGTCTAATCTGTAATTTGATGCCTTTTGGACATTTTTCCATCTTTCCTTGGCTTCTGTATGCACATTAATACAAATTTTTAGCTGGGGTGCCCAAACTTTCGATCCCCACTGTAGCTGTCCTTCTGGGTATTGCCCGCAGAACCCTTACATTTAGAGAGGAAACCTTTAACCGCATCTAGATATTTAAGAGGAAAAAAAACACACAATTAGTCAAGACATCAGGTTTTTGCACACTTCCCTCTAGCTTTGGCTCAACTTTGCCCTGAATGGGGTTTCTCCTTCACCCCACTCATCTCTCCCTCTTTACCGGGCAGTTTCCTAAAACCCATTAGGTCTGAAAGGTTCTCTACCTGCCCTGTGCTAATGATTCCACTGATCTGGCCAAGGAATCTGCCTCCGAACTCGCCTCCTGGCCACTGGGTCTCATAAATTCAGCAATGTCCTGGGAAGGGGGCACTGCCTGCAGCTTTCTTTTCAGGGTACTCCCTGACATATCCATTTCCTCCACTTCCCCCTCCACTCCTCCCATGCCCTCTGCGGTTGTCAAATTGGGCTCCGCCACAAGGGGCTCCGCCTCTGCCACTGCATCACTGGGCTGGGGACCTGACACAGGTGGGGCCTGCTCTTCAGCAGCAACAGATGTTGTATGGATGCCCTTTGCTGCTTCAGCGTAAGACAGCGGCCTCCATCCTCCAGCCCCAATGCTACTGCCACACTCTGATGAATATACGCCTCCATCGATGGGCACTGCTTAGCTAGATGCCCCTCATTCCCACGTAAGTGGCATTTCTTTCCCACTGATCACTCAGCAGTACGGTGTCCAGCTTGGAAACAATTTCTGCACACAAGGTCTGCCTCACACTCCTCCCTTGTGTGCCCAAAAGAAAATCTGTTCCTGCAGAAGTGGGGCTGGCCAGGGTACCACAGGACCCCCCTGTTGGACCCTGTGGAGAAGGCCTGGGGCAGATGGAGCACACCCCCAATCCCGCTGACATATTTTTTAAATTGTACCCAGTACTTCCGATGCCCATTGAAAGTTCCAAGGAACGCCACCTGAGACCACCGAGCAGTACCGATGTAAGAGGTAATAGGACCGCTGTAACAAGTACCGATGTAAGAATCTCTTCTTCCCTCACAAACGGGTTGTACAAGTGGATAGTAAGACCCATTGCTTGGACTCATTCGCAAAGAACACTATCTTTCAGTAAGGGATCAGCTTCCTTCTCGGACTTCCTCAGTAGCACGGTCTGAAGCCACTTGCTGGGAAGGCCTGGACACAAAAGATTGACTCGTGGGCCATGCCCAGCAGCTCAATCAAAATCATCTTCTTCCTTTTTTTTTTTTTTTTTGTACAACAAATAATCCATTCACCCCTTCTGGCTTCCGATACAACCACCCTTATGGTGTTCGGGACATCCGGTGGGACTGTAGCCATCCCACAGCACAGATGGTGGATCTTCCTTCACCAGTACCGAGGGAAAGGATCTGGTAGGCGGTCACTTCTCAACAGCTTTCAGGGAGTGCAACCCCCAATAGCAGCAGGTGGGACTTGGAGTACCCCACCAGGCCAAGGGCGCTGGTCCTCTACTTGCACACCTAATGACTCCAATCCAAGGATCTTTGCCAAAAGACAGAAGCGATAACCCTAATTCTGGCCTTTCCCAGGGGTGCCCGAGCTGGCTGAATGGATTTGCTCGCTGAGAGCTCCCCAGACTGGATTCCTTCTCCTTGGCCATCTTGCAGGGGGTGGGGCTGCGAAACTTCACACCTGTGGCTCGGTGCCTGGGGCCTAGCCTCCACCTCCTGCCCCCCGGCACTTTGTGTCCATCTCCTGGGGCATCCGCCTCAACCATTTTGTGTGCTGCCTGAGAAAAGAAAGACAGACATGATCATATTTCTGGGTTCACGAACATAAAGAGGAAACCATATTCACTTTAGTAGTCGCCCAACAGTTTGTCAGGCTCTTAAAATGTAAGGAGCAGCATAAAGGACTTAATTTCCAAGGAAAAAAGATCTTTGGTAGTGAATGGAAATAGGTTAAATGGCAGTCCATCCTTTTCATGACTTAAAACACCAAATTCTTTCGGCCTCCTCTGTACCTATTTTAACATGGTCAAAATAACCATATGCAAACAACCAGCCATGGACCATGGCCGTACATTCTCTTGTACTCCGTTACTCTTTTTTTTTTTTTTCTTTTTCTCTTATCACAATATTTCTCGCATCCCGCAGACATTCCTCCACAAAACTCACTAACATCCACAACACCCTTGTTTCCTTCTTTCCCAATTTCCACAGACCAGACAACACCATCTCATAGGTCGGCTTCCTCACCCCAGTCATACCTTTGATCATTCATTCTTTCTAGGTTTTTCCATACATCCTTAGAAAAATCGCACTCTAAATCCACACACCCCTTTCTTGGACAATTTTCCATATCGGCCATACCACTCCTTCTCTGAAACATCTTTACTGGCAAACAACCATGCACTCCCATCCATGCAGTATCTTTCTGTCTATTATCAAGTTCTTTAATACACACACTCTTCAATGCTCTCACTCTTTATCACAGTCAGGACTCAGATCCATTTTCCCTTTTCCATCCAATACCTTCATCACTTTCTTACATTAATATCACAATTTTTTTTACACATTATTCAGCCCAAACTTCTCTACACCCCTTTCTATCCTTACATAAAACCATGGGATTTTGAAACTCAGACTTTCTAAAATCAATCTCGTACCACCCAAACTTCCGTAACACATTCCCACCAACATAACTTTGCATGCAACCTGCCAAATTCTTCTTACACAACTTCACATATACCCAACATACCGTACAAACAAGAATCTCTCCACACACATCCCCTTACCACCATTCAACTTACACTTTATTACTTTTTCTCTTTTCAGCTCTAAAAGACCAGAACTGGAAGACCATCCCAACTATTTTCCACATTATCCTATCCTGTGCAGGAAAAACCTGGTACAAGATAGGTAATATTACTGCTTTAACGATTAATATCTTGCCTTCAAATGATAAAGTCCTTTAAAGACCAAAAATTTTATTTTTTTTGTGTTTTACTTACCACATCCTCCCAACTTCTCTCCCAAACAAATCACACTCCCCCTACACACTTTCCACTCATACTGTCCAACCTCTCCCCATTCACCAAAAAATTTACATTTAGCTTTTTTCAATGTTGATCCTAAACCATCTCGCCATACAAAATATATTAACTGTTTTACTCTCCTCAGGCTTCCCACATTCTTACATACAACCGTAACATCATCCATGTAGCCAATCACTTTCAGCATCCTCCCTCCACTACCAGGCACCACCAGACAATTCATACATTTTATCTTTAGCAAGCATTCTTATCAAGGGTTCAATAACACACACAAATCACAGGGAACAAAGGACATCCCTGTCTTACACCCGATCTCACATCCACTCCCTCAGTCACCCATCCATTCACCTGTACCTTACTTATAATGTCTGTATATAAACAACTCGCCCACTTAACCATTCTTTTAGGTACCCCCATTCTCTCCAACACTCTAAACATAAAACCATGCAATACTCAGTCATACACTTTCTCAAAGTCCTACAGTCAAAACGGCCGCTACCTGCCTTCTCTCTTTATAATCCCACAACACATCTCTCAAGCACACCAAACTTTCAGAAATCATTCTCCCTGGTACTGCACATACCTGCTTCTCCCCAATCATTCTTTCAATCACACCACGCAATCTATTGGCTAATACTTTTGCTATTAGCTTGTAGTCAACTTTTACCTCCTTGCCGACTGCGGATACCCAAACGGTGGCCACACTGTGGCCGGCCAGTTCTGGGAGGGCGTCATATGATGTCCTCCCGTGATCGGGCATCTCATGCGCCCCTGGTGGTGCGCATCGGGAGCTGTCAGTGATGGCTGTGTGCCTCGGACACAGCACATCATGAAGAGGGGGGTGAACAGCCACTTATAGTGGCTGTTTACATTTGTGATCGCTCATCATTGGACAGAGTGATCACAAATGTAAACACAGCAGGGTCATGGCTGGGTCTTCTCTCTCCTCCTTTCCTCACACCAATAGAGTGTGAGGAAAGGAGAGAGAATAGGTTCTTGAACAGTGAGTGTGCTCCTCTGTGCTTGTCACCTAAGCCCCAAAGGGTTAGGACTCATGCCGCTCTTCCATATGCCCTTCAAAACCCCCTATTGCTTCCCTCTAACTCTGACATCCCAACTTTTACTACCCAGCCAGGAGTCAAGGTGACCACAGAAAATTTTGCCTCACATTTAATATGGGACTCACAAAAAAAAAATCAATTGCACTCCTACTGGTCTAACCACCCAAACCAGCACATGCCAATTTTCTCATCAGTTATGTCTAGAACAAGATATCAAATGATCATGAGGTTCCTGCATTAGAACTGTAACATCCAGTGTTTTCCCCAAAATTACCCAGCATATGATAAACTATATAAAATTCTGCCACCCAATTTTTTTTTCTCTGAAAAATTCACCCAATTATTTGTCCCGGACAAACATATTTGCATGGATGAGTCGCTTGTCCCCTTAACTGGCAGGCTGAGTTTCAAGCAGTCTATCCCCAGCAAAAGGGCCTGATATGGGGTTAAACTCTCTATAAATTATGCGACAGAGCCAAGGGGTACGTGTACACCTTTCTCTTGTACGAAGGAAATGACAACCAACTGCATCCCCCTGAATGCCCAGATTACATTAGAGCAAGTGGAAAAGCTGTTTGGGAGCTTGTTTCCACTCCTTGAAAAGGGTTATCTATATGTTAATTTTTACACCAGCTTGCCCCTTTTCCGCAATCCTCACCGAAGAACACCAGCATGTGGCACCGTGAGAACTAATAGGGAAGGGCTTTCCCCGCAAAGGCTGGTGAACACAAGACTACAGCGAGGGGAGTCAGTGACTTTGCAGAACAAGGAGATATTGGCTATGAAGTAGAGGGACAAACGAGACATCTACATGCTCTCATCGATTTTTATGACACCCACGTGTAAATCACCAGAAGAAATGGCACAATCCAAAAACCAGTATGTGTCCATGATTATAATTTGTTCATGGGGGGAGTTGACTTCAATGATCAGATGATCCAGCCCTACCTTCCTGTAAGAAGAACCCACCATTAGTATAAAGTCTCCATTCATTTTTTGTAATTTGGCCATTTATAACACATGTGATCTACCTTAAATCCACCAAGACACCCATGTCCTTTCTTTGCTATCAGGAGGAAATTGTCACTGCACTTTTGTACCCTGGAGGGCCACCAGAAAGTGTTTGCTCAGATGCAGTGAGACTCCACGAACAGCATTTTCCTGAAAAAGTCGCTTCCGGAGAAAGAGGTCAAAGACGTAAAAAAAAAAATGTTGGGTGTGCTCCAGAAGAGGAGTTATGAGGAGACTCGGGTGCTAGCTCTATAGGTCCACAGTTTGGGGTTCCCTAGGGCACGGAGTCTAAGCCCCAGACTGCTTGTTCACCAGAGCCCCTGATGGTGGGGATGGACTTGGAGCAGGCTGAGACCAGGTCAAGGCCCCTAGGTATGCTTAGCTGCAGTAGAGGGATCCACTAGAGTCACGCATCTTAGTGGTGAGCCTGATGTGAAGAGGCAGAGCGGAGCTGAGCAGGGAACGGATGGGTCAGTGTGGGATGGATGGATGGATGCGGATGCACCGAGAGGCTAGTAGCGGAGTCAGGCAGGCCGGGTTTGGTATCCGAGAAGGCAAAACAGAGCAGCAGGGGGAAGGATAGTCGGGTCACAAGCCAGGTTCAGCAATGGGAGGTACAACAATCAGGAGCAGGCAGAAGAATATCCAGAGACAAGCCAAGGGTCAGGGCAGGAGAAGGTCAACGGTAGTCAGGAGCAGAGCTGGGTTCGGCAACAGAAAGCAACACAGAGTTCAGGAATCTCAGGCAGGGAATTGGACCATATGGCAATTTGGGTCCTGCGGTGGCCCATTTAAATAGCCTGTCTGGGTCCTAGTGCCCGCCTGCCTGTATGCCTTGTCGGGACCCTGCACATGTGCAGATTTGTGCGCCGCGGCGATCTTCCCTGACAAATATTAATGAAGTATGGTAAACGTAATTCTGAATTTCCTGCCATTCACTCCTCATGCCTCTGCCTGCAATGACCCTAGCTTGTTATTTGTCAATGCCTTTGCCTGCCACATAAACTGACCATATCTCTGCCTGCTCTGGAAGTGACCCTGGCCTGTTTATTGACGATGACTCTGCTTGCCATCTAAACTGTCAACCACGTTTCTGCCTGCCATGTGAACTGACCTTGGCTTGTTAATTCAGCACATTATTTGCCCGCCACTTGAACTGATCTTCTGCCTTGCTTTTGTAGTAATACGATTCAAAATAACACAGGGGTCTCACATGTGAGGGGCTTCAGAATAGTTTTTCAGAGTGGAAAAAAACGTTTTTGGTTTTCTCTGGGTTTTATAATTCTCAAAGGGTCAGTTCGGAGGCTTCGAAGAGATGGGTGGGATGAAGCCTCTACCCCTGTGCCCAGGTCTTGGCTGACCAGGGCTCAAAGCCTGATATTTCTGCCTGCCACATGAACTGACCACACCTCTGCTTACTACCTGTACCATGCTCCTGCCTATTACCAGGACTGATATCTTGGCTATGCTGACCACATCTCTGCCTGCTCCCTGTACCAATGGTTTGGCTGTGCTGATATACAGTTGTGGCCAAAATTATTCAACCCCCACTGAAATTGAGTGTTTTGGCCAGTTTGACATTGCTTTTGATCATTCAGTCATCTTGCTTACATTTACATTAAAGAGGCACTTGTAGGTCAGACAAATATAACATAACAGTTATAATGAAATAACCACAAATGTCTTTTCTGTGCTCACAGCATTATCAGTTTTATTCAACCCCCAAGTGACATTCAATCTTAGTACTTAGTACAGCATCCTTTTACAGTTATAACATCTTTTAAACGTGAAGCATAGCTTGACACAAGTGTCTTGCAGCGATCTACAGGTATCTTCGCCCATTCTTCATGGGCAAAGGCCTCCAGTTCAGTCACATTCTTAGGCTTGCGCACTGCAACTGCTTTCTTTAAGTCCCACCAGAGGTTCTCAATCGGATTTAAGTCTGGTGACTGCGATGGCCACTCCAAAATGTTCCAGCCTTTCCTCTGCAACCATGCTCTAGTGGACTTGGAGGTATGCTTGGGATCATTGTCCTGTTGAAAGGTCCAACGTCTCCCAAGCCTCAGGTGTGTGACGGACTGCATCACGTTTCCATCCAATATCTCCTGGTACTGAAGAGAATTCATGGTACCTTGCACACGCTGAAGCTTCCCTGTACCTGCAGAAGCAAAACAGCCCCAAAGCATGATTGACCCTCCACCATGCTTC
Organism: Staurois parvus; assembly: GCF_062004578.1. Taxonomy (NCBI): domain Eukaryota; kingdom Metazoa; phylum Chordata; class Amphibia; order Anura; family Ranidae; genus Staurois; species Staurois parvus. Next base: position 502,760 of record NW_028318906.1, on the reverse strand, counting down.
ACAGTAGGCAAGGTGTTCTTTTCATCATAGGCCTTGTTCTTCCTCCTCCAAACATAGCGTTGATCCATGGGCCCAAACAGTTCTAATTTTGTTTCATCAGTCCACAGAACACTATCCCACAACTTTTGTGGTTTGTCCACATGGCTTTTGGCATACTGCAGTCGACTCTTCTTATTCTTTGGAGACAGCAAGGGGGTACGCCTGGGAGTTCTGGCACGGAGGCCTTCATTACGCAGTGTGCGTCTTATTGTCTGGGCTGAAACTTCTGTACCCACATCTGACAAATCTTTTCTCAGTTCCTCAGCAGTCACACGGGGACTTCTCTCCACTCTACGCTTCAGGTAGCGCACAGCAGTCGAAGTCAGCATCTTCTTTCTGCCACGACCAGGTAGCGTTTCAACAGTGCCCTTTGCCTTGAATTTGCGAATGATGCTTCCTAAGGTGTCTCTTGGTATGTTTAACATCTTTGCAATCTTCTTATAGCCATTGCCCTTCCTGTGAAGAGAAATCACCTCTTCTCTTGTCTTCCTGGACCATTCTCTTGCCTTCACCATGTTTGTAACCACACCAGTAAATGTCTAGAAGGAGCTGAGTATCACAGTCATTTTAAAGCTGCCTAATTGGTGCTTATTATGCTTGATTGCTGCTCGGTGACATCCACAGGTGTTTTCAATACCTGATGGAAAGCACCTGTATGAACCTCTGTTCTTCAGAGTGGTAGTCTTTAAGGGGTTGAATAATTGTGGCAATGAAGAAACCACATAAGAACCATTTACTACTGTATTACATAAACAATTGATGTCATTTTAGTTGCATTTGGGTAGTTACAACGTCCTTGTAGGATTTGATTCTGAATACAATTCCAAATGTACACTATAGTCCCTAAACCCCTTTACAGCATTGGGGGTTGAATAATTTTGGCCACAACTGTATCTGCCAATAATCCTGTCTGCTGCCTGGACAATTGCTTTTGATGTCACTGACCACGTCTCTGCCTTCTGCCTGGATCAATGCTCTCCTCTGTGGATAACTGCACTACTAAAACCACAGGTAACCTTTTGCTTACCATTTTTCTCAAATGTATTTTGGGGTGTAGTTATTGGTATGTACATGCTATGTGTTTAGAAATATGAAGGGCCTTCAAAAATGATAGGTTGTCTGGAAATTAGATGTGTAATTTATGTCCCTAGGACACCTGATAGCGCTACCTGGATGTCAGGCCTCTGTATGTGGCCAGGCTGTTATAAAGTCTCACATGTGGTATTGCCATACTCTGCATGTAAATACCACAAAATACATTCTGCTACTCATCCTATGTGTTAGAAATATCTTTATAAATGAAAAACTGTGTGGGGGGGAAAAAAATTCATTTTCCACATTTTGAAAAACCTGTGGGAAAAAAGCGACATGTTCAAAAGACTCATTATTAGGCCTCCTATAAAATATGTTGGAGTGTTTTTTGCTTTCCAAAACTGGGTCATTTTGTGGGTGCTTCCTTTTTGTCCTGGTCCTCCAGAGCCTTCAGAAGTGATAGGTTGTCAAGAAATTAGATGTATAATTTTTGCCCTTAGAATGCCTAAAGGTGCTACTTGGATGTTGGGCCTCTGTATATGGTCAGGCTTTGGAAAAGTCTCACACGTTTGGTATTGCCATACTCGGGAGAGGTAGCAGAATGTATTTTGGGTTTTTTTTTATAAACTATATTTATGTGCTATCTGTTAGAAATATTTTCTTAATAGACAACTTTGTGTAAAAAAAAAAAGAAAAAAGGGCATTTTCTTCCCGCATATTCTGAAAACTTTGGGAAATAATCAACATGTTCAAAAGACTCATTATGCCTTTTTGGTGTTTTTTTTTTTTTTTTTTGCTTATCAAAATTCTGGTCATGTTGTGGATTATTCCATTGTCGTGGTGCTTCAAGGCCTTCAAAAGTGTAATAGGTAGTCAAGATATTAGATGTGTAAAATTTATGTCCCTAGAACACCTGATGGTGCTCCTTAAATGTTGGGACTCTATATGAGGTCAGGCTGCGGAAAAGTCTCTCATATTTGGTATCGTTATGTTCAGGTGGAGTAGCAAAATGTATTTTGGGGTGCATTTTGTGGTATTTACATGCTATGTGTTCGCATATTCCGAAAACTTTTGGAAATGACATTTTCAAAAGACTCTCTATGCCTCACAGAATATTGGTTGGGGTGTTTGCATCTCAAAATGGCGTCATTTTGTGGGTAATTCAATTGTCCTGGTGCTTAAAGGCCTTCACAATTGTAATAGGTAGTCAAGATGTTAATGTGCAATTTATGTCCCCAGAACACCTATTGGTGCTCCTTGCATGTTGGGCCTCTCTATGTGGTCAGGCTGTGGAAAAGTCTAACACATTTGGTATCATTACATTCAGAAGAAGCAGCAGAAAATATTTTGGGGTGCAGTTGCAAGTATTCGTGTGTGTAATAACTTAATGACAATTTTTTGTGGGGGGGGGGAAATTAAAATTTTTATTTTCCAAAGAATTGTTAGAAAAACATACAACTTCAAAAAACTCACCATGTCTCTTAATAAATACTTTGGAATGTCTACTTTCCAAAAAAGGGTCACTTAGGGGGTATTTGTACTGTCGTACCGATATGGCCTCAAGAAATTAGAGGCTAACAAGCCATATCAGGTGTGATAATTTTTCAATGATTGGTACCATAGCTTGTAGACTTTATAGCTTTCACACAGACCAAATAACATGCATTGATTTGTTATTTTTTACCAAATGTAGCTGTGTAATTTTTCTTCATATATTTTGACCAAAATTTACTTATTTTGCAAACTTTTATAACAAACTAAAACACTTTTTTTATAGTGCAAAAAATAAAAACAACGGTGATTAAATGCCACCAAAAGAATGCACTATTTGTGTGGGGGAAAAAAGGACACCATTTTTATGGGTACAGTGTTGCATGACTGAGTAATTGTCATTCAAAGTGTGAGCACTGAAAATTGGCCTGGTAAGGAAGGGGGTATAAGTGCCCAGTAGGCAAGTGGTTATTAATAAGGATATCGGTCTTCAGTTCTTGAGATCCGTCTTATCACCTTTTTCTTGTATAAAACTATCAGGCTCTCAGACATACTGTTGGGCAACTTGCCTTCCTTCAGAACAGCCACACACACTTCATGCACGCACTTCCCAATCAAATTCCAAAAAACACTGTAATACACTGCAGGCAACCCATCCAAGCCTGGACTTTTTTCCCTTTCTTCATTTCTTTCAATCCCATTTCCACTTCGCACAAGCTTACCTCCTCACTCAAGACCACTCTATCCTCTTCCTCCAAACTTTCTTCAATTCCTTCTAGAACGTTCTTTTCCACATTAACATCTTTTTTTACTCACTGAGAACTTGTTATAAAACTTCCGTATTTCACCAGTCACTTGCTCATTTCCACTTCACAACCATTTTCATCTAACACAATCATTTAACTCATTCTTACTTCCATAAACTTTCTTAATGAATTTTGTACATTTCTCGTCATGCTCTTTGACAACCGCTCTAGCTTGCGCCAATATTGCCTTTAACTTCCATAAAGCGTCCAATCTTCGCTCGTGCTTCTGTGATCTCATTCCCCACATTCTTCCCCCACGCACTCATCTCTTCCAAGTACCTTAATCTCTTTTGCCACCATTCATACTCTTCTCACTCTCTCCTCACATTTTCACATCCTTTTCTTACAAAAAATCGCTTTCTCTTTCATCCATTCCCACCATTTGATCACACTCCTGAACTCCAACCTCCTTTCTCTTCCACCTTTCAAACATCACACAATACTCTTCCCTTACATCTACATCCGAGAGCAACTCCACGTTCAACTTCCATACACCTCTCCCATACACTTTATCAGATTCCATACTCACACAACACTCTCTCTATCCGGCCATGATCCATGAACGGCACGTAATGAACCGGAAGAATCAAGATTGAAGTATCTGGAAATTATACACAGACCATTATGTGAACTCAGGTTGCGGCTTTCACAAAGACAGGTATATCCCTTTATCCCTCCCCACATCCTCCAGCTCAAAGTCCGTACATAATTCTCTAAGAATCTTCCCAGACTTGTCTGCATCACCACCCCCGCGACCCCTCCTATCACACACCCCCATAATACAATTAAAGTCCCATAGAACCACCAGGGGTTCCTTCAAACCCATCCACCTCCACCCTCACCAACAAGGCCCTCCCCTTTTCAATATGCACCACATCAATAATTTTGAACCTCCAGCCCTTAAAAAAAAAAAAAAAAAAAAAAAAAAAAAAAAAAACCTCCCACTCCCTTATTCCCCCAGTACCCTCTGACCAAACAGCAGGTCCATGCAGCCATACGTTTTTGCAGGGCTCCTCTTTAATGTTGCATTCCTGGATACAATGTATGTCAGCTGGCACCAAGGACAAGTATTTTAAAACCGCAGCTCTCCTAGGCGCCGACCGAATGCTATGGACATTCAAAGAGGAAATCCTTATTCTCATAGGACTGCAAAAAAAATGGAAAAGGTCAGAACACAGATGTCAACTCAAATGTTTTTTACTTTTACACTGACCCTTGTCAGCTACTCTGGCACCTGTCACCCCAACCATGCCACTTTTCTCCTTTCCAATGTCTTGAGCCTGCTTACAGAATCTCATTACTGACTGCAAGCTTTCCACCTGTCCAGTGCTTGCAAAGGACTCGGTAGAACGTACTGAGCAGTCTGATTCCAAATCCTGCCCAGTGCTTGAATACTCCTCTGTTTTGGGAGGCTGGAATTGCCTCAAGGCCCTCCAACTTCCACTTCAGAGTGTCCCTAGACAAGTCCATCTCTTCCTCCTCCAAGCTCACCCTACCACCTTCCACTGCCTGAGACTCTGCCTCAGAGGCCCCAACTGCCAGGGCTTGAGTCTGCACCGCAGCTTCATCAGGTTTGGGATGTGGTATCTGCTCTGGGGCCTTCCCTCCTACAGAGTCATCGGCCTCCTCCAACACTTCTGCTGGGGTTACTCCCCTAATCACCTTGGCATAGGAGAGTGCCCTACCTCCAACCCCAGTTTTAGCACCAGCATTGGGACCCCTTCCCTACTCAGGGTTAGAGCCCAACAGTGGACACTGCTGGGCCAGGTGTGTTTCACTGCCACAATAGTGGCACTTCCTGCCTTCAGAGTATTCGGCAGTCCTGTGCCCAGGCCAGAAACAGTTTCTGCAGATCTGCCCTACATCACAGTGGTCCCTGACGTGCCTGAAGGCAAAGCAGTTCCAGCAGAACTGTGGCTGCCCTGGGCACCACAGTACCCCTTGGTTAGAGCCAATAGAAAAGGTCTGTGGAGGATGCACAAACCAACCAACGTTACTGTCTTTTTTTTTTTTTTTTATATATTTTTTTTAAATTTTTTTTGTTGCACGTAGAACTGGCGGCGACCATTGAAGGTGCCCAGAATATTTGTCTGCTTGACCTCAGCAGACACGGTATAGCAGTACCGGAGCAAAAAGGTCCTGATCTTGTTCTCCCTCACAAAAGGGTTGTACATCTGGACTGTCACCAGGATGTGCTGCTTGGACTCATTCTCCAGGAATGACATCCCCTCCAACAAAGGGTCTTCGGATTTCTCCTGTTTCCACTGCTTGCAGGTCTGTAGATCAGCCAGTCTGAAAAAGTAACATAAAATCCACTTGTTTGAAATGCTTGGACACAGAAGATGCTCTCCAGCGGCATGGCAAGAAGTTCCATCACAAATCTATTCTGGACAAAGTACAGTCCACACTCGGCCCGGCGGGACTCGGGTATGACCATCCTCAGTGTTTGGCACTTCAGGGGGCACCATCTACCATCCTCAGAATACCTAACCTCTACCGACCCCAAGGGCAAGGCTTGGCAAGGCAATCAAATCTCAAGGCTTTGAGAAGCGCCACCCCTAAAAGCAGCATGTGGTGCTTGGTATAAACCACAAGACCAAGGGCGCTGGTCCTCCTACTACCTAGCCTCTGACTTATATTTTTAAAAAAAAAAAACAAAAAACTTTTATTTTTTACATAAGTGTAAAAAAACAAGATACTTTTAGTTGGGGTACATCTCACCCTGTACTGTGATGCAACGCTTAATGCACCACATGACAATACAGTTCCAATCGTACAATAAATACGTACAATAGATATATTCACCCAGCGGTATGATTCCTAATGTGATGTGAACTGCAGACAAATTATCCAGACCATCACAACATGCATGACTCCGCTTACCCCGAGACTGTGTGTGGCCCCCTAGGGTACCACCAGAGGTAACACCACATAATAAACATAGCATGCAGAAACATTACGGAATGAACAAATTCAAACAAGCATCGGTTGTGTTGGGGGGGGGGGGGGGGTACGAAGGAGGGCAGAGGGAAAGGGGGGGAGAGTTCACAGGCCCGAAGCTTTATTGAAAGGACAAAGACACGCAAGGGAGACCATCAGACATCCTCTTCTTCCATAAAGTCCATCAAGTTATAGTCTCTGAGTAGACTGAGGATCAGTCTGCGACAGTCCTCAATGGACATCCTCTCCCGCTGGTGGATGAGGCGCTTCCTGGCGCACCATAAAGCATCCTTAAAACACAGCACCTGCCAGGCACCGTCAATTTCTTCCAGGGTAAAAGTCCCACAGAAAAGTCAATTCAACACATCAAAGTGTGTGATGGCTGTCTGTGGCACAAAGTCCTTGAGTTTGGGTTCCAGGGCCCTCAACAGGTCCTGAGCAAAAGAGCACTCCCAGAAAATGTGCTGAGCCGTTTCCTCGTGGATGATGCAGAAGGGGCAGTGCCTGTATCTGCTCAGGTTCCTGGCATGCATAAATGTCCTGAGAGGCAACCCCCCTTGGATTGCCATCCACGCCAGGTCATTGTGCCTGTTGGTGAGGATCTTTGAAGAAACATTACTCCAGACCACCTTGCAGGTGTCTGAAGGCAGGCCTGGAAGCAACTCCAAAATGTCACTTGCTCTGATGAGCCTGTAAATGATCTTCGGTTTCCACAAGTCAGGCTTGACTCCCTGTAGCCCCTGCTCCTTGATAAACTTGAAGGTATCCAGGTAGTACTAAGGGGTGTCCCAGTTGTAGGGGATGGAACTGTCCCAATTGTCCCATCCGAGGGACCTCCAGAGAGGCAACAGGAAGAAGCGTGACATTGCGTTCCCACCAGAGTCGATAATCCTTTTGGGCAAAGTTCTGCGGATGCAGTTGCAGGCAAAGAACACCCTCAGTTGGGTGGCTTTGTCAGGCACGCCCTTACTGCCCTTGAGGGGTTCCTTGAACATAACTGCCCGCTTCACTCTGTCCATCTTGGAGCCCCAGATGAAGTGAAACACCGCCCTGGTGATGGCCTTAAAAGTGTTGACCCGAGGGGGCAAGGCCTGGGCGAGGTACTGCAACACAGGGAGAATCTCGCTGCGGAGTACCAGTGTCTTCCCTTCGATGGTGAGGTCTCTGAGGCTCCAAAGTCCAAACTTTTGCCTCATCTTCGACAGTCTCTCCTCCCAAGACTTCAGGGCTGCGCCCTCGGCACCAAACCAAACTCCCAGGATTTTCATGAAGTCTGTCTTGATGCCGAAGGGCATGGATGCAGAAGAAGGCAGGAACCACTTTCCGAAGAGCATGACTTCCGACTTCCCGCAGTTGACTTTTGCCCCCGAAGCTTGGCCGAAGTCCTCGCAGGTCTGGACGAGCAGGTCGGTGGAGCGCTGGTTGGCACAGAACAGTCACGTCGTCCATGTAGAGCGAGCACTTCCCTTCTGTCTGGTCCCGGCGCGGTGATTCCCCCGATCTCTGGATTCTGTCTGCTGTATAGAGCTCTTCGCAGAATGCATCAAACAAAAAGCAGAGGTGAGAGAGGGCAGCCTTGTCTGACCCCGGAGAGGACCGGGAAGGGGTCAGTTTTCCAGCCGTTCACCTGCACCGTACTACAAATGTCATTATACATGATGTCAACATATGAACAAAACATTTCCCCGAGACCAAACCTGCGCAGGGCTCTGCACATAAACCCATGGGAGACACGGTCAAAGGCCTTTTTCCTTCTTTTTTTTTTTTTTTTTTTTTTTTTTTTTTTAAATTTAAATATTTATTAATTTTTCACATTATTACAAAAATTCCATAAGAAGAGACACAATACACATAAATAGTCAATACATTTCTACTCTGTCCCCTCTATTTACCTCTTTTCCCTCCATTTCCCCCCTCCCTCCCCTCTGCAAGGTCTCCAATCTCTCCAGGCCCAGTAACTTCGAATAACTTCCTAGTTTAGAGTTTTCTATATTTCTCTTTCAATCCCGATTTTTTCCCATTTTTCCCATCGTGAGTAGTATATTTTCATCCTATCTTCCTGAATATAAGATTTTTTCATTCTGCTAATCTGGTTTACCCTATTGATCCAATCCTCCTCCGTTGGTACCTCTGTCTTCCGCCAAAACTTGGGGATCAACCCTTTTGCAGCATTTAAGTAGTACCATACACCTGATTCTTTATATTTATTTACTGTTGTCTCGACACTATGTAGGAGACACATGGTTGGGTCTAGTCCTATGTCATTTCCAGTTATTATTTCTATTAATTTGACTATTGTCTTCCAGAAAACCTGAATTTTTGGACATTGCCACCATATGTGAAACACCGTGCCCTCTTCCCCACATCCTCTCCAACACATTTTTTGAATTCTCCCCCCTCATCCTGTGCTCGGTGTAATATGCCATCGTGTCAAACATTTATAATTAATCTCAACGTCTCTCATACTAACACTCTCGTGAACTAATCTAAATATCTTATTCTGTTGATCCTCATCTATCACCACCCCCATATCTCTTTCCCAATTTGTTATAAAAACTAACTTTGTGTCTGTGTCTAGTTCTGTAAGTATTCTATACATTTTTGTAACACCGTGTTTCCCATCTCTACATGTTTCTAATAGCCTTTCAGACATATTCCACTCCTTTTTTTAATCTCAAGGGTTTTGGGAGAGTTCCTATAAAACATTTTAATTGATGATATTTCCACTCATCTATTTTAGTAAACATATCTCCTCCCATCTCTTTTAATTCTTTAAATGTTCTCAATTCCCCCTCTACCAATACGTCTCTCAATTGGATATCTTCCTTTTTAAGCCATCTCCCTGATATCTCATCTTTTCCTGGGGGGAAAAATTCCGTGTTTGCAAGAGGCATTAATATAGAGTTGAATTCCCATTTCATGTGTTTATGTAAATTATCCCATATCCTTAAGACAATTAAAGTGTAAGTGCTTGTGCCCTCTTTAATTCTTCTATGATGTGCTGGAACCCAAATCATCTTACTCAAATTAATTCCACTCAGTTCATTTTCTATTTTTACCCAACTTTTCCCCTTATGATTAAAAGTCCAGTCATAAATTCTTGCTAACATTACTGCTTTGTAATATCTCTTGACATCCGGTAGTCCCATCCCCCCTTTCTCTTTAGTCCTACTTAGTGTTTCATATGATACTCTTGGTTTTTTATTCCTCCATATATATCTTGTTAACATTTTTCTCGTTATCTTAAAAAACGCCTCTGGGAGTTTGATCGGGATCATTTGAAATCTATAGAGTATTTTAGGTATAATTACCATTTTAATTAGGTTCATACGTCCTAACCATGATGGATTTCCTCCTAATCTTTTTAGTTCGTCCTTAATCTCATTTATCAAAGAAATATAGTTTAATCTATACAGTTGTTTATATGAGATAGCAAGTTTTATTCCTAGGTATTTTATATCTTTTTCTCTCCAAATAAAGGGGAATTCTTTTTGTAGCTTTTTCTTTTTCGCTCTTTGGTATATTAATGTTCAAAATCTCAGTTTTTGTTGGATTAATTTTTAGATTTGATAGTTCACCATATTCCTTCAGGATCTTCATTATATTTGGTAGTGTTATTCGGGGGTTGCCTACATAAAACAGTAGGTCGTCCGCAAAGGCTGCTACTTTATGTTCTATATTTTCTATCTGGATTCCCTTTACCGCTCCACTATTCCTTATTATTGATAGCAGGGGTTCCAATGTCAATACATACAGCAAGGGGGACAATGGGCATCCTTGCCTTGTTCCATTGGACATCCCAATGGATTCCGACCTCTCCCCATTTACCGTGATGATTGCGGTGGGCTCCTTATATAATTTACCTATCCATTCACGCATTCTCTCTCCAATCCCCAACACTTCCAAGTTGTCCATCATAAAGCCCCAGTCCACTCTATCAAACGCCTTTTCGGCATCAATTGACAAGAGCACCACCGGGGCTTTCCCTTTTCTACTTTTCTGGATAAGCGTCAGAATTCTCAAGCCATTATCTCTACCCTCTCTCCCCTGGACAAAGCCCACCTGGTCTCCATGGATCCATTCGGGCATTAGATCTTTCAGCCGGTTTGCTAGGACCTTTGCGTACAACTTGGTATCAGTGTTTAATAATGAAATTGGTCTGTAGCTAGAGCACTGAGAGGGATCTTTTCCCTCCTTATGGATGAGGACTACATGGGCCTGAAGGGATTCCCTCCTCCCCTCCATCCCACCTCCCAAGTCATTCATATATTTCTTTAACTTTGGTAACAGTACTTCACTAAATTTTTTATAGTACTTAACTGTATAACCATCCGGGCCTGGGCTTTTCCCTCCCCCTGTACTTCTTAATGCTGCTTCTATTTCTTTCTGAGAAATTTCTGCATCCAAGGAGTTTAGTGGTGTTTCACTAAGCTTTGGCAATCCCGCATTTTTTAAATATATCCTTCTTTTTTCGTTAATACCTTCTCTAATTTCTTTTGGTGATCCTTGGTGGCTGATGTTATACAACTTTCTATAATACTCCGTGAATACTCCGAATGACTTGCAGAATATTAGCCCCACTCCCCCCCCCCCATCTCCCTCCCCCCATCTCCCTCCCCCCCTTCCCACCCCCACCCTTGTTTAGGCTTTCCATTTGCCTATCCATCTTTTGAGGGTCCCATCCCTCCATAGATTTATGCCTTTGGGTTGAGCTCCACCCATGAACGGCGCCCTCTACCTCCCCCCCCCCCCCCCCCCCCTCGGATACCCTTGGTCTAGCTTTAAGTCTTCATTTGGTACCAGCATCTTTCTAAAGTCCTGGACAAATATTTTAAAAAGACCCCCCTCTATGTTAATATAGAAAGAGGAGAGAAGAGGAAAAAAAAAAAAAACTCAAATCTCCCCTCAGTCTCCTCTATTATGTCCTTCTTCTAACCAATTTCCAGTCTTCTTTAACTCTAGCTTCACAATCCCCTTCTTCCTCCTCCCACCCAGGGATCTCCACTATTTGTAGATCAAGTCTCTTACAAAAGTCTCTCAAGTCTTCAGGGAATCTCAGATGGGCTGTAACTCCGTTCTTCCACCCGATTAAGCATTCTGGTATACCCCATCTATAGTGCACATTCTGCTTTCTCATCTGTTCTAACAGGGGTTTCAATGTTCTCCTTCTCCATATTGTCTCTGGTGTCAAGTCCGCATAAATCTGTATTTCCATATCTCTATACTTGATATTTGCTTTTCCTTTTTGTCTTTTTCCAAATCTCTTCTTTATCTCCTCCTGTCTGGAATTGGACAATTATATCTCTTGGTTTCTCTATTCCACCTCTTTGTTGCATTCTTCCTACTCTATATACCCCTTCAAGATTCACCACTTCTGTTTCTAATTTATCCAATATAGAGTTTATAATTCTACTTATTGTACTACGTATCTCTTCTCCCTTTACGGTCTCTGGTACTCCTCTTACTCTAAGATTGTTTCTCCTGTCTCTATTTTCTTGTACCTCCATCTTATAGAGTAATTTCTTTTGTTCTTTCCTGATATCAATTGTTCTCTTTTCCAGTTGAGAAATGTCTTGGGTGTGGTTTTTAACTCTTTCCTCCGTCTCCTCTACCCTCAATAATATCTGCCCCAGATCACTCCGGATATTTACCAGTTCTTGCTTAATCGTTTTTTCTAAGTTTTTAAACATATCCGCCATCTCCTTCTTGTTTGGTACTTGTAGCTCCTTTTCTAGTTCTCTTATCTCCAAATTTTCTGTTGTATGTTGGTTGCTATATTGTATTCCCCCCGGGTGTTTAGGGCTACCTTCCAAACGTATTTCCAGTTCACTTTTTTCCCCAATCACTTGAGACCTTTCTGGGGTCATATTACCTTGAGACGTGTATTTTTTTATTGTACCCGTCTGAGACCCCTTTGGCCCACTACTTTTCACATTTTTGTTTTTCATCTTTTAGGCTCGACTTTTCCTCCTTTTCTCCTTACTCTTACCTAAAGAAAACTGGAACCACAATAAAGTCTAGACACCTTAAGCCTGGGGCTCAAATTTCAATCCTCTATTCATTAGTCCACTTTATTTCCGTTCTATTTCTTCTTTACATTTGGGTCACTTGCAAACTCCCCCAGGGAATCCCCCCCTTTTACATATCCTCTTTATTTTTCCAGCATCAATATCCATTTGTGCATATTTTACCGTCCCAAACTGTCCACACTCACCCTCTCCATATGATTCTCTCCAGTGAGTTTATTAAGACAGCATGGACCTCTGACAAGGAGCTTTTATCCTCCTTTTTCTTCAGGGGGATTCCTTTGGGCTTCTCCTCCAGCAGTTCACTTCCCGGTCCTCTTCAATCAACCTCTCTTCACCCAGGGGCGCCAGGGGCTCACTAACCTTTGTCCTGTCACAGTACCAGAGTGCTGGGGGGGGATTAGCATCAGCGTCTCTCTCCTTCCTCGGCGACCGGCCGGCTTTCTCCCCTTCCCAGAGCTCCTCTGCGGCTGATCATGTGATCCTGTCCCGTCTCTTCGTCCTCCCAGCAGCCCCTCTCCTTGGGTCGTATCTCCTTCAGCGTCTCCACACTCTCTCTCCCCGCCACAGCCCGGATCGCCAACCGCAGACCCGGCTACTAACGGACAATTCCCTGGCTCAGTGTCCCCATCTCAACAGGCATCCGAGGTAGGGTGGAGGCATCAGGGAGCACTCACTCCGTGCTCATCCACGCCGCCATAGCCAGGCTCTGCCCCCGTCACTGTTTGAGTGCCATCCAAAGGCCTTTTCCTGATCAAGACTGACCAGGGCCGCGTGCACACGGCGGTCCTTGATGTATTGGACCGTGTCCCAGACGAGCGCTAGGCTGTCCGCAATCCTGCCGCCAGGAATGTCACAAGTCTGATCCAGGTGGATGATCTGTCCGATGACGACCTTCAGCCTGTTAGCCAGAACTTTGGCGAGGATCTTGTAGTCCACGTTCAGGAGAGAGATGGGACGCCAGTTTTTCAAATCGCATCTCTCCCCCTTACGCTTGTACAAGATCGTGATCATTCCCTCCCTCAACGAAGGAGGCATCCTGCCCTCCACCACCATCTCCTCGTACAGCTCAAACAGGTCCGGGCCCACGAGGTCCCACAGCACTACATAGAGCTCTGCTGGGAGACAGTCACAGTCCGGGGTCCTGCCCCGCCTAAAGGATTTAGCGGCAGAGTGCAGCTCCTCCAATGTCAAGGGGGCGTTGGTGGCTGACAAACCTGCAGGATCAATGGTGTTAGTGATACCTGACAAGAATCTGTCGGCTGTTGTCACGTTCGTTTCTTTGGGGGAATAGCGGTCGGTGTAGTAGTCGTTGACCACTTCCATCACAGCTTCTTTCCCCTTCTGAAGTGTTCCAGTCTTGTCGCGCAGCTCCGACGGGGGTGTGTGTCCTGAGTGGAGTTTCCTGAAAAAAGAGTTACACTTCTCACCTTTCTCTAGATGCTCCACCTTGGCACGGAAGACAATGTGCCTGGATTCTTCCTCAAAGTGCTTTTTCAAGCTCTTCCTGGTGTCCTCCAGGTCCTGCCTAACGTCCCAGCCACAGTGATGAAGGTCCTGCAGGGACTGCAGCTGACGCTGCAGTCTCCTGAGTTCCCCCCTCCTGGCACACACTTGCTGGCGTCCCCTGGCCTGAAAGAAGCTGCGCAGCTTAAGTTTCACAAACTCCCACCAGTCGCTTACCTTGGGGAAAAATAATCTTCTCCTCCTGCCAGGCACCGTAGGTTTCTCTGAGCTCCTCCAGCAGTTCCTCATTTTCCAGCAGGGTGCAATTCAGCTTCCAGGAGCTCGGGCCGGGGGCAAAGCCCTCTCCCAAGTCACCCCAAAAGTGAATGGCCCTGTGGTCAGAGAAAAAGCAGGGGACCATGGAGAACCCACGGTGCCTGACTGCCCTAGAGGTGAGCACGAAGTCGATCCTGGAACGCACAGATCCATTTGGGCAGCTCCACGAGTAGTTCACAGAGCCCCATCCCACGGATCCTGCAGGGAGGCCTCCGCAATCACCTCCCAGAGCAGCTTCGAGGTGGCATCGAGTTTAGCGTACATGCTGGAGCTGCGCCCATCCTCTTTCGGACAGTTAAAATCACCACCGATCACTACTGTTCTCGTTGTGACAAGTTGCGCCCACAGGGTTTGGAAAAGCTCCAGCTGCACGGGGAGGCGTACACGTTGATGAGCCTAACTGGCTTTCCCACCCACGAGCCGTCTGACCAAGAGGCAGCCACAGATTAGCTCATGGACGGAGTCAACCATGAAATGACCTCCCTTGACAAGAACCGCTACCCCTGCAGACTTGCAATCGCCACCCCCAGACCAGTAGGAGGGACCGTGGGTCCACTGGGAGGACAAATGAGTGTACCTTAGGGGGGGAAGGGCGCATTCCTGCAGCATGTACACATCGCTCTGCTGCGAGGAAAGAAAAGTCAGCAACGTCTGCCTCCTAGCCGCATCCTTGATGCTCCTCACATTAATGGAAAAGATAGATATCTCAGCCATCATGGGAAGGAGATGAAGGGGTTAGTTGGCAGGGGCTGTACTTGCCTCCCCTGGAGGGGTGGGATCCTCTGCCGTCTCTGCAGCCTGACTAGTGCCCTGGCTCAGTCCTATCTGAGTGAGGACCTCATTGAAGTCGGTGGAGAGGTCAGACTCCGACTGGGTCAGAGCCATCTCTTCTTCCACCTCCTCCTCCTCCAGGGTGTCTCGGTCCTCCCCCACGGGGTCTGGACCAGCGGCATCCTGGAGGACAGCAGGCTGTTTGGAGGAGGAGGGGTCCTCCACCACCGGGCTGGCCTGCTCCTTCCGGTTCCCCGCCGCAGAACTGCTGGCGGGGGCGGGAGGGACAAGGGCCGGGAAATCCTCCTGTGAGGACAGGTCAGGGGGGGCGGAACAGGGCCAGGGAGGGGTTGGGCGGGGCCAGGAGGGCCAGGGTCTGGGGGGGCAGGGGTGGGGGGGGCAGCCTCCGACACTGGAGGGGTAGGGAGGGCTGGGGTGGAGGGAGGGGGTTCCTCTTACCTTGGTCCTTCTGGGGTTTCGTTGTTGGCGATGATCCAGCGGTGCCCTTGCTCAGAGCTCCCGCGTACATTCTGTTTCTCTGGGGGCAGTCCTTGTAGACGTGCTCCGACCGTCCACAGAGGTTGCAGGCTTTGGACCTCGGACAGTCTTTGGTCTCAGGGCCCGCAACCCGGCAGAACTTGCAGGAAAGCTCGTGGCAATCCTTACCCTCGTGCCCATGCTGGCCGCACCTGCGGCAGGTCTGGGGTTGGTCCGGGTAGTGCAGGATTTCTCCCAGGGAGAAGCAAGGTTGCAGGTGTTGGAGGTTTCCTGAGGGTCGATCTCTCATCAACCTGCAAAACACAGACCACTTACCTACCCAGAAGTCGTTAGCGTCCAGTATCCGGACTGGATCCTTCAGTACAATGCAGAACCTCTGTAGGTAGGTGGCTATATCCTTTCCGGGGACATGAGGGTTCCTCATGGACACCGTAATCCACCTTTCATCCCTTTTTTGAATGGGTGAGTTCGCAACAAAGTTGCGGAAAGGGGAATCGGGCCCAGAGGTCTTCACCATCTCCCAATATCTTCTGCAGTCCTGTAGAGATATAAAAGTAACGTAAAAAATTCCTCTCACGAAGGACTGCACCGACAGGGTCTCTGCCTTGCTGAATCCTTGCTCGAGGATCATCTCCTTGCCGAAGACTTCTGGGGTCATGTCTGGGACTCTGCCTTCCACTTCCTTCAGGCGCAGCACAACAGTCTGCTTCATCCAGGGCTATTTGGCGTCTACTGCTCGGAGGTAATAACACAGAGTGGGGAGGGGGGAAGATCACAAACTTGTTCTGTGTGGGGTCCTTTTAATTGCCTATCAGACTGAATCACAGAAACCGTTTCATACACTTATCCACTGATCCGCGTTCCTTGCATCATCTTGGCAATGTTGTATTAAAACTATTACATTATACATTACGACCCCCCCCCCCCACATTCCACACCCCATCTGCCACCTCCTCCTATCGAGCGCTAATACATAGGACAGCTTAGCCACACACCACTTCACACAGTCCTCTTCTGTCAGTAACACCTTCTTTCTATACCATACACATCTTGCTTCCCACACCACTTCCTTAACCACAGCCGAAACCACATATGTTTTCCTCTTCACCTCCCTATCACCACCCACCAAAACCAACACTCCAGCCTCAAACGTAACTCTCTACACCCCCACCACCCTCAACACAAATCCATCCAAAAGCCTCCACACCTCCTTTGCAAAACTGCATTCCCAGAACACGTCTCACTGTTTCGCACCCTCCACACCCCTCTCTCGGGCCCCGATCACTCCTTACCAGGTCTCTTGCTTTTAAAAAGGCCAATGTGGACAGGCAATTATGGAATGTTTGCCACGTGATCTCCTTTTGTCTATTAGTTACCCCTTTAACAGACAAATTCTTCGAACACAGTTCCGCCACCCTAGTCCTCAATCTGCAGATGTTAGCCACTACTTCCCCCTTCCTTAACCACTTCCACAACCTTCCCTTATTCACAGCACCAAGCCCCAACTCACCTAACCTATTCTGTTCGTAAAACAACTTCATACCCAAATAGGCCGGGGACACCAGAGACAGCGGCTTTCTCAGGTCCCTGCCACTCCAGCCCCACTTCACCATTGGCCATCCAACCAAGAACCTCATCAAGCTGGCTACTTTCCCTCCACCCACAAATGCTTTGTAATGCGTCAACCACCACTGAACCTTCAAGAATACATCTATGTTGGGGAAACCATATCCTCCTGCTCCTTCAGACTTCATCACAGTCTCTCTCTCCACCCTTTCCATTTTGGAACCCCAAAAGAAGACAAACAACATCTTCATCACCTTCTGGATGAGCCGTCTATTTGGCGCAAAGATCACGCCAAAATACAGCAACAAGGGTAGGTTTACAGCCTTTACAATCAAAGTTTTCCCCGTCAAGGACAAATTCCGTAGCTTCCATAAATTCAACCTCCTTTCGATGTTTTCCACCGCTTCCTCCGCATTCTTTTGACTCGTCAAATTTCTAGTAAAGTGCACCCCTAACACCTTCATCTGCTCCACTTCCTCCACCTTTCCTCCACCCACATCACATGACCCACTCAGGACGCACTTTACTCTTTTCCCAGTTGACCTTCAGGCCATACATGCAGCCAAAAATACTAAGTAATAACTCCGCTCTCTGTAAATCTCTCCTCGAACTACATACAAAGGACGTATCGTCCATATAGCACATCACCTTTGCGTTCTCCTTATTGCTTCCAGGCACGAACAGACCTCTGAAGGTTTTATCCCTTTTAACATGTCTCAAAAGGGGTTCCATCACACAGATGAAAACTATGGGTGACAACGGACACCCCTGTCTTACTCCAGACTTAATGGTGACCGGGTCCGTCAAATTCCCATTGACCAGCACCCTGCTGCTAATTCCCTCATACACACACTCCACCATCTTGATGAATTCTCCTGGCATCCCCATGTTCTTTAAAACCGCAAACAAAAATGAATGTGATACTCTATCATAAGCCTTTTCCAGGTCAAAGCCAGCCACCGCCAAGGGTTTATTGTTACTCTGCGCGTAAAAGATCAGATCTCTCAAAAAAATCAAACTATCAGAGATCCGTCTGCCCATCCCCCACCACCTTATCGATAATCATTCGCATCCTGCCTGCGAGTATTTTTGCCAACAGCTTATAGTCAATGTTTAATAATGTTATCGGCCGCCAATTTTTAATTTCCCTAGGGTCCCCTTTCTTCTTAAACAGGGTAATCGCCCCTTCTTTCATTGATCGCGACAACCTCTTCTTATCCATACAAAAGTTAATTACCTCACATGTGAACTTTCAAGATTTTCCAAAACTTCAGAAAAATTCCACCGGAATACCATCCCCTCCTGGTGTTTTTATTACTTTGCATTCCGTTCAAGGTATCCTCCACCTCCCTCTCCGTCACGTGACCCGTTAACACTTTACCTTCCTCCTTACCCAACTCTTTCCCCAACACCTCACAATACTCCTCCACTTCCGCATCCGGAGCACCTCCACTGTACAACTCTCTGTAAAACTGTTTAATTGCCTCCTCCATCCTGTCCCCTTGCACCTCCTCCTCCCCATCCATCACAGAAAGCATTACCTTCTTCGGCCCAAAGGCCTTCTTAAAGAAGAAGCGTGAACAACTTTCCCCCTCTTCCATCTCTTCCACCTTCGCTTGGAAAATAATGCTCTCCCCACGCTCTTTCAAAAAGGCATTCCGTACCTCCCTCGCTTATTTTATCTCCTCCACCTCCAACCCCATCCTCTTGCACTTGTACAAAAACAATAATTTTGAAAGAATTTTCTCCTCCTCTTCTTTCCTTTTCTTGGCTCCTTCCTTCCCCCTCCTCCTAATGAAGGCCCCAATTCGCGTTTTCGCCCAGTCCCACCAGGCCAACACATCCTCAAACCCTCCTTTTCTACCTGCAAGGCTCTCAAAAAACACCTCAAACCTTGCATAAATCTCCTCCTCCTCCAAAATAGCACAATTGAGTTTCCACACCCCTCTGCCCACCCTTACCCCCACCTCTAACTCAAAGGATCCAGACAACACAACATGATCCGAAAAAGTTACAGGGTCTACCCTATACCCTACCACCTTCATCAAGGCAGAGCACAAGATAAAATCTATTCTGGATCTCACGGACCCTTTTGTCTGAGTTAAAAGTAAAGGACACATTCCCTCCCTCCACAGCAGTATCCTGTAGGTGAAAGTCACTTATAATTTCGTTGAGGATTTTCGAGGACACATCCACTCCCCCCTCCTCACTCTTCCCCTGCCTTTCCTCCTTCCTTTCCTCCTTCCTCCTCACACAATTAAGGTCCCCCACTAGAATCGTGGGCACCATCCCTGTTAACACCACCTTCAAAGTCTCCAGGAAACGACATCTCTCCTTTTTTGTCAGCTGGTGCATAGCAGTTAATCACCTGTACTTTCTTCCCAAACATCTCAAGTACAGCCACCTGCATCCTCCCAGGCACCAAAACTTCATGAGATAAACACTGCACTTTTGTATTTTTAAGCAAGATGCCCACTCCCTCACTTCTAGAAGCGCACATTGGAGACCACAGAGATGTCCCCAGTTTCCACTCTCCTTCAGGAATCCTCTCCACGCCACACTCTGGCACACAGATAACAACATCTGCCTGGACATTCCGCAGATGCTCAAACACCGCATCCCTTCTCCATCCTGAACAAATGCTCCTCACATTGACTGAACTTACTATTAACACCATAATTAAATAGACCAAAATTATCATTTTCACAGCCATCACAGTCCACCTATTGATGTTCCATAAACTCTTCAACTCCTAGACCTACTCCGCCCACATTACTTTGCTGCCTTCTCCTGGACAGGAGAGAACTGGCGGACTTCTCATCAGAATCCCCAGCAACTGCACTAGACAGGCCACCCTGTCTCCCCCCACCAGAATCATTCACCCTCGCCCTTTTTGGAGAGGACGCAGATAGTCTCTCCAACTCTTCTGTGGCAATAAACAGCCGCTGCCCACATTCCACACTCGTGTCACTATCCACCCCCTGCATCTCATCTTCATCCTCACTAATGGACAAATCGCCCATAAGAACCGCAAATCTCCCCGGACTATAGATTCCAGCGAACAAGTCTTCCACCTGCAGCCCATCTTCAGCCTCCCCTCCCTGCGGGGGGCCCTGAAGGCCTCCTCTTCCTTCACCATCTGGACATTTGCTGCCCCCTCCTAGGCCTCCGCTACTCTTTAAATTTCCCATATCCATCCTGCCATTTTCCAATCTTCTCTTCCAGAGCACTCCGTCTCCTGACATCAAAATATTCCTCACATTGTCTCGCAAGGTGTCCAGCCTTCCTACAAATATCGCATACTTTACCTTCTCGGCATTCCCTTGCCGGATGGCCCATCTTGCCGCAGAAACGGTACTTCGGGCTCTGTTCACACTCAGCACTTGTATGCCCATAAATGACACTTGCGACCGTAACTTGGTTGTCCCAAATAAAACAAAAACCCTCTTTCTCCACCAATATTAAACACAGTCGGGGTTCTCCTCACTCCACCCACACAACCCTCATCCTTCTGAAACCGACCAAGAAACTGATACTTCCCGGACCAAATCCCGAATTTATTCATTACCTTGTCACCTCCACTCAACTCTTCACAGTAAGACTTCAAAAAAGCCCTCGCCAAATTAGGATCCGCAAACGGATTGTACATGTGGACTACGATCACCTTTTCCTCCTGCATGAAAAGCGGGACCACATTGAACTTTCCCACAATATCGTCTTCAGCATTCCTAGCTGTTTCAAAAATGTTCCAACACATTAGGGAAGTCTTGTAGACACACAGTATCTCTTCCCTCTATGCCCAGGGCTCCCATCAGCAAATCCACCACGACCGCTCTCAGATCGATCTCCTCCTTCAAACCCGGCTTCACGATGAACTGTATCGAATCTCTCATTCCTTGATTCGCCATTTTCGTGGCACAACCGTGCTTCACCTCTCTCGTGCACCCAAGGAGCACCCCAAAAAAGGGGGCCCCCCGGCAGCTCTCCCCACGCGACCAACCTCTAAGATTAATCTAGCCAAAAGGGCGAGAAGCGATAACCAGAAACTCGGGCCTAGCCGAGGGGCGCCTGAGCAGGCAGAGGGGATGTGCTCGCTGATGGCTGCCCAGGCTGCAGGGGGCCCACTCCTCCGCAGTCTGACAGGTGGCTGGGGCTGCTGAAATTCACACCTGTGGCCCAGGGCCTGGCTCTCTTGCCTCCACTCCCTCCCTGGTCACTTGGCTTCCATCCCCTGGGCCCAGTCTGCTCCTCCTCAATCCAAAGTGGGCACCAGCAGGTGCTGCTGGTTTGAGGAGAAATCCGCACGGTCATATGCATGGGCCCGCCTCTAGAGCCACGTGGGCAAGGCGGGCCACTAGAGGGAGACACAGGCCTTGGCATGGCATCCTTGCGGCTGCTCGAGCATCCCACAGTCGAAGAGTACAGCTGCACTCTTGGGCTCCCAGGCTTCTAGGCAGGCCTCCTCCGACGTGCTGAAAGCTAGGCTTCCGAGCAAGCTGACTTCCTGCTTTCCTTCAGACGGACAGAGAGCTTGCGGACTCTCCTCACTTCTTTACAGGCCATTGGGCACGTCGTCCCATCCAGGCCACAGCTTCCAGGCAACCTGAGCACGAAAGAAAGTGACACCAAACAAACAAGCAGAGGCACACCAGGGGTTAAAAGAACCTTTTAATGAAAGGAAGCTTTTCACACCTCTTTAGTTAACAGCAACAAACACAGAAGGTACAACAACACACAACACAATGAAGCCAGCATGCTGCCTTCTGGTCTGCAGGAGCAAAGCCAAGGCTTGTTGGGACCAATGGGATGGGCCTCACTCACCCCCATCACTGTTCTGATCTTGTGCCCTTTCCTTTCCTTGCTGGGGAAAGGAGAGTGACTAGTTGTCATTTTCGTCTGCTTTTGGAAAACCGCATGTGGGGTGCACCGGTCCTGGAGGTACTGCAATACCCGGTCGATGCGTAGAGTGGAAAGAGCAAGCTATTCTTCCATCTCCCTGTTCTAAAAATCCATTTAATATATGGTCCCCAGATAGGGGCGTATCAGATATTAAACTGAAAAGAACACTTTTTTTTTTTTAAGTCCGCAAATGTGCAGATAACAAAAAACCCGTAAATGAATCACAAAAAAAAGTGCAAGTGTAAAACACCACACAAAAAAGTGCACTTAGGGGTGTGCTTTGTCCTACCCCCGAAGGGGTTGGACCACTACCCTGATCCCCCCGGGGCACGAAGCTCCTGACAGGGACAAGGTTCCCATTTGGTCCTCCTGGCCAAAAGGCCTGGTGGACCACCGTTCCTTGTGTCCAGCCTAAGCCAGACACCCAGTACTTGGTCAGGGGTCTCTCCCGAAGAGAAAACCCCCTAGGGACAGGGGAGGAAGGAACCAAAAGGCCACACATCCTCCCCCTAGACTTCAGGGTAGGCCCGAGGACCCACCCCCTCCATCCTGTGAGAAAACACACACATAAGTAAAGAAAGTGACAAAACGTGGGAGGTGCAATAAATTAAATAAAAAATAAAAAAGTGGTCATGCCAAATAGTGCACAGACAAAGTCCTGAGACCTGTAGCAACAGCAACAATTGCCCTGGTCCTAAGGGCGCTGTGCAGAAAAAGTGGTAAATCAGTGACCATGTGCCATCTTCACACTGTGGGGTCCCACACCCAGGTGCTACTAGTGGCATCCCTGAGGTGACTACTCGGGGCACTGGTTTGCGGACTTTCTGCCTTCCCGACCCCTGGCCAGACAAGGTAGATCCGTCCAAATCGGGAGGAACTGGGTCCTTCTGGTCTCCTCGGGGGAATTACTAACGGGCCCCAGCTATTACTCGTGGGCACCACGCTTTCTGTTCCCCCGGTACTAGCCGTCCAGACCCCCATCATTCCAGCAGGGGTACTATACAACCAGCCATCCCCGCAAAGCTAGAATGGCCGTGGACCACCCCCACTGGACACTGATAAGAACAGATTTTGTTTTTTTTAATTTTTATTCGAAAAGTACAAATGTAACAATCATAATAAATCCACACAATTTTTTACAAGTTCCAACATAAGCAGAAAGAAAATTCAAGAAAAATAATAAAGGCAGGTTTTCATCACCAAATCAGAAAAAATATTTGATAACATACATTTCTTTATTATTTCCCAAAAAAAACCACAAAGGGGAAAAAAAGGGTTCAAAATATACAAGCAAAAAACCTCTCAAGATTTTTGTTCTGATTTTCAGGTTCTTGTCATCCGGAAAAACTTTATTTCCTCCACAGAATTTTTGGAACTTGTTTCTTGGACATTTTTCCTGTCCCTAACCACTATACATTAGGACACTCCTACAACTATCCCTTTCATCACCCAGGTGTATCCAGGTCGGCTCTGCTGGAAAGGCAAAGAAAAAATTTTAGTATAAGATACTATACCGAGGCATAACCGCAATTCATGAGAAACAACCTCATCAGAAAAAGGTAAGCAAAAAGAAAAAAAAAAAAATTCCCCTGACCTTGTCAGGTATAAGTCATATTTATAGAAAAAAACCTTCAATAAGGTTTTACAGTGAACACAGTAAGAGAACTTATTTTTACACATCTCACAATGTCCACTGCTTCCAGGATCTAAACAGCCATCTCCTCTCAGCCTCCTCCGCCCCAAACTTCAGGCAATCATAGTGACCATAATGATAGAGCCGTCCACGAACCATGGCCGCACATTCATCCACACTCAAACAATCCCTTTTATACACAGCCAAATTTCTTGCATCCCACAGACATTCTTTAACACAACAAACCAACATCCATAACACTCGCCTCATTCTTTCCCAACTTCCACAACCCAAACAAAACCATTTCATACGTCGGCACACTTATTCCAGACAGTCCCTCAATCATCCTCTAACTTCTTCCATACACCTCTCGCAAAAGCACATCCCCAAAAAACATGACACACTTTTGCTACCCATACACCCCACTCTCGGACATCTCTCACTGTCAGCCATTCTCCTTCTTCTCTGGAACTCGCGCACTGGAAGGCAACCATGCACACCCATCCATGCAATATCTCTGCCGATTCTCTGCCTCATTCATACACACATTCTTCCAAGTTCTCTCACATTCCACTTCCGTCAATCCACTCAGTCTCCTCCCTTTCATCTAACACTCACATCACTTTCTTAGTCATTCCACAACTCTCTCTCCACATCACCCAAACCAAACTTCTGCATCCCTCTCTCAACTCTCACGTAAAACCAGGGGGCATGAAACCCCACCGGCTTTCGCAAGTCCCATTCGCACCATTCATACTTTTGCAACACATTCCCTCCCATATACCTCAACATACACCCCGCCAAACTTTCTTTCTTGCATAACTTCACACACATCCCCATGTATCTCACAAACAAAAACTGCTCCACAAACACCATTCCCATACCCCCATTTGCTCTTTGTTTTACCACCTTCTCCCTCTATAATTTCTCCGCCTTCGAGGTCCAAAAGAACTCGAAGACCAATCTGACTATCCTCTTTAACATCCTGTCCTGCGCTGGAAACACCTGGTACAAAAACAGGAGCATTGGCATAATCACTGACTTGGTCACTAATACCTTCCCAGCAAATGACAGCGCTCTCAGCGACCAAAAGGAGATTTTTTTTCCTGACTCTGGCCAACACATCCTCCCAACTTTCTCGCCCAAACAACTCACTTTCAAATTTCACACCCAAAATCCTTACACTCCCCTTACACACTTTCCAACCACATCGACCAATCTCACCCCAGTCACCAAAAAACTTGCACTCACTTTTTTCCATATTCACACGAAAGCCACTAGCCATACAGAAGATGTCAATCACTAGTTTGGCTCTCTCCAAACTTCTCATATCCTTACACACCACAGTCACATCGTCCATGTAACAGGTGGCGCACACACCTAGATCATTATCCAAGGTTTATTGTAGGAATGAGATAACATACTCACGGACGAAGCATGTATCTAAAAAGCATAGAAAAATGACAATGGCCACAACGGCAGGCAAGGTGTTCTCACTCAGTGCGGTCAAATAGCTGACGTGTTTCGGGGACAAATCCCTTTCCTCAGAGCTGATGACCAACCTGTATGGAGGTCAAGTAGTAAATAACCAGGGCTAGATGCCTTGGGAGCAAAGCTCCACCTCCTCTAAATAACCCCCTCCAACCCCTCATCTTATAACAAGTAAAGTGCAATCTTTTGTAGTTTTTATAAACGCATATACATACATATATACACATGCATATACACAGATATATATACATGCACGAAGTTGTTTACTAATATTATTATTATTTTTATCATCATTGCCAGTGTTACTACTATGATTATTTTCATATATATTTTTTTATATATTGTAAATAGAAAAAACTTTTTTTAAAATAAATTTGCAGGTGCTATATTCATGTATTTAATAATTTTTTGTTTGCTTTGTTTCTTAGTGCATGTATATATCTTTGTATATGTGTATATGCATGTGTAATATATGTATGTATATGCGTTTATAAAAACTACAAAAGATTGCACTTTAACCCCCTCCAACCCCTCATCTTATAACAAGTAGAGGAGGTGGAGCTTTGCTCCCAAGGCATCTAGCCCTGGTTATTTACTACTTGACCTCCATACAGGTTGGTCATCAGCTGTGAGGAAAGGGATTCGTCCCCGAAACACGTCAGCCATTTGAGTGCACTGACGGTGAGAACACCTTGCCTGCCGTTGTGGCCATTGTCATTTTTCTATGCTTTTTAGATACATGCTTCATCTGTGAGTGTTTTTATTATCTCATTCCTACAATAAACCTTGGATAATGCACTAGGTGTGTGTGCCACCTGTTTTCTCTCTATCCAGTGGCTGATTTCCCTGTCTGAGGAGGGCTGCACCCCTGGTACCCTTGGGTTCCCTTTTGGCTGTGCATATCCTGAGGCGCTGGAGAGTACATACGACATCGTCCATGTAGCCCATCACTTTCAGACATCTTCCACCACTCCCGGGTACAGTCATTCCTTTCACACATTTATCTTTCATCAGCATTCTCACCAATGGCTCTATCACGCATATAAAAAGCACGGGGGACAGGGGACACCCCTGCCTCACTCCCGCCTTCACATCCACTCCCTCGGTCACCTATCCATTTACCTGAATCTTACTCACAATACCATCATACAAACCTCTCACCCACTTCATCATTCTCTCTGGCACCCCCATTTTCTCCAACACACTAAACATAAATCCATGTGCTACTCTGTCATATGCTTTCTCAAAGTCGACAGCCAGTACTGCCACTCTCTGCTTTCTTTCTCTGCAATCACTCAACACATCCCGCAGACAGATCAAGCTCTCCGAAATCACTCTACCTGGCACCGCACACATTTGCTCTTCTCCAACCATTCTCTCAATCACGCCACGCATTCTGTTAGCCAAAATCTTTTGCAATCAATTTATAGTCAGTGTTCAGAAGTGAGATAGGCCTCCAGTTCTTTAGGTCTCCTTTTATCCCCCTTCTTGTACAACAAAACAATCAGACTTTCAGACATGCTCCCTGACATTCTCCCATTTTCCAACACCTCCACGCAGACATCATGCTCACACTCCCCAATCACATCCCAGAACGATCGGTAGAACTCCACCGGGAGCCCGTCCAACCCTGGAGTCTTCCCCTTCCTCATGCTCTTCAGACACATCACCAATTCCCCCATACTCGCATCTTCACTCAATACCCTCTTATCATCCTCTCCCAATCTTCCCTCAATCTCATCAATCACTTGCTTCTCTACACTCAAATCTCTTACATACTGAAAATAAATCAACATAAAACATCCTTACTTCTTCCATAACTCTCTCATTCCCACTCATCTCTCTTCCACTCCCATCCAATACACTTGTCACCTCATTCTTACCACCAAACACTCTTTTAAAGAAAAATCTTGTACACCTCTCATCCTGCTCTTTCACCACCATTCGTGCCTGTGCCATAATAGTCTTCCCTTTTGCCTCAAGAAACGTACGCACTTTCACTCATGCTTCCGCCACCTCATTCACCACATTCTCTCCCCACTCACCCATCTCTACCAAAAATCCAGACGCTTCTGCCGCCAGTCATACTCCTCACGCTCTCTCTTCACCCTCTCACATCCTTTCCTCACAAACTTTTTCGTTCGCCATTTCACCCACTCCCACCATTCAACTACATTCCCAAACTCTAACCTCTTCTGCTTCCATCTCCCAAACACACAATACTCTTCTCTCACCCTCTCATCCTTAAGTAAATCCACATTCAATTTCCACACGCCACTACCGTACATCTTATCATTCTCCATACTCGCGCTACATTCTAACCGTCCATGGTCCGTGAACGGCTCCGGCTGGATAGAAAACGAGTTGACTGCCAGCTCCCTAGAAGAAAAAATGAAGTCAATTTGTGACTTGACGCTACGATTAGCCACACAAAAGGTATAGCCTTTCCCTATGTCCTGCAGGCCAAAATCCTGGCAAAGCTCCGACAAAATCTTGCTGGTCATATCAGTCCCACCACCACCCACACCACCCCTGCCCCCCCACCCGTATTCCCCCTCCCTACACCCCCTCCCCTTCCCACCCTATCCCCCCCCCCCCCAACACACAGTTAAAATCTCCTACCATCAAGGGCTCTCTACCACCCAGAAACAGCCTCAATTTCTCCAACAACTGAATACGTTACGTCTTTTTTGGAGACACACACACGTTTAAAATTTTAATCACCTTCCCGTCTAGTTCCACTTTTACCAATACCGCCCACCCTCTGGTAATATGGACCACACTTTGAATTTTCGCTCTTTTGTTCTTGAAGAGGATACCTATCCCTGCATTCCCTTCAGAACCTTCTGACCAGACAGCCGGTTAACGAGGCCACGCATCCAAGCTGGGTGTTTCCTTCAAGTTACATTCCTGCAGGCAGAATACATCCCCGGGAAGTAGCGCCAGATATTTTAAAATAGCGGCTTGTCTAGGAGCTGCTTGGATGCTCCTAACATTCAAAGATGATAGAATTAATTTCATTCTACCTTAAGAGAGGGAAAAGAACACATTTTTAGCAGAAGGTAAAATACAACAGACATCATCATGTGTTTGTCTTTTTTCCCCTACACTTCCGTGCTGGCACTCTAGCCCCTGCTACTCCCTCCATACCACTCCTCTTTCTCCCACCTGGGGTTTGTCTCTGGAACCCCATGATTGCCAGCGGGGGGCAAGTGGAAAACATGCAGGCCAAGGACTCAGTGGATAGAATTGATGAGTCTGAGTGTTTCTCCACCTCCGGACTCTGAAACTCTAAGATATTCTGCGTGCCAGAAGCCACCTCGGCCTCTGTCTTTTTCCTCTTTAGAGTATCTCTAGTTAAATCCATGGCTTCCACCCTGCCACCCTCCACCTCGGCGGGTACTGCCTCAGAGGACACTGCCGGCACTCCGGTCTCCCCTACAGGGACCTGGGCCTCCACTGGGGTTTCATCGGGTTTGGGTGCTGCCACAGTTGTGCCTTCCCCACCAGGGGTCTCAGTACCCCTTGATACCCCACTGGCCACCTCTGCATACGATAAACCACCTCCACCAACAGGCCGGCCAATCTGATGGGCGGAATCAAAAACCTCCGCCAGCAATTTAGGACACTGACGGGCGAGGTGTGAGTCACCCCCGCATAAGTGGCACCGCCTACCCTCAGGGCACTCAGCGGTCTTATGTCCTGGCTGAAAACAATTGCGGCATACTTGGCCAGTTTCACAGTTTATCCCGGGTGTGGCCGAAGGAGAAACAACTGCGGCTGACTTGGGTACTAGAGGATGCCTCTATTTGGCCCTATAGAGAAGGCTTGGGGCGGGTGAACGCAACCTCCTATGCCGCCATCCTCTTTTTTTTTTTTTCAACTGGACATAGGTACCTTTAACGGCCAGAGGAGAATCTAAGATGTTTGTTTTATACCATTGGAGACAAAAGAACAATAGCGTGACAGGAAGGCCCTTATTTCCTCCTCCCGCACAAGGATTGAACATTTGTAACGTGAGCGGGATTCTCTGTTTGGATTCGCTACATACAAATCTCACTCCCTCCATTAGAGGATCACCGCTTTTCTCCTGGCTCCGCAATAGGCAGATCTGGACATCCGCCATTTTAAAGAATGTGAGGTCAAAAAACCCACTCATTTGGAAAGCCTGCGCGCAAAACAGACTTTCAAGAGGCATTCCTAATAGGTCCATGACTACCTTTTTTCTGAACAAAAAAGAGCCTGCACTCTGCACGTCGATTCTCCCGGATTAACACCCTTATGGTGTTAGGAGTGTCTGGTAGTCTTGCCATAAATGCAGACACACGGAAAAACCTGTAGAACCAGCCTCACGAGGAGGTTCTAGCAGGCGATTGGATCTCACTGCACTCGGAGAGCGCAACCCCCAATAGCAGTATCCGGGGCTTGGTATACCCGGGAAGGCCGAGGGTGCAGGTCTCCTACCAGCAAGCCTTCCAACTCACAATCCCGTAGAGATCGCAAGCCAAAAGGCCGAGAAGCGATAACCAGAAACTCGGGCCTAGCCGAGGGGCGCCCGAGCAGGCCGAGGGGACGTGCTCGCTGAGAGCTCCCCAGGCTGCAGGGGGCCCACTCCTCAGCAGTCTGACAGGTGGCTGGGGCTGCCTAAATTCACACCTGTGGCCCAGTGCCTGGCTCTCTTGCCTCCACTCCCTCCCTGGACACTTGGCTTCCATCCCCTGGGCCCAGTCTGCTCCTCCTCGATCCAAAGTGGGCACCAGCAGCTGCTGCTGGTTTGAAGAGAAATCAGCACGGTCATTTGCATGGGCCCGCCTCTAGAGCCACGTGGGCAAGGCGGGCCACTAAAGGGAGACACATGCCTTGGCATGGCATCCTTGCGGCTGCTCGAGCATCCCAGAGTCGAAGCGTGCAGCTACACTCTCGGGCTGCTGCCAGGCTTCTAGGCAGGCCTCCTCCGACGTGCTGAAAGCTAGGCTTCCGAGCAAGCTGACTTCCTGCTTTCCTATGGACAGACAGAGAGCTTGCAGACTCTCCTCACTTCTTTACAGGCCATTGGGCACGTCGTCCCATCCAGGCCACAGCTTCCAGGCAACCTGAGCAACAAAGAAAGTGACACCAACCAAACAAAGGCACACCAGGGGTTAAAAGAACCTTTAATGGAAGAAGCTTTTCACACCTCATTAGTTAACAGCAACAAACACAGATAAGACACAACACAATGAAGCACAATGCCTCTGGTCTGCAGGAGCAAAGCCAAGGCTTGTTGGGACCACTCGGATGGGCCTCACTCACTCCCATCATAGTTTTGAACTTGTGCCCTTTCTTTTCCTTCCTGGGGAAAGTAGAGTGACTCGTTGTCTTCGTCTGCTTTTGGAAAACCGCATAAGAGGGGTGCACCGGTCCTGGAGTTACTGCAATACCAGGTCGATGCGTGGAGTGGACAGAGCAAGCTCTTCTTCCATCTCCCTGTTATAAAAATCCATTTAATATATGGTCCCCAGATAGGGGACGTATCAGATATTAAACTGATAAGAGCAGATTTTTTTTTTTAATTTTTATTTAAAACGTCATCAAAAATTATTTACATACATAAGTATAAAATAAATTTTTCCTTCAACACAATAAAAACAATACAAAATCCACACTTCCAAAATAACACAAAATATCCCCCCCTCCCAAAAAAACCACACAAAAACTCTCCCTCGATTCCTTTCCCTCCATCTAGACAAATATTCATGCTGTGCTTTCCCTTCACTGCTGTCCCTTCATTGTTTCCATTCTGGAAAAAAATTCAAAGAAAACAAATTAATATCACGCAAAAAATCACACCTGCCCTATCATACCTCCCTCCTCCCACCTCCCTTCATAAAAAAAAGTCACACAAAACCTCAATTTTTAACCTCCCTCCATAGCAATATCACAACAAACCTCAAAGTTTTTAACCTCCCACCTCCCCTCATGGCGACATACCAACAAAAACCTCAAAATTTTAACCTCCCACCTCCCTTCATAACAATATCACACAACCTCAAATTCTTTAACCTCCCACCTCCCTTCATCACAAAAAACAACCTCCCACCTCCCTTCTTAACAAGAAAACCAAAACAACCTTTTCCCAACCACCACCACCCTTTACCTTAATATACATATTCCACTCCCCCTTCATTATTTATGCATCCCATCACCCACTCCACTCCTTCCACCTACTTAATTTCCAGATTTTCTGTACTTCTCCAAACCTAATTTTTTGCAGTTGCAGTATGCGTTTAGGTAGAGCCTTCCACGGATCATGGACACGCACTCCCCTCGCACTCAAATCTTCTTTTCTGAAAATTAATATATTTCGCACGTCCCATAGACTCTTTCACACAATTTACTAACATTCATAGCACTCGTTCCTCCACTTTTCCCACTTTACACAATCCAAATTTCACAATCTCAACCGACATCCTTTCCACCCCAGACAAGCCTTCCACCATTTTTAACAACAACTTCCACACTTCCTTTGCATACCCATATTCCCAAAACACATGCTCCACATTCTCAACACATCTACACCCTTCCCTCGGACATATCTCACTATCTACCATCCTTCTTCTCCTCTGAAACTCACTCGTCGGCATACATCTGTGAACAATCATCCATGCAACATCTTTCTGCCTATTCACAAGCTCTTTACAACTCACATTCTTCCATACCTTTCTACTTTGTATTTCATTCAGTCCCACTATCACCTCCAATCCCTCTTTCTTCCAAGACTTTCATTACCTTCCTACTTTCACACCATACTTCTTTCACCACCTCTTGCAATTCATACCTCCTCATACATCTTTCAATTCTCACGTAGAACCATGGCGCACCAAAACTTACCGGCTTCCTCAAGTCACTCATACAACTTATACTTTCTCAGCACACTCCCACTTGCATACCTCATCATACAACCTGCCAAACTCTTTTTCACTTATCCTTATCCTTATACACATACTTACATATTTTACAGCCAAAAATCTTTCAATATTCATCACACATCCTCCATTCGCCTTCACTTTCATCACCTTCTCTCGCTTCAATTTCTCCATTCTTGACGACCACACGAACGAAAAGCACTCTTTGATTATTCTTTTCAAAACTCTGTCGGGAGCAGGAAACACAGCATATCAATACAATAATATCGGTAATATCACTGCCTTTATTAAGGATTTCCCCTCCATTGTCAAGCTCCTTAAGGACCAAAATCCTATTTTTTTCTTTACTTTCCCATACACCTCTTCCCAACTTTCTCTACCATACAAATCCACATCAAATTTCACACCCAGAATTTTCACACTTCCCTTACATACCTTCCATCCACATTCCTCTTTATCATTCCACTCCCCAAAAAACTTGCACTCACTCTTTTGCATATTTATTCCAAACCCACTCACCGAACAGAAAATTCCCATCAACAATTTCACCCTCCTTAACCCAGCTATACTTCTACAAACAACCGTAACATCATCCATATAGCCTATTACATTTAAACTCCTTCCACCACTCCCAGGTATTTCTACTCCCCTTACAAATTTATCTTTCATCAACATTCGCAGCAACGGCTCAATCACGCATACAAACAGGACAGGGGACAGAGGGCACCCCTGCCTTACACCCGCTTTTATATCTACTTCCTCTGTCAACCAACCATTCACCTGTACTCTACTTATCATTTCCTTATATAAACACTTCAGCCAACCTATCATCCCATCAGGCACTCCCATTCTGCTTAACACACTAAACATAAACTCATGTGATACTCTATCATACGCCTTCTCAAAATCCACTGCCAACACTGCCACCGTCTGCTTTCTTTCTTTACTATACCACAAACCATCTCTCAAACCAATCAAACTCTCAGCAATCGTTTTTTTTGATTGAAAAGATACTTTTATTGCAGAAGCATCAAAAACAACATGTTACGTGTAATCGGGGTACATCTCACCCTGTACTGCGACGCAGCGCACCACATAGCAATACAGTTCCAAGCATACGATAAATACAGTCAGGCAAATAAATACATTCGCTCAGCGGTATGATGCCTGACGTGATGTGCACGGAGGATGAATCCCCCGGACCACCACGTCATGCATGACGCCGCTTACCCCAAAAACTGTAGCATCCTAATACAATATACATTTCCTAGTCACTATGTCATGCACGATAACGATAACTGAAAAACACGATCAACAATAGGCATCGGGTGTGTGGGGGGGGGGGAAGGGGGAGGAAGGGGGAAACACAGGCCCGAAGCTTTATTGAAGGGACAAAGACACGCAAGGGGGAGTAGGGGGAAGGGGGAAATCTTCAGACGTCCTCTTACTCCTTAAAGTCCATCAAGGAATAGTCTCTGAGCAGACTGAGGGTCAGTCTGCGGCAGTCCTCAATGGACATCCTCTCCCGCTGGAGGGTGAGGCGCTTTCTGGCGCACCATAAAGCGTCCTTAAAACAGCACAGCACCCGCCAGGCGCTGTCAATGTCCTCCAGAGAAAAGGTTCCACAGAACAGTCCATTCAACACCCCAAAGTGAGTGATGGCTGTCTGAGGCACAAAGTCCTTGAGTTCAGGTTCCAGGGCCCCCAACAGGGCCTGAGCAAATGAGCACTCCCAGAAAACGTGGTAAGACGTTTCCTCATGGATGATGCAGAAGGGGCAGTGTCTTATGCATGCCAGGAACCTGAGCAGATACAATGTCCTGAGAGGCAGTCCCCCCTGGATAGCCATCCATGCCAGGTCTTTGTGCCTGTTGGTGAGGATGTTTGAAGAAACATTCCTCCAGACCACCTTGCAGGTGTCCGAAGGCAGGCCTGGAACCGACTCCAAAATGTCGCTGGCTCGGATGAGCTTGTAGATAGTCTTTGGCTTCCACAAGTCAGGCTTGACTCCCTGTAGCCCTTGCTCCCTGATGAACTTGAAAGTATCCAAGTAGTACCAAGGAGTGTCCCAGTTGTAGGGGATGGAACTATCCCAAGTGTCCCACCCCAGGGACCTCCAGAGAGGCAACAGGAAGAAGCGAGACATTGCGTTCCCGCCAGAGTCCATAATCCGTCTTGGCAAAGTTCTGCGGATGCAGTTGCAAGCAAAGAACACCCTCGGCTGGGTGGCGATGTCGGGCACGCCCTTACCGCCCTTGAGGGGTTCCTTGAACATGACTGCCCGCTTCACTCTGTCCATCTTGGAGCCCCAGATGAAGTGAAACACCGCCCTGGTGATGGCCTTGCAGGTGTTGACCTGAGGGGGCCAGGCCTGGGCGAGGTACTGCAACACAGGGAGAATCTCGCTGCGGAGTACCAGTGTCTTCCCTTCGATGGTGAGGTCTCTGAGGCTCCAGAGTCCAAACTTTTGGCGCATCTTGGCCAGTCTCTCCTCCCAAGACTTCAGGGCTGCGCCCTCGGCACCAAACCAAACTCCCAAAATCTTCATGAAGTCTGTCTTGATGCCAAAGGGCATGGATGCAGAAGAAGGCAGGAACCACTTTCCGAAGAGCATGACTTCCGACTTCCCGCAGTTGACCTTTGCCCCCGAAGCTTGGCCGAAGTCCTCGCAGGTCTGGACGAGCAGGTCGATGGAGCGCCGGTTGGCACAGAACACCGTCACGTCGTCCATGTAGAGCGAGCACTTCACTTCCCGTCTGTCTGGTCCCGGTGCGGTGATTCCCCCAATCTCTGGATTCCGTCTGATGCATTCGGCGAAGAGCTCTATACAGCAAACAAAAAGCAGAGGTGAGAGAGGACAGCCTTGTCTGACCCCGGAGAGAACCGGGAAGGGGTCAGTCTTCCAGCCGTTCACCTGCACGGAACTACAGATGTCGTTATACATGATGTCAACATATGCACAAAACATTTCCCCGAGACCAAACCTGCGCAGGGCTCTGCACATAAACCCATGGGAGACACGGTCAAAGGCCTTTTCCTGGTCAAGACTGACCAGGGCCGCGTGCACACGGCGGTCCTTGATGTATTGGACCGTGTCCCGGACAAGCGCTAGGCTGTCCGCAATCCTGCGGCCAGGAATGCCACAAGTCTGATCCGGGTGGATGATCTGTCCGATGACAGTCTTCAGCCTGTTCGCCATGACTTTGGCGAGGATCTTGTAGTCCACGTTCAGGAGAGAGATGGGACGCCAATTTTTCAAATCACATCTCTCCCCCTTACGCTTGTACAGGATCGTGATCATCCCCTCCCTCAACGAAGGAGGCATCTTGCCCTCCACCACCATCTCCTCGTACAGCTCGAGCAGGTCCGGGCCCACGAGATCCCACAGCGCTACATATAGCTCCGCTGGGAGACCGTCGCAGCCCGGGGTCCTGCCTTGCCTAAAGGATTTAGCGGCAGAGTGCAGTTCCTCCAACGTCAAGGGGGCGTTGGTGGCCGACAAACCTGCAGGATCAATAGCGTTAGAGATACCTGACAAGAACCTGTCGGCCGCTTCCGAGTTTGTTTCTTTGGGGGAGTAGAGGTCGGAGTAGTAGTCGCTGACCACTTCCATCACGGCCTCCTTCCCCTTCTGGAGTGTTCCGGTCTTGTCACGCAGCTCAGACAGGGGTGTGTGTCCTGAGTGGAGTTTCCTGAAAAAGAAAGAGTTACACTTCTCACCTTTCTCGAGATGCTCCACCTTGGCACGGAAGACAATGTGCCTGGATTCTTCCTCAAAGTGCTTTTTCAAGCACTTCTTGGTGTCCTCCAGGTCTTGCCTCACGTCCCAGCCACAGTGATGAAGGTCCTGCAGGGACTGCAGCTGACGCTGCAGCCTCCTGAGTTCCTTCCTCCTGGCACACACTTGCTGGTGTCCCCTGGCCTGAAAGAAGCTGCGCAGCTTGACTTTCACGAACTCCCACCAGTCGCTAACCTTGGGAAAGAAAGACTTCTTTTCTCGCCGGGCACCGTAGGTTTCCCTGAGCTCCTCTAGCAGTTCCTCATCGTCCAGCAGGGTGCAATTCAGCTTCCAGGAGCCTGGGCCCGGGGCAAAGCCCTCTCCCAGATCGCCTTGAAAGTGAATGGCCCTGTGGTCAGAGAAAAAGCAGGGAACCATGGAGAACCCGCGGTGCCTGACTGCCCTGGAGGTGAGCACAAAGTCAATCCTAGAGCGCACAGATCCATCGGGGCGGCTCCATGAGTAGTTCACGGAACCGCGCCCCACGGATCCCACTGCGTCTCGCAGGGAAGCCTCTGCAATCATCTCCCGGAGCAGCTTCGAGGTGGTGTCGAGTTTTGCGTACATGCTGGAGCTGCGTCCATCCTCCTCTATCGGACAGTTGAAATCACCGCCGATTACTACTGTTCTCGTTGTGGCGAGTTGCGTCCGCAGGGTTTGGAAAAGTTCCAGCCGCGCGTTCTTATCCGGGGGGGCGTACACGTTGATGAGCCTAACGGGCTCCCCCGCCCACGAACCGTCTATGACCAGAAGGCGGCCGCAGACGAGCTCATGGACGGAGTCAACAGTGAAACGTCCTCCCCTGACAAGAACCGCAACCCCTGCGGACTTGCAATCGCCACCCCCAGACCAGTAGGAGGGACCGTGGGTCCACTGGGAGGACAAATGAGTGTACCTCCTCAGAGGGGGAAGTGCGCACTCCTGAAGCATGTACACATCACTCTGCTGAGTGGAGAGAAAGGTCAGCACAGTCTGCCTCCTAGACGCATCCTTGATGCTCCTCACATTAATGGAAAAGATAGAGATCTCAGCCATCATGGGAAAGAGGTGAAGGGGTTAGTTGGCAGGGGCTGTGCTTACCTCCCCTGGAGAGGGGGGGCGACCTCTGTGACTTCTGCAGCCTGACAAGTGTCCTGGCCCAGACCAATCTGATTGAGGACCTCGTTGAGGACCTCATCGAAGTCGGTGGAGAGATCTGGGTCCGACTGGGTCAGAGCCATCTCTTCTTCCACCTCTTCTTCCTCCAGCGTGTCGAGGTCTTCCCCCACGGGGTCGGGACCTGCGACATTCTGGAGGACGGCAGGCCGCTTGGTGGCAGAGGAGGGGTCCTCCACCGCCGGGCTGGCCTGCTCCTTCTTCCGCTTCCTGTATCCCGTCGCAGAGTTGCTGACAGGGGTGACAGGGGGAAGGGGTGGGAAGTCCTCCTGTGAGGACAGGTCAGGGGGAGGTGGAACTGGGCCCGGGGCAGGGGGCCCAGGGGCAGGGGGCCCAGGGGCGGGTGGACCAGGGGGACCCGGGGCAGGGGGACCAGGGGCAGGGGGGCCAGGGGTAGGGGCGGGGGGGCCAGGGGCAGGGGGGGCGGGGGGACCTGGGGCAGGGGGACCAGGGGCAGGGGGACCTGGGGCCTGGGGGGGTTCCTCTTACCCGGGTCCTTTGGAGGTTTCTGTGGCGCTGGTTTGGTGGCAGGGCCCTTGCTCAGGGCCCCAGCGTACGTCCTGCTTCTTTCCGGGCAGTCTCTGTAGACGTGCTCTGACCGTCCACAGAGGTTGCAGGTTCTGGACCTCGGGCAATCCTTGGTCTCGTGACCTGCAGACCTACAGAACCTACAAGAAAGCACACTGCATTCCTTACCCTCGTGCCCCGGCTGGCCGCACCTGCGGCATGACTGGGGTAGGTCTGGGTAGTGTAGGAGTCCTGATGACGATCCCAGGGAGAAGCACTGTTGCAGGTGTTGGAGATCTCCAGCGGGACGATCTCTTAGTAGCCTGCAAAACACAGCCCACTTACCAGTCCAGAAGCCGTTGGTGTCTAGTATCCGGATTGGGTCCTTCAACACGACACAAAACCTTTGGAGGTAGGTGGCGATGTCTCTGCCGGGGACGTGAGGGTTCCTCATGGACACCGTGATCCTTCTTTCGTCCCTTTGAATGGGAGAGTTCGCAGTGAACTTTCGGAAGAGGGAGTCGGGTCCAGCGGTCTTCACTGCCTCCCAGTACCTTCTGCACACCTGTAGGGAGACAAATGTGACAAGGAACAAACCTTTCACAAAGGACTGCACCGACAGGGTCTCTGCCTTGCTGAATCCTTGTTCAAGGATCATTTTCTTGCCAAAGACTTCCGGGGTCATGTCCGGGATTCTGCCTTCCACCTCTTTCAGCCGCAGCACGACTGTCTGCTTCATCCAGGGCTCCAAGGGAGGGAGGCCGTCTGCAGGGCCGGAGCGGTCTGGGGTGGAGGTGGAGGCGGAGGGGGCTTCTCCCGGGGTCTTGGCGGGAGCGGCGTTCTGTGGCTTCTTCACGGTCTGTTTCTTCCCCATCTTGGCGCAGAGGAGTTCTCAGGAGGGCTTCCCAGAGATCTTGGTCGGGTTCCTTCTCCTTCTTCTTCCTCGGCGGCTTCACTCTCGCTTGCTTAGCCTTTGAAAAGGCTATTGAGCGTCTACTGCCCGGAGGTAGTAACGCAGAGTGAACAAGGGGGGGGAAGATCACAAACTCGTTCTGTGTGGGGGCTAAGCCTCAGACCCAATAGCAGCAAGTAGGTGAAGCCGAATTTAATCGACGATCCTACAAGGCCGAGAAGAGGGTACCCCACACAGACCAAATGGCTTGGATAGATACAAGTGTTTCTCAACGTCCTAGCTGGAAGCCGGGACACCCCTAAAGGCAAGGTCGATACTACACTTGATCTTAGCCAAAAGGCCGAGAAGCGATCGTTCTTCCAGGCACCGCACATGCTTGCTCTTCACCCACCATCTTAGCCACTACTTCCTTCAATCTATCCGCAATCAACTTATAGTCCACATTCAGCAACGAAATTGGTCTCCAGTTTTTCAAATCTTCCTTACATCCCTTCTTGTGCAACAAAACAATTATACTCTCATACATAGTTTTTGACAATCTCCCTCTTTTTAGAACCTCCATACATACCACATGCACCCAATCACCCAGCACATCCCAAAAAGTACAATAAAATTCTACAGGCAAACCATCACTCCCCGACATTTTCCCTTTTTTCATTTTCTTCAAACATACCTCTATCTCACTCTTCATTATATCATCACACAACCAGTTCTTATCCTCATCATCCAAACCTGATTCAATATATTCCAACACCTCTTCTTCCATATTTCCATCTCTTTCCTTGCATACAAATTTGCATAAAACTCCCATACTGCCTCTTTCACCTCATTCACATACACCTCATTTCCATCTTCCTTCACCACACTCCTCATCTCGCCTTTCTCACTATATACTTTCTTTAAAAAGAATTTTGTGCACTTCTCGTCAGTCTCTCTCAGCACGGCCTTTGCCTGCGATATTATATTTTTTCCTTTCTGTTCCATAAATACATTCAATTTCTCTCTCGCTTCCTCAATCTCACATTTCACATCTTCTCCCAGCATCCTCAGCTCATTTAAATATTCAAACCTTTTTTGCCACATTTCATACCCCACCCTCTCCTTTTTAGCTCTCACACCCTTTTTGTATAAAGAAAAATGTTGTTCTTATCTTTATCCACTCCCACCATTCAACCACATCTTCAAAATCCTTCATTCTCCTCTTCCATTTCACAAACTGACTCACATATTCACTCTTTATAACCTCATCCTCCAACAAACTTACATTTAGCTTCCATACCCCTTTCCCATACATACCTTCATCCTTTATACTTACAACACATTCGATCCTTCCATGATCCGTGAAAGGCTCCCTTGTTATGGCAAATGACTCAACACTCAATGGCTTGGAGACAAAGCAGAAATCAATCCTGGAACACACTTTCCCATTATCCCCAAAATATGTGTACCCCTTATCCTTCCCTGCATCCTTCAAATTAAATATTTTAATTACCTCCCCCAACTCCTTCCCAGACATATCCACCCCCCCCTTCCCCCCACCCCCTTGTCTATCCTTCCCCTCCAAAACACAATTGAAATCCCCCATTAATATTGTGGGCTCCCTCCCTCCCAGAAAAAAACTTAATTTTTTAAACAATTCCACCCTTTCATGTCTTTTTCTACTAGCATAAATCCCACAAACCTTCCACATCACACCCCCCACTCCACATATACCACCACACACCTACCCACCACCACATGAATTATTTTCTTAACTTTAAATTTTTTACTTTTAAAGAGCACCCCCACCCCCCTATTCCGCTCTTTACTTAAGGACCATACCGCCTCACTGTATGGCCATTCGGAAGTCCTGGGCGCTTCCTGTAAATTGCAGTCCTGCAAAACAAAAATCTCGTTCTGCGATGTGGCTAAGAGCTTCAGCACTGCAGCCCTTCTATAGGCTGACCGTATACTTCTCACATTTAGTGAGCAAACCCTCAGCCGCACCATCAAATTAAGGCATGTTCAGAGGACCTATCTGTCATTTCTCAGGGCCCTCTTCCTCTGGACCTTGTCCTTTTGCTTGACCGGGAAGGCTCCTCCGTTTTTACCCCCCTCATGGCTTCAGTCTTTTGGGCCCTTGTTTTGGCCGGTTTTCTGAATCCAGTGATCTCCTGTAGATTCTCTACCTGGCCTGAACTGGCGAAGGACTGGACGGACGTATCAGACTCCTCAGCCTGCTCACAACTTTCAGGCTCCGCACTGCTGTGAAACTCCTCGATGACACCGGAGGGGGAAG
Source organism: Staurois parvus (assembly GCF_062004578.1). Lineage (NCBI taxonomy): Eukaryota > Metazoa > Chordata > Amphibia > Anura > Ranidae > Staurois > Staurois parvus. Next base: position 462,250 of record NW_028318906.1, on the reverse strand, counting down.
GGGACTCAGGATTCTTCCTTTTCAGACATGTCGACTGGTCCATCTCCTCCACACTCTCCTCCACGTGGCCTGCCGCCTCCTCTCCCTCTGCCAGCAGGGTTTCAGGGACACATCCCTCATGTGGAAGGATAGCCCCCTCACTCCTGGTCGCTTCCTCGGGAGGATCCAGAGAGGCAATTTCTGCAACAGGGGTACTCACCCCGGGGACCCACACCCCTTGCCACATTGGCATAAGAGACCTGTGCATGTTGGGCTCCCAAGGTGTCACTGCCACCGCTATCTGTACCGGAGCTTTCCGCCCTTTTTTGTGCCACCTCAGGGCACTGTCTCGCAAGGTGCACCTTGCTGCCACAAATGTGCCATTGCCGCCCGTCGGGGCACTCCGCCATCCTGTGTCCTGCTTTATAGCAGTTTCTGCACACCTGCCCGGTTGTACTCTTTTGTGTGCCCAAAGGCAAAACACGTTCTGCAGAACTCGGGCTGACCGGGGTACTATAGGTAGCCTCTGTTACTACCTATCGAGAATGCCTGCGGGGGGTGCCTCACCCCCCCAACCCCACCTAGGTCAGCCTTCAGTTGCGCCCAGAACCGCCTATGACCATTGAAGGTCCCAAACACATTTGTCATATTTGTGCCCGGGGACACAAAGTCGCAGTATTGCAACAGGAACGCCCGAATTTCCTCATTCCGTACAAACGGGTTGTACATATGAACCGTCACTGGGACCCGCTGCTTGCTCTCACTGCACCTAAACGAAATGCCCTCCAGCAGCGGGTCCCCCTCCTTCTCATCTTTCCGAAGCAAAAATGTCTGCAGGTCCTCCTTTTTCCAGAAAGTTACATCAAACAATCCAGTTACCGGGAAACACTGCACGCAAAAAATACTCTCACACGCCATTCCAAAAAGGTCTTCGATCACCTTCTTCTGCACGAAATGCAGACCAACCTCAGATCGCTTCTGCTTGGTCACAACCAGCCTCAGCATGTTTGGTGCATCAGGGGCTCCCGCCGCCATCCTGTGACCATCACACTCGGTCCACACGGGGAGAGTGGGTTTAGGGATCGCAACTCGTTGCCTGGGGACTAAGCCTCCTGCCAATAGCAACAAGGGGGGGCCCTCCGAAAAGGGACGCTCCCCTCAAGGCTGACCGTCGGGTACCCCAGGCACCTTCTGACTAAGGATCAAGGAGCCGAGACTCACATGATCTTAGCCAAAATGCCGAGAAGCGATAACCGGAAACTCGGGCCTACCCGAGGGCCGCCCAAGCGGGCCGAGGGGACGTGCTCGCTGAGAGCTACACGGGCCGCAGGGGGCCCTACTCCTCCGCAGGGGTCTTCCAGGTGGCTGGGGCTGCCCAAATTCACACCTGTGGCCCATGGCCTGGCTCTCTTGCCTACACTCCCTCCCTGGACACTTGGCTTCCATCCCCTGGGCCCAGTCTGCTCCCTCTCTAGCCCAAGTGGGCACCAGCAGGTGCTGCTGGTTTGAGGGGAAATCAGCACCGTCGTTTGCATGGCCCCGCCTCTAGAGCTATGCGGGCGAGGCGGGCCACTAGAGGGAGACACAGGCCTTGGCATCCGTGCGGCAGCTCGGGCGTCCCAGAGTCGAGCTGAGCAGCAGCTCTCTCGGGTTGCTGCCGACAGGCTTCCAGGCAGGCCTCCCTCCTCCTTTCGGACGTGCTGAAAGCTAGGCTTCCGAGCCAGCTGACTTCCTGCTTTCCTTCGGACGGAGAGACAGAGAGCTTGCTGACTCTCCTCGCTTCTTTTCAGGCCGTTGGGCAGGTCGTCCCATCCAGGCAAGCGTGAAAAAAAGAAAGTGACACCGACCAAACAAAAGCACACAGGCACACCAGGGGTTAAAAACACCTTTAATGGAATGAAGCTTTTCACACCTCGTTAAGAGTTATCATCAGCAACAAACACAGATAAGGCACAACAATAACACACAACACAATGAAGCAAGCAGGCTGCCTTCTGGTCTGCAGGAGCCAAAGCCAAGGCTGGTTGGGACCACTAGGATGGGCCTCACTCACTCCCATCACAGTTGTGACCTTGTGCCCTTTCCTTTCCTTCTTGGGGAAAGAAAGGAAAGTGACTTGTAGTCATTTTTGTCTGCTTTTGGAAAACCGCATAAGAGGGGTGCACCGGTCCTGGAGGTACTGCAATACCAGGTCGATGCGTGGAGTGGACAGAGCAAGCTCTTCTTCCATCTCCCTGTTCTAAAAATCCATTTAATATATGGTCCCCAGATAGGGGACGTATCCGATATTAAACTGATTAGAACAGATTTTTTTTATTCTTTTTATTAGAAAAGTATCAAAAACATATCACAAACTTTACAATCTCACGTAAGGAGCAAAACAACTTAGACTCATGTTTCAGCACATAAAATAAATTTGTAATCACAATGAATAAACAAAATTTACATCGAAAACGGAAAAATACAAAGCATGCAATTTTCTTCAGTGCGGATATAAACTTTTCCAGTTTTCTTTCTTTTGTAGTCGTCACTTTGGAGAATTCTGTATTCCCAATGGTGTCTTTGGTTTCCAGACTTTCCCCGTATGAAGAGTCACGTGAGATGTGCATTCTGTCCCTGTCCACTAGACGCTCAACGGACCTAAATCTTTCCCTTGCCACACGCTCCCTCCCCCCCTCCATCACACGTATCCCGCCTATGGGAACATCAAAAAAGGTATTAATAATCATAAAAAGACAGCTACGCATCACATATCATAGAGAAGACTTCTACTTTCAAGGAATGTCAACCTTAGCAGATAACTTCAAGAAAAAATAGGTAATATAAACCTTAATTGTCATAACATAAGACATTAATAGGCTGTAGAAGTGATTACTATCCCACAGCCCATGTCTTCCATTTTTTTAAGCGACCAAAGCCTCTTCGCTTCACCAGCGCCAAATTTTAAACGGTCATAATAAGCATAGGAAAAAATCCGTCCACGGACCATGGCCGCGCACTCTCACACTCAAACATTCTTTCTTATAAACCACAAGATTTCTTACATCCCACAAACATTCTTTCACGCAACACACTAGCATCCACAACACACTCGCTTCTCTCTCTTCCAACATCCATGCCCCATACAACACCATCTCATACGTTAGCTTTCTCACCCTAGACAAACCCTCGATCATCTTTCTTAAACTCTTCCATACCTCTCTTGCAAACTCACATTCCCAAAATAAATGACACACATTCTCCAAACCCACACACCCCCCTCTCGGACATCTTTCAGAATCACTCATGCCTCTCCTCCGCTGAAACACTATTACTGGTAAACAGCCATGCACTCCCATCCAAGCCACATCTGTCTATTCTCTACATCTTTCCTACCCGCATTCTTCCAAGTCTTTTCACTTTCAGTAACAGTCAACCCACCAATCCACACCATCTTTCCTTTCATCCAGTACTTTCAACACTTTCTTACTCTCGCACCACACATCTTTACCCATGCCATTCAAACCAAATTTTCCATTCCTCTCTTAATTCGTGTGTAGAACCACAGACTTTTAAAGCTTATAGGCCTCCTCGAGTCCGTGCCACACCATCCATACTTTTGTACCACATTCCCTCCCACGTACCTCAACATTCATCCAGCCAAATTTTCCTTTTCACACATCTTCACGCACATTTTTACATACCACACAAACAAGACTCTCTCCAACCATATCATCCCTTTCCCACCATTCCTCACACTCTTCATCACTTTCTCTCTTCCCAACTTCTCTGCCCTAGAGGACCAAAAGAAAACAAAAATCGACCTTACTATTTTTCTCAAGATTCTATCCTGTGCCGGGAAAACTTGGTACAAAAACCACAGAATAGGCAAAAGTACTGACTGAACTACTAAGACTTTTCCCTCAAAATTTTAAAGCCCTTAAAGACCAATAGGAAATTTTTTTTGAGACCCTTCCAGCCACATCCTTCCAACTCTCACGCCCAAACAGTTAACACTCAAACTTCACACCCAATACTCTTATACTCCCCTTGCATTCTTCCCATTCATGCTTAACAATCTCACCCCATTTGCCAAAAAACTTGCACTCGCTTTTACTCAAATTCACTCTAAACCCACGCGCCATACAGAATATGTCCATCAACAAGTTCACTCGCCTCAGCTTGCCACATTCTTGCATACCACAGTCACATCATCCATGTAGCCGATCACCTTTAGCATTCTTCCACCACTCCAGGGTACCACCAACCCATTCACACACTTGTCCTTTGCAATCATTCTAATCAGAGGCTCAATTACACACACTAACAGCACGGGGGATAAAGGACACCCCTGCCTTACACCCGCCTTCACCTCCACACCCTCAGTCACCCAACCATTCACCTGAATCTTACTTGTGATACCCGCATACAGACATTTCACCCATCCAATCAACTTCGCAGGCACCCCCATCTTCTCTAACACGGCAAACATACACTCGTGCGCTACCCGATCATACGCTTTTTAGAAGTCCACAGTCAGAACAGCCGCACATTGCTTCCTCTCCTTGCAATCCCAAAGAACATCCCTCAAACATACCAAACTTTCAGATATCATTCTCCCAGGCACATCCTTTTCCACAGGCACATCCTTTTCCACACTTACATCTCTTACTCACAGAAAATAATCTATCATAAAACTTCCATACCGTATCCATCACCTGCTCATTCCCATTCACTTCACTACCATTCTCATCCAACACACTCATCACCTCATTTTTACTTCCATACGCTCTTTTGAAAAAAAAATGTGGTACATTTTTTATCCTTCTCTCACTACTGCTTTCACTTGCGCCAAAATCGCTCTCCCTTTCGTTTCCATAAACCTCCCAACTCTCATAGGTGCTTCCGCAATCTCATTCTTAACATTTTCACCCCACTCACTTCTTCCAAATATTCCAATCTTCTCTGCCACCATTCATATTCCTCTCATTCTCTCCTTACTCTTACATCCTTTCTTTACAAAAAACCTCTTGGTACACCCTTTCACCCATTCCCACCACTCAAGCACATTCTCAAACTCCAATTGCTTTTTCTTCTATCTTTCAAACGCCATACAGTATTTTTTCCTAACATTCACATCATCCAGCAACTCCACATTTAACTTCCAAACACCCTTCCCTCGCACTCTGACTTTATACTTACACTGCACTCAATCCGGCCATGGTCCATGAACGGTACCCACTAAATGGCGTAAGACTCCACTACAAAGTCCCTGGAGGCAAAACAGAAGTCGATACGTGAGCTCGTCTGTAAATTAGCATAAAAATAAGTATGACCTTTTGCCTTTACCGATATCCGTCAGACCGAGGTCAGAACATAACTCTGTCAGGATTTTACCTGACCTATCTAAACCGCCACCAACACCACCCTCCCCACACCCACCACCCCTCCCCATTCCAACCCCCTGCCTCACCCTATCCCCCTTCACTACCACACAATTAAAGTCACCGCACACAAGCAGGGGTTCTCTGCCCCATAAAAAGAACCTTAATTTTTCAAAAAGACTAATTCTCTTTTTCGACTGACGGAGCATATATTTACCACCCTAAAAGTTGTTCCATCCACCTCCACCCTTACTAATAATGCCCGCCCCTTTTCTATTTGTACAACCTTTAAAATCTTATATTTCCAGCGTTTAAACAATATTCCAACTCCCTCATTTCTTTGTGTCCCCTCGGACCACGCAGCTGAACCATGTGGCCATTCCTCCTGATGAGGCTCATCGCTAATATTGCATTCCTGAAGTAGATGAATATCACCCGGCACTAACGAGAGATATTTCAAAGTAGCCACTCTCCTTGGTGCAGACAGAATGCTTCTCACGTTTAGAGATGAGATTTTCACATTCATTTAGCTGAAAAAAGAAATAGACAGAACAAACCTGGTCAAGTTACATGTTTTCTTGGCCCTGCACCACCCCCCTTTGCCAGTTGTCTTAACTCCCGCCACTCCTCCCATACCGCCTCTCTCCTCCCCACTTCCAGAGGCCTGTTGTTTAAACCCCATTAGGGTTTGCAGATTCTCCAATTGGCCCACACTCACAAATGATTCCGTGGAACGGACTGAGGAGTACGAATCAATCTCCGGACTGGGGCTGGAAAATTCCCTGATGTCCTGTGAAGCTTGGGTTGCTTCTGCATCCACCTTTTTATGCTTCAGGGTATCTCTAGAGAGATCCATTCCTTCTGTTTTCGCCCATCCACTGTCCGCCGTCGCGGGTGCCTCCTCCAAGGCCATGATAGCCTGGACTTCAGCCCCCACCACAGTTTCATCCAGCTTGGGCTGCTCAGGTGTTTGTGAGACCACAACATCCTCTAGCAGTCACACCCCTGGTTATATCAGCATAAGAGAGGGGAGATGTCTTCCTCTTGCCTCCGTCCTCTACGGGCTTGTCACCAATACTGGGCACTGCCTCGCTAAATGGGCATCGCTCCCACAAAGGTGACATTTCCTCCCCTCAGAGAATTCCATGGTTTTATGACCTGGCTTAAAGCAGTTTCGGCACTCTGTCCCAGCTTCACACTGTTCTCTGGTATGACCAAAAGAAAAACAGTTCCTGCAGAACTGGGGCTGACCCGGGTACCAAAGTGCTCCTCCATTTGTCCCAATTGAGAATGCCTGAGGTGGATGTGCGTATCCTCCGATCCCGCCAACGTCCTTGAGTTGAACAAAGACTCTCCTATGGCCATTGAAGGTGCCCAAGATGTTGGTCTGATTGATTCCTGCAGACATGTGAGTGCAGTACTTGAAGAGGAATTCACGGATTTCGTCTTCCCTCACAAAGGGGTTATACATTTGCACTGGTATTTTAAGCCTTGTTTCATTGGCCGTAAAGGAGATTCCCTCCAGCAAAGGTTCCTGTACCTTCCCCCGAGCTCTCAACAGACGGGTCTGCAAATCAGCCAAACTAAAAAAAGTTACATCAAAAAATCTGCTCGAGGGGAAGGCCTGAACACAAAAAATTGCCTCCCAGAGGCATTCCGAGAAGCTCCATGATTATCTTCTTCTGCACACAGTAAAGTCCACAATCAGCCCAACGGCTCTCCTGAACAGCCACCCGAATGGTGTTAGGTGCTTCCGGCACCACAGCCATACCGCCTTCAAGAAACCTTAGCAGCCCCGACCCCGAAGGGAAGGACTAGCAGGCGATCTCCACTCGATAGGTTTCAGGGAGCGCCACCCCCAATAGCAGGAGGCTATGCTTTTGTGTACACAGCCAGGCTGAGGGCGCTGGTCCCCTACTACCAAACCTTCCAGCCACAACCAACCAACGATTGATCACAGCCAAAAGGCTGAGAAGCGATAAACCCGAATTCAGGCCTTTCCGAAGGGGTGCCCGCGCCCCCAGAATGGGGCTCTTCACTGAGGGCTCCCCAGACTGGCCGGGCCCAATACTCCTTCTCGACAGGTGGGGCTGTGAAAATTCACATCTGTGATTGAGTGCCTGGGCCTCTAGCCTCCACTCCCTCCCTTGACACTTTGCTTCCCTCCCTTGGGGTCAGAGCTGCCGCCCAGTCTGCCAACCGCCTCCACACCTCTTTCACAAAGTTTCTGTCCCAGAACATGGGCCTTATAGTTTCCCATCCTCCACAACCCTCTCTCGGACACTGGGCACTTCTCATTAAATCTCTCGCCTTAAAGGCTAGAGTGGGCAGGCAATTATGCAGGGTTAACCACACTACCTTTTTGCTTATTTGTCACCCCTTTAAACGAATGGGTCTTCCAACACACTTCCGGGAGCCTAGTACTCAAACCACTGATATTACTTACCGCTTCCCCTCCCCTCAACAATCTCCACAATACTTCTTTTTTTTTTACGGCACCCAAGCTCGCTTAGCCTATTTTGTTCAAAGAGAGCTTTCATTCCTAAATAATAGGCTGGTGACACCAGTAACGACGGCCTCCTCAAATCCTGGCTACACCAGCCCCGCTTTACAACAGGCCACCCGATCAAATACCTCATAAGGCTGCCGACTTTTCCTCCACCCACAAAAAGCCTTGTAGTGCGTTGGCCACCACTGCACCTTCAAGAATTTTTCGACATCCGGAAACTCATGCCCACCTAATGCTACCGGCTTCATGACAATCTCTTGAATCCCTCTCCATTTTGGCCCCCCAAAAGAATATAAACAACTTCCTTGTCAACTTTTGCATTATCTGCTTGTTAGGAGCAAAAATAACACCAAAATAAACTAACAACGGAAGCATTACCGCCCTCACAACCAAGGTCTTCCCTGTCGGGGACAGCTTCCTTAGCTTCCATAGTTCCAACTTCTTTCCCACCCTTTCCACCCCTTCCTCCGCATTCCTTTGATTTGTCAGGCTCTGAGTAAAGTACACTCCCAATGCCTTAATCTGCTCCACCACCTCCACCTTCCCTTCCGCCACATGGCAAGACCCACTCAGGGCACACACCTTACTCTTTCCCCAGTTGACCTTTAAGCCTGATACACTTCCAAAACTGCTAAATGAAGCTCCGCTCTCTGCAGATCCCTTCTTGAGCTGCACAAAAAGATTGTATCATCCATGTAACTCATTGCCTTCACATGCTCCTTGTTGCACACACAGTCTAAAAAATAACTCAAGTGAACTGTTAAATGTGTATTTCCAAGATAAAAATCCTAATTTATTGGTTTAAATAAACTTTTTCATTTAAAAACCTACTTTCATGAGTTGTGTTGAAATGATAATGTTGGAAATTACGGAAACTTAATATTGTGTTTCATGTACAGTTACATTTCTGCATTCATTGTTGTATAATGAGATTTAAGTTAAGGTACCTTAAATTCGACTTGGTAACTTAATTTTGCTCTACATTGAAAGCTGCATTGCAAGTCTCCACCCCCATTCACTTAACACAAAAAAGTCTAGGCACGTTAGGACCTGCTGCACAGAGACATTTTAAAGGTGAGAATAATTTGCTTTATAAAGCATCAACTATATGGAATGACTTAGTGGACTAATAGTTAAAAGGCCACATTGGCTAACATTCCCCCTGGGGGCCGCAATCTCTTGCTTGTTTATCCAGTATTGCATTTGCGGCAGGAGTGGCATTTAGGATTTGTACAGGTGTACAGGGCATTTTCTGATGGCATATATTATAAAACAAGTAGTTTTCTGGCAGTGATCCTACTATTGCTCTCATTCTCTTTGGGTACATTCATCAAAAAACACAAAGTCATCAACAGAGGATTGCATATCTCAGTCACAGCTGGGTACTGGCTATTGTTCCTGTACATGCAGATCTTCACGTACAGCCATCTTCTTAGCAGTGCTCTGCAGGACAGAGGATGTGAAAAGATTTGGTTACAGTATTGTACTGGAGCCATTATGTAAAGATCATCTGATTTTGGAGGAGAAGGGCCTCTATTTTTCCTCATTGGGCAAAAGAGTCCAAGGAACAGTTTTTAGTGTTGCAGATAATCTTGGGGCCCATTCTCTTGGTGGGTTTGTTGAAAGCTTCTCCAGTTCTTGCGTGTGTAGATTTTGTCAGGGTGAGCAGTTTCAGGTGAAAGAAGTTAGAACAGGAGTATTCCAATCTAGAACCAAAGAACAGCATGAAATGCATGTCCAAACTTTGCAGAAAAATGATGCTTTGACTCATGTCTATGGAGTCAAGAAGCAGTGTGCACTAAACAGAAAATCTGAAAAATTTCAGTGTTTTGTCAGGTTATCCACCTGATGTGCTGCATGATCTGTTTGAGGGTATAGTGCCCCTTGAATTGGCCCTGTGTCTTCAAGTGTTTATCAAGAGTAAATAATTTACTCTTGATGAACTCAACAAACACATCAAAACATTCCCCTTCAAATGGTCTGACAATACAGATGCTCCACAGCAAGTCCCTCTGAATTATTCAGCGCGGAAAAGTATCGTAAGGAACGCTCATGAAAACTGGTCACTGCTGCGATTCTTGCCCCTCTTAATCAGAATAAATGTCCCAGAGGGTGAACCAGCATGGGAACTCCTTTTAGTGCTTAAAGATATAGTTGAGGTTATTGTAAGTCATGTTCACACAGAGGCTACTATTTTGTTACTTAGACAGTAAAATCTCTGAGCACAGACACAGGTTTCTCTAGGTTTTCCCTCAGGAAAAACTAATCCCCAAACATTATCTGTAACATTATCCACAACTCATCAGAGCTTTTGGTCCACTGGTGTTGCTGTGGACTATGCGCTTTGAAGCTGAACAGTTTTTTTTAAGTGTTGTTAAGCACACTCAGTTTTTGAAATACTTTGCTGTCACTTTCCATAAAGCATCAGCTGATGGTTACATATCACCAGCATGGTCCCAGTGTTGTGAAACCTGCCCTGCAGTCCTCAAAACTGTCTACTGTTGCTGTTACTCTGTGAGCAGAAGACATCCAGGAAGGCCTGAAAGCTAAATTTCCTGGACAGAAAAATATTCAAATAGCCAACAATATGTGTTACTGTGGCACAAAGTATGCAGTTGGAATGATTTTGGCTAATTGCTCAACAGGTGGTCTGACAGTTTGGAGAGTTGATCCAAATTGCTTTTGTGAAAGGTACTCTTGCATTCATTGTGAAATGCTTAAGTGCTTGGTCAGTTGAGCATCTCAGGAGTTATATCCTTGAGAAAATGCACACTGTGAAAGTTCTAGCAGAGCTTTCAGATCTATTACCTTTCCCACCATACACTGTTAGTGGGGAAAGCATTATAAACCTAACATGCTTCATTTATGTTCCATAGATTATGAAAATATTCTTGATTTGTCAGACTGAGTCAGTGGAACAAAGATCTTCCTTCATGTGTTAATTTAAAAGCATGTGGTGCCAACATGGTTTACCATAATTTGACCTTATGGTTCTGACAAATATTTTGAACATTGTGTCCATTACAGCTTGATCAATATCACAGCCAGCCCATCTATGAGTGATACTTTCAGACCATGATGTCCAGAAACTGACACTACCATCTGGAATTCCTGAGGCAGTTAGAGAACTTCAATCAGCTGTTCGTACCACATTTGGGCTTACTGCAGATTTCTGTTTGCATTTTAAGGATGCTGAGTTTGGTAATGACTTTTTCTACTTGCTCTCAACCACTGACATTAAGGATAAGGACACTATCAAGGTTATGTATATCCAGCCACCCCTTTACAGTAACGTTGATCTTATTAGATGACTCCATCTCAGGCATTTATTGAAGGTTCTCTTCAGGCTTCTGATGCCAGTTTATCGGTATCCTCCCATGACACTGTTTCTCCAGAATCAATGAAAAAAAGTCCAGCCCAGGTGTCAGGAATGGACTCGCCAATGGTGGTGGGACTCACCTGCCTTGTGAGCTGCAGTACCAAGGCTGGCCAGCGGGTGCTCTCAGCAGCCAGAATCTCACTCCTGTAATCAGGCCATCACCTGAGGCTGATTGCAGGAGGTGTATTTAAGCAGGACCAGGCCTGTGATCAGTGCCTTGGTGTTGTTTCCCATGAGCCCCTGTACCTTGTATCCTGTGTTCCTGTTCCTGTTCCTCTGCCTATCTGATTTGTTGCCGACCCTGCCTGATCCTGACCTCTGCTGACTTCTGCTCTGACTCCTGGCTCGTCCCTGACTATTCTTCTGCCTACTCCTATGCTTTTTGACCTCCTGTTGCTGTACCTTGGCTCGTGACCTGTTTACACTTTGCCTGCTGCTTTGTACTGATCTACCTCCACCGTTACCGACCCGGCTTGTCTGACTAAGCTACACTCCATACTGTCATCCATCCATCCCTGAAGGATCCAGTCACTACTGTCCGAACCTGCCAGCCTCTTCACATCAGCTTTTCCCCCGGTACATATGCTCAGCGGACCCCTCTACCACACTTGGGTGCACTCAGGGGCCGCAACCTGGTCTCAGTTCTGCGCCAAGTCCATCCCCACCATCAGGGGCTCTGGTGAAAAGGCAGACTGGGGGTTGGACTCCGTGCCCTGGGGAATCCTGTTCTGTGTGTCACTAGAGATCCCGCTGGGTGGTGCCTGACAGTACCTTTATAGCCTGCCTGACCATTCCACCTCTCCAGCCTGACTACGCCTGTGTTCCAGAAGCCTGCTGTTTTCCCTGTGTCAGTCCACACATCTCTGGTCATACCCGGATCCCTGACACCAGGGATTAAAGGGTTGGTCTTTAGAATTTGCAATTCCCCGTTTCTCTCACAGTACAGAGTTTCTACTTCAGTCTAGCAATGAAAACTTCAGTAAGTCTGGGATTCTCTTTAGCACCAAAGATCTCATCTCACTACTCCTAGACATTCTTGGAAGATTAGCGGAGGTCATTTATGAGTACACTGCCTATCCATCAAGTGCTCAACTAAGCCAAGTAGCAGAAGCCCTGGTCAAAACACATCCCTGCCTCAAAGAACCAGGATCTTTCAATGGATGTTATCGATGGATACAGAGACTCAAATACAAAATGAACAACTTCAGGTCCAAACTTCGAGGTCTTGGATGCCCAGAAATTGAGGTGAACTCACGCAAGAAAAAAAAAACACCACATGACCAAACACCTGCCAAAAATGTTAAACCTAAAACGTGAACTACCTACCTCATCCACAAGGGGAAACCAATGATCGTTTGGAAAAGAGTGGACCTCCTACACGAAGTGACAAAAAGATAAATGCTAGGTGGTTGCTGAGAAGATGGTCAAGACATTTTCTCTTCGCAGACAAGAAGTCATTTGTGAGGCCCCTGCCATCAGGGATTTCATGGAGCACTAGACTGCATTAATTGATGCTATCCAGGTAAAAAAGTTCTGCTATCTTTAAATTTGATATTGATTTCCCCATCTGCAGGCAGTCACTGTTTACACACTCAGACCTTTATTAAAATTCAAGGAGAAGTACAGCCAAAGCTCTTTTGGCAGTACTTCTCCTGTGGATCACAGGAGTGCAGTTCTTTCTGCACTCCTGTGACCCGTTATCAGCTGACAGTGGGCTGAACTCTGCTGTTGGCTTACGTCACACTGGTCCAGGTTGGGGAAAGATCCTGACTTTAAAGTTGGGATCTACCCCAGTGTCTGGAGTGGTACCTGGCTCAGCCTCTCATCGAAGCACTGAGAGCCTGAGCCAACTGTTCCTTCACAGCCCGTGAGCACTGGGAGGGGCAGAGCAGACAGCAGCGACTGACAGGCATCGCTCTCTACTCAGAGCAGCTGTGAGAACTTAGCGATCGGCAGACATGTGATTGCTGAGTTCTCACCCTTAGAACCTATGGGGAACAAGGTTTACAAATTTACTCAGTGTCTTCATTTCCTCCTTTCTGTTATTACAATTCTTTGTTTTGTAATAACAATCCTCAAACATGCAAGAAGCAATATTTCAACATGTATAGACTTTAAAGTTATGGTGAAAGTCCGTGTTGATCTTTCACCATTCAATAATGAGTCATATTGATGCTCTGCTTACTTTGTGTGAGAGCTCACACAGATTTAAGGGTTCATTGTCTTTATCTCATGTCCTGTGTTATAAATGATTGGTGTACAGCTAATGATCTGCAACATTTAATTATTCCATTTTTGTACCCGACAGATAAATGAGGAATTCAAGAGAAAAATGACCACAGGCCTTGAATCCACCTTTATGGCAAAACTTGACTATTGCGCCCCAAAACTGATGGATGTAGTATCTGAGGAGAAGCTTCTGGTGGGAGAATCAGGCAGATCAGACATGCTTCTTCTGGTGTGAGAATTGTTTAGATTTCTCTTAAATGAAGGTTGTCGGTTGTCCCCCATTCAGATTATATTAAAGTGGTTTTTAAAGTTGAAGGTTTTTTTTTTACCTTAATGCGTTCTATGCACTAGAGTAAAGAAACATTTTGTGCATGGGATAACCCCCCCTCCCCCCAATACTTACCTCAGCCCAAATTCTATCCAGTGCTGTCCCCAAGAGCATCAATTCTGTTCTCTATTTCTCTCCTCACTGGCTCAGAGGCAGCAGTCAGAGCCATTGACTGTTGCAGCCAGTCACAGCCAGTGAGGAGAGAGTGGGGGTGGGGCTGAGCCATGCTCTCAGTGGATGAACAGAGCTGGACTCCTGAGCGAGCTGGTATGAGTGTACCCATAGCAAGCAGCTTTACATGGGGACATTTAGCAAGAAGGAGAAACCAGAAGTGACAGCAGAGAACCCCAGAAGAGGAGGATCAGGGCTGCTCTGTGCAAAATCATTGCACAGTAGGTAAGTATGACATGTATGGTTTTAAAAAAAATAGCTTTATGATCACTTTAGAGGACTTTATCCTAATCCTTTTTACACTTGTTTCCTCATTGGCACAATACAATTGAAATACGCAGAGAAGTAGCCATCTGCTGCCTTATCTTGTAACTTGGAGAGAGGGAGGAAGACTTTAAAAGAGTTAGGCTTAAGTAAATATCTTGCAAAAATTAAATCCACATTGCAACACACAGTAGAACTGCTGTCTAAATATTTTACTATTTGAGTAAATACAAAAAATATAATTATTAAACTTAGGCTGATATTAATTGATGACTTTAAAGTGGAAGCTTCAGCAAAACCTAGGTTAAACCTACTCACAACCCTCCTTCTAAGGATAATCTATCTAACCTTGTAAAGAAAAGATCTGTATACTTACCTATTCTTCTTTTTTTTTTTTTTTTTTTTTTTTTATTTAAATATTAGTTTGTCATATAAATACACATTTTCCATCATATTCACATTAAATATACAATACCATTCCTTATTATCTTTTCTAAAACCATTTTCCCACTCCCACTCACCCCCCCCTTCCCTCTCATCCCCCCCCCCTTCCCTCTCATCCCCCCCCCCATCCCTCTCATCCCCCCCCCCTTCCCTCTCATCCCCCCCCCCTTCCCTCTCATCCCCCCCCCTTCCCTCTCATCCCCCCCCCCTTCCCCTCCCCTCCTTCCCTCTCACCCCCCCCCCCTCTCACTACCCACTCTGCATTCTCTCCACATTTTCCCAACTAAAGCAAGAGGATCCTACCCATCAACCCACTCTATATTTTCCAATATTTCACATTTTATCCAGATTTTTCCCATTTTGCCCATTTTGCAAAGTATATCCCCATCTTGTCTTCCTGCATGTAGTAAAGTTTTTCCATCCTACTAATGTGGTTCACTCTCTCTATCCAGTCTTCCTCTTTTGGTACCTCTGTTTTCCTCCAAAACTTGGGTTTCAGTCCTTTTGCAGCGTTTAGATAGTACCCTAAACCTGATTTCTTATATTTGTTTACTGATAGCTCTGTGCTATGTAGCAGGCAGATCTCTGGATCTAACCCGATATCAATCCCAGTTATCTTCCCAATTAAATGCACTATTGTCTTCCAGAATACTTGAATTTTTGGACAATCCCACCAGATGTGGTACACTGTGCCTATCTCTCCACACCCCCGCCAACACCATGGTGAATTCTCCCCACTCATCTTATGTTCAACATTCGGTGTAATGTGCCATCTTATCAAACACTTATAATTTATTTCCACCTCTCTCATACTTACATTCTCGTGAGTTAATTTATATTTGTTTCTGTTTATCATCATCTAACACTACCCCCATATTTCTTTCCCATTTTACTATGTGCATTGGCTTTGTGTTTGTGTCTAATTCAGTGAGAATTTTATATACTTTAGCAATACCGTGTTTCCCATCCCCCCGGGATTCCAACAACCTTTCAAACAAATTCCAATCCTTTCTAGATCTCAGCAGCTTCAGAAGATTACCAATAAAACATTTTAATTGATTATAGCGCCACTCATCTAACCTAGTAAAAATATCTCCCTTTTCTTTTTCCAAGTCCTTGAATGATCTCAATTCCCCCTCTTCCATTATATCTTTCAGTTGGACATCTTCCTTTTTAAACCATTTTACCTGTTATCTCCTCTCTACCTGGGGGAAAAAATTCTGTGTTTCTTAGTGGCAATAATATAGAATTAAAGTCCCACTTCATATATTTGTGCAAATTATCCCAAACCCTTAATACATTTAAAGTATATAAGCTTGAACCTTCTTTTAATCTTCTATATTGTGCTGGCACCCATATAATTTCACTCCAATTAGTTCCACTAAATTCATTTTCAATTTTAACCCAACTTTTCCCTTTTAAGTTATATGTCCAATCAAAATTACTCGCTAAAATTACTGCTTTGTAATATATTTTAAATTCTGGAACTCCCAATCCACCCTTCTCTTTATCTCTAATTAATTCATAGGACAATCTTGGTTTTTTATTGCTCCATATAGATCTTGTTGTTTTTATTACCGCAAAGAAAGCTTCTGGGAGTTTAATTGGGATCATTCAAAATCTATATAAGATTTTGGGTACAGTTACCATTTTTACCAGGTTTATGCGTCCTATCCATGACGGATTTCCTCCTAATATTTTTAATTCCTCCTTAATCTCATTTAATAGTGAAATATAGTTTAATTTATACAAATACTTATGTGAAGCAGTGAGTCTTACTCCTAGGTATTTTATATCTTTCTTTCCATATGAAGGCGAATTCCTTTAGTATTTTCTCTTTCACTTTTTGGAATATTTATATTTAAAATCTCAGTTTTTGTTGGATTGATTTTTAAGTTTGATAGTTCCCCATATTCCTTCAGTATCTTCATTAAATTTGGGAGTGTTATCCTGGGATTTCCCACATAAAACAAATCATCCGCAAAGGCGGCCACTTTGTGTTCTATAGCTTCTATCTGAATCCCCTTTACATCTCTATTCTTCCTTATTGTTGACAACAAGGGTTCCAATGACATACCATACAACAATGGGGACAATGGACAGCCCTGTCTTGTTCCATTTGACATCCTGATAGGTTCTGATCTCTCCCCATTTACCATAATAATTGCGGAGGGCTTCCTGTACAATTTTCCTATCCACTCCCTCATTCTAACTCCGATCCCCAGGGCTTCCAGAGTATCCATCATGAAGCCCCAATCGACTCTATCAAATGCCTTTTCAGCATCGATTTAAAGCACCACCACCGGAGTTTTTCCTTTTTCTTCTTTTCTGAATGAGCATCAGGGATCTCAACCCATTGTCTCTACCCTCCCTCCATGGAACAAAACCCAACTGATCCCCATGAATCCATTCGGGCATAAATTCTTTCAGCCTGTTTGCTAAAACCTTTGCGTATAACTTGGTATCTATGTTCAGTAATGAAATTGGTTTATAACTAGAGCACTGGGAAGCATCTTTTCCTTCCTTATGGATAAGCACCACATGAGCCTGTCGAGATTCTCTCCTCGCATCCATCTCTCCTCCCAGAGCATTCATATATCTCTCCAACTTGGGTATTAATAATTCACTATATTTTTTATGGTACCTCACCGTGTAGCTGTCTGGTCCTGGACTTTTCCCCGTCTCTGTGCTTTTTAATGCTACTTTTATTTCTTCCTGTGTAATTTCTGCATCTAGGGAATTCAATTGTGCTTCACTTAATTTTGGTAGACCTGCATTTTTTAGGAATGTCTTTCTTTTTTTCCATATTTTCAGTTTCAGTATTGTTTACAGAATCATGGGGACTAATATTATACAACTTTCTATAATATTCCATAAACACTTTCTCCTTAGCTCCCTTGGAGCTTTTTATTTTTTCTATATAGTTCCTATTTTTCTTTTTCCTCAGGGCTCTCATTAAATATTTTCCTGGTCTGTCTTCCCATCTATACCTCTCACGTAACACTTTATTATAGACTCTTCTTCTCTCCTCCTCCATTAAGGTCTCTAGTTCTTCTTTCTTTTTTATCATCTTCTGCCTTGTTTCTTTTGCTATTCTATTTCTGTGTGTCTGTTCCAGGTCAAATATTTCTTTTAAGAGCCCACTAATTTTCTCTCTCCTTTCTCTTTTCTTTCTTGCCCCAATCGCAATCAAAATTCCTCATACCTTATGAGACTCCCACACTGTAGCTATCGACACATCCCCTGTCTCGTTCTCTTTAAAAAAAAAATCGCTTAATTTCTTCCCCAATCTGGGCAATATCCATATCCAGGAGAAGTGCCTCATTCAACCTCCATCCTACACCACCTGTCCTCCGCCTTCCCCACCCCATTTTCATTAACATAACATAACATAACAGGGGCATGATCTGAGAGACATTGCTTCTATTTCTACTTTAACCAAAAACTCTAAGTTGATGCTGTATCAATATATAATTTAACCTCAAATAAATCTCATGTGCTTTTGAGAAGAAGGTATAGTCTATCCCTCATATGCGTAATTCTCTAGGTGTCCACCAATTGACACTCATGGATCACCACCTTTAGTAGTCTGAGACCTACCCCCCTCTCTCTGCACAGAAGAGATTGCATCCTTTTGTGGATCCATACAAAAATTTAAATCTCCAGCCAATATCAAACGACATTTTTTAACGTCCATCAGTTTTTTTAGCACACTTTTCAAGTATATCTCCGGCCTTTTATTTGGACAATATATGTTCGCTACTGTACACTCCTCCTGTAATTTACCTTTCAAAAACAAGTATCTCCCCTCTGGATCTATCTTTCTATCCTCCAGCTCAAACCTTATATTATTTGCAAACCCTAATGCCACCCCTTTTGCTCTCTTAACCATTAGCTGCCCGGCCAATGGCCGTTTGGCGGCTTCAAAAGTGTTCCTGCATTCCGGGTGCACGCCATTTGGCGTGCTCCCGCACATGCGCAGTTTGCGCTAATGCAGAGCGGCGCAGCAGCGCGATCTGTCACTGGCCATGCACCTCGGACACAGCCGATGACAGATCCGAGTACCGGCTCCCGTTGCTGGTACCATGTGACCTGCTGTGACCAATCACAGCAGGTCACATGACAGTTGTATACAATGGATGGCTTCATCCATACTAGTGCCTAGCTGTGAATGGTCACAGCTAATCACATGCACATGTCATGTGATTAGCTGTGACCAAATCACAGCTAAGCACAAAAAAAAAAAAAAAGCTGAATGAATCGATTTCATTCAGGTAAATGCTTGCTTATAGCAAAGTAATTCTTTGCTATAAGCAAATTGTGTGTAAAAAAAAAAAAAAAAAAAATACTGATCACTTCCCCAAAGTAGTACAATGTTACTATGGTAACATTGTACTACTTTGGTCATAGTAAAATATGAAAAAAAATTATTTAAAAAAATGTAATAAAAAATTAAATATAATAAAAAAATAAAAAAAAATTTAAAACAAATATATATATATTTTTTTCATACTGTCACCAGTCAGTGTCCCTGTTCACCGCCATGCCAGTTATATTATGACGCTGTACTGCACTGGTGACAGTATGTAAAAAAAAAAAAAAAAAATAGTGAAAATAATTTTTTTAATTTTTTCATTTTCCGAAAAATTATGACAAAAAAATAAAACTTCAAAAAACTCGCCATGCCTCTTATGAAGTACGTCGGACTGTCTACTCTGCAAAAAGGGGTCATTTGGGGATATCTGTACTATTCTGACATTCTTGGACCTCAAGAAATTAGATTGGCTGTCAGTACTTCAGGATTGATCAATTTTCAGATATATACCATAGTTTGTGAACTCTATAACTTTCCTACAAACTAAAAAATACATCCTAATTTGGGTTATTTTCACCAAAGACATGTAGCAGAATACATCTCGGCCTAAATTTATGAAGAACAATTATTTATTTGTAAACTTTTATAACAGAAACAAAGAAAAATGTGTTTTTTTTTTCAAAATTTTTGGTCTTTTTTTTTGTTAATTTAGCAAAAAATAAAACCCCCAGCGGTGATTAAATACCACCAAAAGAAAGCTCTAGTTGTGTGAAGAAAATGATAAAATTTTAGTTTGGGCACAGTGTTGTATGATCGCGCAATTGTCATTCAAAGTGTGAGAGCGCTGAAGCCTGGGCAGGAAGGTGTAAAATTGCACGGTATTGAAACGGTTAATCGGGGAATCTGCATAGTACCATGTTGGATAATATCTAGATTTTAACTTGACCTTTGACTCTGTCTCAAAATGTGTCTCTTGCAAAAAAAACCCCACTGAAGATGCTCTATGATGAAACTCTTTAAATAGCCTAAATCTTTTCAATTCAGTCCAGTCCATTTACATTATAGGTTATGAACTGTATTTCTTCCATCCTTCTTAGATCTCTCTTCTCCTCCATCACCCCTCCTCCTTTTTCCTTGCTTTTGTGCCTCCCTCAATTCTGCAGAGTGTTATCCCTAGTGCCCCTCCCCCCCCCACCTCCCTATCCCACCCATCTTCCCTTCCATCCCCCTCCCCTTTTCTCCTCTTCCCGTTTTTAGGCTTCTAGTATGCCTACTAATCATTTGTGGGCCTAATCCCACCTTTGATTCAATACCTTGGGGTTAAACTCTGCCCATGAGCAGCTCCTCCTCCCTCCCACCTCCCCAGTACCCTCTATCTAATTAACTCACTAAAATTCCACATACCCCTAGAAACAGAAATCTGGAGGATATACTGTAAGGAAGGAGAGAGTGGGAGAAAAAAATATTTCCATCTCCTCCTTACTCTACTTTCCCCCACTAACAGACTGCCAGTCCTCTTGTCTTATCGCTCCTATTTCTCCATCTTCTTTCCATCTGGCAATCTCCATTCTTTGCAACTCAAGTCTTTCACAGAAATCTCTCAAGTCCTCCGGAAATCTCAAATAAGCTGTAACTCCATTTTTCCATCCAATTAGGCACGCTGGGGTCCCCCATCTATAAAACACGTTCTTTTTTTTCTTATCTGCTCTAACAGGGGTTTCAGGGATCTCCTTCTCCACAAAGTCTCTGACATTCAGATTTTTGCAGAGCTAACACCAATTTCTCCATATTTAATTGTTTTTCCTTTGATCTTCCCCAAATCTCTTCTCTATCCCCATACTTATGGAATTGAACAATTATGTCTGTTTTTTCTTCCCTGTACTTTGTTGGCGCTTTCCTATTCTCAAGACTCTGTCCAATTTAATCAGCTCTAGATCAGGTCTGTCCAGTATGAAGTTTAAAATTTTACGTACTAATTTTTGCAATGCTTCCCCTTTTGCAGTCTCTGGGACTTCTCTTCTCCTAAGGTTGCTCCTCCTGTCCCTGTTTTCTTGTACCTGTATCTTATACAGCAATTTTTTCTGGACTTTCCAAATGTTCTTTATCTTTTCTAATTAAGAAATGTTTTGGGCCTGATTTTTAATGTTCTCCGTTTTTTCCGCTCTAAATAACACCTGCCCCAAATCGTTTCGGATAGTTGCTATTTCTTGCTTTGTTTTCTCTAAATTTTTAAACATTTCTGCCATCTTTTTTTATTCATTACTTGTAGTTTACTTTCAATTTCTCTCATCTTCATATTTCCTGTTTGTTGACTACTAACATTCAAGCCCATCGATAGTCTAGGGCTGTTTTCCAGACTGATATCCCCTTCACCTTTTCCATTTATACCTTGAGGTCTTTCTGGGGTTTCATTTCCCTGGGACATGTATTTTTTAATCGTACCCGTTTGGGTCCCTTTAAGCCCACTTCCTTTAGTACTTTTGTTCTTCATAACTTCTATGGGCCTTATTCTCCTCTATGATCTCGTGAGAAGGTAAATGTTACAAATATATGATAGGGTCCCGGCTTTGCCTAGCTAATTGTCCAAACTCTCCTTTTTTAGGTTGCCTAGTCCTCCTTCTTTTTTTTTTCTTCAATACTTCAAAGCCCCTTGGAATCCCCTCTTCTCTCCTTCACCCCTTGCTCTTCTAAACAGCACAGTGGAACATTTAGAATATAGTAAGCTCCAGCCGCTCTCACTCACCCTCCTCTCTGATCCTTTTCTGCAAGGCGGCTCCGGGCTGCAGATGTCAGGCTCTTCTCATCAGTTCGATCTTTTAGGGGGATTCCACAGGGTTGCTTCCTTTTATTTTTCTGGTCCTGCTCCAATAGGGGTCTGGTCGTGGAAAAGATGCCAGGGCACACGTCCTCTCTCTGGCCTGGGCAAACAGCCAGGGAACGCACTGAGGAGCAGACAGTCGCCTCCCTCCCTTTTCAGGATGCTGGCCGGCTTCCTCTTCTCCCAGTACTCCTTCGTGGCTGACCACGTGGTCACGCCACTCTCCTGTCTGCCGGCAACCCGGTTCTCTGACTTGATGAGCCCCAGGCGAACCGATCTCCAGCTCCCAGTTCTCTGCATCTCAGGATCTCCGCTCAACCACTGAGACCCCAGAGCGAAGGTAGATCTCGCCCCTACTTTCCCTTGCATAGAGAGGGCCCCTGGGGAGGTTAGATAGAGGAGCCTGTCAGAGAGCTCCTACATTGAGCCCTCCACAGCCACCATGCTCAGGCTCCATCCCCTCTCCCCAGAATGAGGCTGTATACTTACGTATTCGGAAGCCACTCTGGCCTGGTCCCAGTATCAGCTGTCAGTGGCAGCTTGTGTAGAGGAGTGGTAGCCAACAATGAATGCCCCATAGTAAGCCTATGGGTGATATAATATCCTAGGCATTTCCAGCTGTTGTTGGCGATCTATTCTATACACAGAAGCCACCACTGGAGAGACCATGTGACCGGATAATAGCAGCTTCAGAACAGCTAAATATACAGATCTTTTCTTTAAAGGGTAGACAGAATAGCCTTAGAATGGGGATGGGAGTAGGTTAGTTAGGTTTTGCCTAAACTTCCACTTTAATTTTACTTTTGGTTACCTGAGTTCTCGTTGATAACCAATGGTAATTATGGACAAAACTTCAAAACTAAGACAGAGTTTGAGAGAAAACATAACATACATTTAATGCAAATGAGGATGTGTTTTAGACATGAAATCATCAGCAGAATAAATTACAGGCATTAACCCTCAAAACACTATATACAGTCTCAAGTAAATGTAAAAACCATTTGGAATTAATGTTTTTCTACAAAAAAAGGGTCATAAATGGAATACGGTCTTCATTGAAGTCTCAAGTATAGACACACAATTTGCTTCAGCTAATACTGCACAATTACAAATTTTCCTGACTTCATTGAATACACCTGCTAAACAAAGTGCTGGTTGAAAAGTTACCCCCTGGATTTAATAACTGGTTAAACCTACTTTGGCAGCATTAATGTCAAACAAGTTCTTCCAGTAGCTGTGGATCAGACCTTCATATAATGTTCAGGAGGTTTGAACCATTCTTCCTCACAGTGCAGCTTTAGCTCAGCCATATTCTTAGGATGTCTGATGTCAATGGCTCCCTGAAGTCATTCCACAGCATCTCTATTAGATTGAGGTCTAGGCACTGATTGGAACACTCCAAATGACAGATTTGCAGTATTGGCGTAAAGCGGAAGTTCTGCTATAAAGATTGGTCCTCCGCTCCACATTAAGGATTGGCACCTTTGGGGTATCGGTGGGGAATGGGTATGCGAATTTGACAGCTACCCGCTCCCGCTTCCCACTTCCACTGCGATCGCCTAGGCGATTGGAAACAGAAGTTGTCCTCCCTCCCCGAACTCTTGTGGGACACGTGACAGGTCCCATAAGATGACGGGACCATTCATGAAGCGCAGCGCTACTTGCGCATGCGCAGTGGGCACCCAGCTATGAAGCTGCAAGCTGTCACAGCTGGGTGCCTACACTGAAGATGCCGGTGTCCGTAATACAGGGCTGCGGTGGGGGCAACACGGGATCGTGGGACAGGTGAGTGGCTGTTTTTTAAAAGTCAACAGCTACAGTTTTTGCAGCTGCTGACTTTAATTTTTTTACAGAGTGAGTGTAACTCCGCTTTTTGTTTTGTGTAAATAATTTCATAGTTTTTCCCCCTTTGTAGTTATTGATGCATCCGGTTTAGCCAGTTTGAATAACTGTGTGTGTTTTTGTGTGTGTTGGTCTAAAGTTGGCCCTACATTGATCGAAATTTGGCTGAAGTATTCCAAAATGATTAGTGCCGCCGGCTATAGCCTGCAACACTAATCTTTGTGTTATGGTGGTGGGGAAGGCTCCTCACAGGCAGTAAACTGTGCTTCGGGAGGGATTTACCTATCAACTCCAAATGGGTTGAGGGGAAACAATTTTCTGCCTGTGGTAGAAGGAAAGAAAATTGCATAATCTATGGCCTGCTTAAGACTTAATGAAGCAGTATGGCCAAAGCTCTATTTGCTGTACTTCTTCTATGGATCGAGGGAACCAAAATCCTGGAAGGATTTAATATTCCATCACTACTAACATCACCACCATCAATCCCTCCCCGCAAGCCAAAGTCCTTGGGGTCATTCTGGACTCTAACCTCTCCTTCCAACCTCATGTCAAATCACTGACAAACACATGCAGGCTCCACCTCCGCAATATCGCCAAAATACGCACCTTCCTTACCCCAGACACCGCTAAACTACTTGTGCACTCCCTGATTATCTCACGCCTTGACTACTGCAACTCCCTCCTCACCGGCCTACCCCAGTGCAAACTCTCCCTGCTTCAGACCATCCTGAACTCAGCTGCCAGACTCATCCACCTCACCAGCCGCTCCACCTCTGCCACCCCCCTCTGCCTCTCCCTCCACTGGCTCCCTATCGCCCAACGCATCAAATTCAAACTACTCACTCTGACCTACAAAGCCATTCACAACACTGCCCCTAACTACCTCACCGACCTGATTCCCAAGTACCACCCTACCCGTACCCTTCGCTCTTCACAGGACCTCCTTCTATCTTGCTCCCTGGTCTCCTCCTCACACGCACGTCTGCAAGACTTCTCCAGGTCCTCCCCCATCCTCTGGAACTCACTACCCCAATCCATCAGACTGTCACCTTCCCTCCTCACCTTCAGGCGCTCCCTGAAAACCCACCTCTTCAGGGAAGCCTACCCCACCCTCACCTAACTGCTGCTCTCCTTCATTCCTCCTACCACTCCATCCCCCAC
This sequence comes from Staurois parvus, assembly GCF_062004578.1. NCBI lineage: Eukaryota > Metazoa > Chordata > Amphibia > Anura > Ranidae > Staurois > Staurois parvus. Next base: position 437,448 of record NW_028318906.1, on the reverse strand, counting down.
AGCCACTTCCTCCTGTACCACTACCCCCTCCCTCCCAGATTGTAAGCTCGAAAGAGTAGGGCCCTCTTACCCCTCGTGTGCTGTTCGTAGCTGCTGTAATGTTTCATGTATTGTCCCCCCCTCTATTATGCATTGTCCCCCCCTCTATTGTACAGCGCTGAGCAAACCCTTTGGCGCTATATAAACTCAATGTAATGTAATGTAATAATGTAATGGATCAGAGGAGTACAGTTCATTCTGCACTCCTGTGACCTGTTTTCAGCTGACGGTGGCCTAAAGCCTGCTGTTGGCTGACATCACATAGCCAGTCCAGGCTCCCACTCTCTGCTCACAGAAGACTGAAAACTGAAAGATAGGTGATCTTTGATTAGTCAGCTCTCAGTCTTAGAAGTGGCAGGTTATAGACCCAGCATCAGACCAATGATTCATGCTCCTTGATGGTTATATATTATACAATCTTATTCAATTTTCCTTTTAGATTCACCAAAAACCATTTAATATGAGGTCAAACCTAAACAAAACTTTCAATTTCTATCCAGTCAGGCAGGCCCTTGCACTACATAGTTGGAGGTAAATCTATAGGAGATTGTTCAAACATTGTATAAAAAAACTCTACAATGTATGGCCAGCTTTACAATAGAATAAAGGGTGTCATAGTACAAAAAAAGTCAGTGGCAATTATCCAATTCATTTTCTTCAACAAGCTAAAATTTCTTTTAATTTCTTTTACAAGGATTTGGAAGAGTTTGAAGCAAACCTTGACATGCAAGTGATGAAAATTGCTATTATCGGTAACCAGCCCACCTCAGGATATGGCCAGAAGACCACAACTATTCTGGTCGAGGGAACCAAAATCCTGGAAGGATTTAATATTCCAAGGTGCTGTGCTTTGCTGATGTGTATATTATATGCTTTGAATGTGTGCTATACCAAAGAACTTAAATACACTTTTGAAGTGTTTCAGAAACTACATTGAACTTGGACTGAAAGCCAGTGCAAAAGTCATGGGTCTCAAGTACAGTATCTTCTGAAGAACATGTGTTCTATAGCACAGTCATACTGTTCTCAGATGACATTTTTCACTTTTTATTTCAGTTCACAAAATGATTACCACAGGGTAATGCGGAAAGAATATAGCAAATTGTAAGAGAGCTCACAAAATATTAGCTTTCAATATCCTCCAATAGCTTCACTATATTGCCACAATTTGTTGCACAATATAGCAAAGATCTTGTAGACAAACCGTTTCTGCACTAGACAGGCACTATTAAAAACATCTTAATGCGAAGTGCTTACTCATTCATCAGTACAACGTTAAGGATTTAATTTCGGTGTGAAAAAAAATTAGTTTGAGCAATTTAACAAATTTTGGCACACACCTAATTAAATCCTATAACCGCTTTATAGAATGTTTGTTTGGTTATATACTTCTAAGGCTTCAAGGATTCCTTGAAGGTCTCGCTGGGGTTTTTTTTGTTCTTTTTTTTTATGTAATGTTGCAACTGTGAGGTTGGTGGATAACAGAGTAGCTCCAAGATATTAACACTTTTCTATGTTTCTTGGGGTTTTGTTTACATTTGTTCATTTTGTCCTTTTGCTCCTTTGACCCCATCTGGGGCAAAAAGAATTTCTAACAACATAGTTACATGTGAACTTGTATTTGATACCTCAGGTCCAACATGACCTTCTAATATGGCTGCTTTTGTGGATTACTTAATAGTAATATTTCCCTTATTTCTTTTAAGGATAAAATTGCCCTTTGTGTTTCTTTCTGGCTATTGCCCATTCAGATATGCACATTATAGATTTGTTACTGACGCTTGCCAATATATACTCAGGATAAAGTTTTGGTATATAAAAATCTTTGTTCTTACTGGGTCCAATCTTATACAATATATTTTGTTTCCCTCCATGTCTAAATTGGCATCACACATAGGTATATATTTTTCTTTGTAAGAGATGGTATGTAATTTTATATTGATGGTTGATAATGGACAAATGTATACAGGTGAAACTCAAATAATTAGAACATTGTGCAAAAGTTCATTTATTTCAGTAATGCAACTTAAAAGGTGAAACTAATATATGAGACTCGCATGCAAAGCAAGATAGTTCAAGCCGTGGTTTGTCATAATTGTGGTGATTATGGCTTATAGCTCATGAAAACCACAAATCCTCAATCTCAGAAAATTTGAATATTGTGAAAAGGTGCAATATTCTCGGCTCAAAGTGTCCCACTCTAATCAGCTAATTAAGCCATAACATCTGCAAAGGGTTCCTGAGCCTTAAAATGGTCTCTGTCTGGTTCAGTAGGAATCACAATCATGGGAAAGACTGTTGACCTGACAGTTGTGCAGAAAACCATCATTGACACCCTCCATAAGGAGGGAAAGCCTCAAAAGGTAATTGCAAAAGAAGTTGGATGTTCCCAAAGTGCTGTATCAAAGCACATTAATAGAAAGTTATGTGGAAGGGATAAGTGTGGGAGAAAAAGGTGCCCAAGCAGCAGGGATGACCGCAGCCCGAAGAGAATTGTCAGGAAAAGGCCATTCAAAAGTGTTGGGGACTTTCACAAGGAGTGGACTGAGGCTGGAGTCAGTGCATCAAGAGCCACCACACAGACGGATCCTGGACATGGGCTTCAGATGTTGTATTCCTCTTGTCAAGCTTCTCCTGAACATCAAACAACGTCAGAAGCATCTTACCTGGGCTAAAGAAAAACAGACCTGGTCTGTTGCTCAGTGGTCCAAAGTCCTCTTTTCTGATGAGAGCAACTTTTGCATCTCATTTGGAAACCAAGGACCCAGAGTATGGAGGAAGAATGGAGAGACACACACTGCAAGATGCTTGAAGTCCAGTGTGAAGTTTCCACAGTCTGTGTTGATTTGGGGATCCATGTCATCTGCTGGTGTTGGTCCACTGTGCTTCATTAAGTCCAGGGTCAACGCAGCCATCTACCATGATATTTTGGAGCACTTCATGTTTCCTTCCATAGATGAGCTTTATGGGGATGCTGGCTTCATTTTCCAACAGGACTTGGAACCTGCCCACACTGCAAAAATCACCAAAACCTGGTTCAATGACCGTGGGATTACTGTGCTGCAACACATTCCTGTGCAATTCACATTTGGTTCAGTGTAATGCAATTTGAACCCATTTATTTTGAATTGGCTCAAATCACACCACATCACATCAAAGAGGTGCATGCACCAATTTTGTAACCACAGTGCAACTGGATTGCATGTTTTGTTGTGTACCATGCAATCTGGTGTCTGCAAATGCACTGTGTTTGCAACCTGCGTTTTTAGGGTGCACTGACGTTGTAAGTAGTATAATTTCTATATTTGCTAGGATTGGAGAGTGTATTGATCATTACAAGAAATTTTGATAAACAAATCTTTTTTGAAGTATAGTGGAGATCTGATAAAAAAAAAATGTGAGGCCTTTTGAAAGGTGTAGAAAATGTTTCACTTGTGACAATAGACGTAGAGTCGTATACAAGTATTGATCAGGATGATGGTATTAAAGCAGTTCATTGGGCATTGAAATCTAAAACAAAACTCACTCATAGAGTTCATTATTGGAATTTGCGATGATTATTCATTCTTTTGAATAACTTCTTTTGGAATAATAAAGTTTATCAGCAGTGTAGGGGTATAGCTATGGGAGCCAAATATGCCCCTAGTGTTGTCAATTTGGTGATGGCAAAATGGGAGGAAGAATTTATCTATAATAATTGGCCAGAGATGGTACTATATAAGAGGTACATTGATGATGATGATGATGATGATATAGTGTGGAAGGGTATCCAAGATGAGATAGATTTTTTTTTTTCTAAATCTATCAATATTAATAATTATGGTCTGAAATTTACTATGACCAGTAATTTCAATCAAGTTGATTTTTTGGACCTGATTCTATTTAAGTTTGAAGGTCAAATTTATACCAATACTTTGTTCAAAGATGGGGACAGGAATAGCCATATACCTGTATCCAGTTGTCACCATCCAAGGGGGCTTTATAGTACACCCAGGAGTCAGTTTACGCGAATAAGGAGAAATTGTGATTTTGGAAACTGATTTTTTTGACAAACTGATTTAATAATGGAGAGATTTATTGAGAGGATATAATGATACATTTTTGGAGAAAGAGATCAGGTAAAATTTAAAAGTAGAGAGTCCTTATTGGAGAAAAATAACATCAATAAAGGAGTTATGTTTATCACAGATTTCAATGACCAATAAAAGGATATAGAAATTAAAAAAAAAAAAAATATTGGCCTAGAATAATGGGGGATGAGACTCTAAGGAATATATTTCCAAATAAACTGAATTTCGTGTATAGGAAAAATCATTAAGAACAAAATGTATGCATAATATCATAGATCCACCAAAACGCATTAGTTTTTTTCCAGGTTTGGAAGGGTTTTATTGTATAAAAAAAAAATGTAAGGCATGTAGAAATACTTAAAAAAAAAAAGAGTGGTAAAACAATTTAGATCGACTTCAACAAATAAAGAATATAAGATTAAATCATTGATATCCTGTGATTCTACACATGTAGTTTACATCTTAGCATGTCCTTGCCACTTTCAGTTCATAGGAAGAGCAGAGAGATCCTTGAAAACAGGAATAGGAGAACATATTAAAGGAGTTGACAAACACAGAGTCTCTATACAAGAATAGGAGAACATATTAATGTTAAAGGATTCGACAAACATCTCTAGACATGAATTGTTCTAGTAATTTGTCCTCGGATGAGCGGGGTGTAAATTGCTGGGTTGTGTATGTAGTGACATTCATCCTTCCACTCCATGAAGACGTCAAGTGACAAAACTGATAGGGTGGAGCTTCGGACTGACGTCACTACGTTCCGTATGAGGCCGGAGTCTCCGGCTTTTGAGATGATTTTAATGTTCTGCGGTTCATGCTAGTGTCAGCTGTGACACTTTACCATGTGAGTGGTTTGGATATGTTTTTAAATACAAATAAACCTGCTATACAGTGTTACACTAGCACCTGCTTTTTCTGTTCCCTTTTGAGCCTATGTAAGGGGAGTTGTATATATTGGAGAGTCTTGTTGCCGAGGTATCCTGTCTGCAGAACATTACTCCCAAAGCTAAGAGGAGTTGGATATATTGGAGAGCCTTGTTGCTGTGGTACCTGTCTGCAGTTCATTGCTCCCAGAGCAAATGTTCAAATTGCTAGTTTATAATATTACTAGTAATATGCTCTGGTGAGTTAATTCATGTCTACTGGTGGTGGATTGGTACACTTTGATATATTTCAAACAATGTGAAAAAAGTCCATCACCAGAGACATTATTTGAGCACTTTTATTGTATTTAATTATTTGATGATTTTTCAATTTCACATTTTTTTTTTTTTTAATTGATATAAACGCAACCTTTTTGTTGATTTATACTGTTACCTTTTTTAGAAAGTGAGGTTTAGCAGCTTATTTCAATTTGATTTTTTTAATTTTCTTTGGCGCTGTATTCACTTATGTTATTTTATTGTGCTGATGATATATCTGCCTGCTTCCTGTACTCACTATGGACAGTAATCCTGTCTGCTGCCTGAACAATTGCTTTTCATGTCGCTGACCATGTCCCTGCCTGCTGCCTGAACCAATGCTCTCCTCTGTGGACAACTGCACTACTGAAACCACAGGTAATCTTTTTCTTACCATTTTCTCAAATGTATTTTGGGATGTAATTCTTGGTATGTACATGCTATGTGTTAGACATATGAAGGGTCTTCAAAAATGATAGGTTGTCTTGAAATTAGATGTGTAATTTATGTCCCTAGAAAGCCTGACGATGCTACCTGGATGTTGGGCCTCTGTATGTGGCTAGACTGTTATAAAGTCTCATGTGGTATTGCCATGTTCAGGAGGAGTAGAATGTATTTTGATGTGTATTTTGTGGTATTTACATGCTATGTGTTAAAAATATCTTATAAATGAACAACTTTGTGTAAAAAAAAAAAAAAAGTTTTAATTTTCCACATAGTCCGAAAACTTGAGGACAAAAACAAAATTTTCAAAATAATCATTATGCCTCAGAATATATGTTGGGGTGTTTGCTTCTCAAAATTGGGTCATTTTGTGGGTAATTCCATTGTCCTGGTGCTTCAGGGTGTTAAAGTGCACATCTAATATCTTGACTACCCATTACATTTTTTATGTCCCTAGAACACCTGATGGTGCTCCTTGCATGTTGGGCCTCTCTATGTGGTCAGGCTGTAGAAAAGTCTCTCACATGTGGTATTACCATACTAAGGAAGAGTAGCAGAATGTATATTGGTGTGTATTTTGTGGTATTTACATGTTATGTGTTAGAAACATCTTATAAACCAACAACTTTGTTGTAAAATTACGTTTTCTTTTTTCCACATTTTCTGAAAACTTGTGGAAAAAAACGACATGTTCAAAAGACTCATGCCTCCTAAAAAATACGTTTTGAGTGTTTGCTTTCCAAAACTGTGTCATTTTGTGGGTGCTTCCTCTTTGTCCTGGTCCTCCAGAGCCTTCAAAAGTGTAATAGGTTGTCAAGAAATTAGATATGTTATTTTTGCCCTTAGAATGCCTAAAGGTGGTACTTGGATGTTGGGCCTCTGTATATGGCCAGGCTGTGGAAAAGTCTCACACATTTTGGTATTGCCATACTCAGGAGAGGTAGCAGAAGGTATTTTGGGTTGTTTTTTTTTTTTTTTGTATTTTACGTGCTATGTGTTAGAAATATTTTATAAATTAACAACTTTGTGTAGGGAAAAAAAAAAAAAAGTTTTCATTTTCTTCCCGCATATTCTGAAAACTTTTGGAAATGTCATGTTCAAAAGACTCATTATGCCTTTTATAGGTTGGGGTGTTTGCTTCTCAAAGCACCAGGACAATGGAATTACCCACAAAATGATGGTATTTTGAGACCTTCAAAATTGTAATAAATAGTCAATATGTTGTGCAATTTATGTTCCTAGAACACCTGTTGGTGCTCCTTGCATGTTGGGCCTCTCTATGTGGTCAGGCTGTGGGAAAGTCTAATACATTTGGCATGATTCTATTCAGGAGAAGCAGCAGAAAATATTTTGGGGTGTAGTTGCAAGTGTGCCTGTGCTGTCTGTGAGAAATCACTTAATATGGCAACTTTGTGGGTGAAAAAAAACACATTTAATTTTCCAAAGAATTTTGAGAAAAAATTATAACTTGAAAAACTCACCATGCCTCTTACTAAATATTTTGTAATGTCTGCTTTACAAAAAGGGGTCATTTAGAGGGTATTTGTACAGTCCTGGCTTGTTAGGGCCTCAAGAAATGAGAGAGGCCATCTGTACATCAGGTGTGATCAATTTTCAATGATTGGTACCATAGCTTGTAGACTCTATAGCTTTCACACAGACCAAATAATATGCACTGATTTTGTTTATTGAAATGTAGCAGTATAAATTTTGGTCAAAATATAAAGAAAAATTACTTGCAAAATTTTATAACAAAAACTAAGAATGCATTTTTTTTTCTTTTATTTTAAATTTTCGGTCTTTTTTTTGTTTATTGTGCAAAAAATTAAAAACCCCAATGTTAGAGTTTGGCTTTAACCACCTCCTGGTTATAGTAATATGACGGACGCAAGGTGGTTCTCTCGTTCTGGGAGGACGTCATATGATGTCCTCCCATTCTAACCACGCATGCGCGGCTCCTGGAGCGTGCAGCGTGGCGATCAGCGGTGCGCTGTGCCCCTAGGACACAGTGGATCACCGATCCATGTAAAGAGCCGAAGAGGTCGGCTCAGTCATGTGATCAGCTGTATCCAATCACAGCTGATCTCATTTAAACAGGGAAAATCCGGTTATTGGTATTTCTGTCCTCTCAAGCTGTCACGGTGACAGCTCGAGAGGAGAGTCGGTAATCGGCATTCCGCGGAGGGGACATTTACACTGATCATCAGAGCACTGATGATCAGTGTAGCCCCAGCAGTGCCACCTATCAATGCCACATATCCGTGCCTACCAGTGCACATCAATGCCACATCAGTGCCCATCTGAGCTGCCAGTCAGTGCCACCTATCAATGCTGCCCTTCAGTGCCCATCAGTGATGCCTGTCAATGCCCATCAGTGCCACCTATCAGTGCCCATCACTGCAGCACACATCAGTGAAGGAGAAAAATCACGTATTTACAAACTTTTATAGCAAAAACTAAGAACTTTTTTTTTTTTTTTTTCAAAATTTTCAGTTTTTGGTTTGTTAAAGAAAAAATAAACCCAGAGGTGATTAAATACCACCAAAATAAAACTCTATCTGTCACAAAAAAATGGTAACAATTTCATATGTGTATAGTGTTGCATGACCGAGCAATTATTCAAAATGCAACAACGCTGAAAGCTGGAAATTGGCCTGGACAGCAAGGGGGTATAAGTGCCCTATAGGCTTGTGGTTAAGGTTACTGACCCCTTAAGGTGGTATATGAAATACTGAACAAATCCAAGGTTTTTTAGGTTATTTTATAATTGCATCTGATTAATATTGTAGTGAGGCAGTTGTTTTGTCTTAATATTGGAATTGTATATGAATTGATCCAGTATATTGTCTTCGGACGAGCGGGGTATAAATTGCTGCGTTGTGTATGTAGTGACGTTCATCCTTCCACTCCGTGATGACGTCAAGTGACAAAATGCATAGGGTGGAGCTTCGGTCTGATGTCACTACGTTCCGTAAGAGGCTGGAGTCTCCGGCTTTTGAGATGATTTTAATGTTCTGCGGTTCATGCTAGTGTCAGCTGTGACACTTTTTATAGCAGGTTTATTTGTATTTAAAAACATATCCAAACCACTCACATGGTACAGTGTTACACTATCGCCTGCTTTGTTTCTCTTCCCTTTTGAGCCTTTTGAGTCTTGTTGCTGTGGAACCTGTCTGAACATTTGCTCTGGGAGCAATGATCTGCAAATTGCTAGTTTATAATCTTACTAGCAATATGCTCTGGTGAGTTAATTCATTTCTACTTGTGGTGGATTGGTACACTTTGATATCTTTCAAACAATGTGAAAAAAGTCCATCACCAGAGACATTTTTTTGACCACTTTTACTGTATTTAATTATTTGATTGTTTTTCAATTTCACAATATAATTTTTTTTAATTATAATTCTGATATAAACGCAACCTTTTTGTTTTATACTGTTACCTTTTTTTAGAGGGTGAGGTTTAGCAGGTTATTTCAATTTTATTTTTTTAATTTCCTTTGGCGCTGTTCACTTATGTTATTTTATTGTGCTGATGATATATCTGCCTACTTCCTGTACTGACTATGGACAATAATCCTGTCTGCTGCCTGGACCAATGCTCTCCTCTGTGGACAACTGCACTACTGAAACCACAGGTAATCTTTTGCTTACCATTTTCTCAAATGTATTTTGGGGGTGTAATTCTTGGTATGTACATGCTATGTGTTAGAAATATGACGGGTCTTCAAAAATGATAGGTTATCTGGAAATTAGATATGTAATTGATGTCCCTAGAAAGCCAGACGATGCTACCTGGATGTCGGGCCTCCTTATGTGGCCAGGCTGTTATAAAGTCTCACACATGTGGTATTGCCATGCTCAGGAGGAGTAGAAGAATGTATTTTGATGTGTATTTTGTGGTATTTACATGTGCTAGAAATATCTTATAAATGAACAACTTTGTTTAAGAAAAAAAAAAAAAGTTTTCATTTTCCACATAGTCTGAAAACTTGTGGACAAAAACATGTTCAAAAGACTAATTATGCCTCAGAATATATTTTGGGGTGTTTGCTTCTCAAAATAGGTTTTTTTTGGGTAATTCCATTGTCCTGGTGTTTCAGGGGTTAAAAAAAATATACTAGGTAGTCAAGATATTAGATGTGTAAACTATGTCTCTAGAACACCTGATGGTGCTCTTTGCATGTTGGGCCTCTCTGTGGTAAAAATATCTTATAAACTGAGAACTTTGAAAATGTGGAAAAAAAAATGAAAGTTTTTTTTTTTTTTTTTTTTTCACAAACTTGTGAATAAAACCGACATGTTCAATAGACTCATTATGCCTCCTAAAAAATATGTTTGAGTGTTAGCTTTCCAAAACTGGGTCATTTTGCGGGTGCTTCCTTTTTGTCCTGGTCCTCCAGAGCCTTCAAAAGTGTGATAGATTGTCAAGAAATTGTCATTTTTGCCCTCAGGATGCCTAAAGGTGCTATTTGTATGTTGGGCCACTGTATAAGGCCAGGCTATCAAAGTCTCACACGTTTGGTATTGCCATACTCAGAAGAGGTGGCAGAATGTATTTTAGGTTTTTTTTTGTATTTTCATGCTAGGTGTTAAAAATATTTTATAAATGGAAACTTTGTGTAAAAAAAAAAAAAATACGTTTTCATTTTCTTCCTACATATTCTGAAAACTTTGGGAAATAATCAACATGTTCAAAAGACTCATTATGCCTCATGGAATATACGTAGGGGTGTTTGCTTCTCAAAATTTGGTCATTTTGTGGGTAATTCTATTGTCCTTATTGTCTGTACATCAGGTGTGATCAATTTTCAATGATTGGTACCATAGCATGTAGACTCTATATAGCTTTCACACAGACCAAATATGCACTGATTTGTGTTTTTACCAAAGAAATGTAGCAGTATAAATTGTGGTCAAAATATATGTAAAAAAATTACTTGCAAAATTTTATAACAAAAACTAAGAAAAATGCATTTTTTTTTTCGGTCTTTTTTTTGTTAAAAATTAAAATTAAAAACCCAGTGGTGATTAAATACCACCAAAAGAATGCTCTATTTGTGTTAAAAAAGGACAAACCTTTTATATGGGTACAGTGTTGCATGACTGAGTAATTGTTATTCAAAGTGTGAGAGCACTGAAAGCTGAAATATTGGCCTAGTAAGGAAGGGGGTACAAGTGCCCAGTAGGCAAGTGGTTAAACCCGTCAATCCTTCCACCATCCACCACAAACTATTCCAAACGTCTTTCACAAAACCACATTCCCAAAACAAATGAATCACACTTTAATTCTTCCCACAGCCCTCACTGTCAACCAATCTCCTTCTCTGAAACACTCTCGTACGTAGACATCCATGCACTGCCATCCTTGCCACATCCTTCTGACGATTCACCAAATCTTTACTACACACCCTTTTTCCAAACATTCTCAAACTCCACTAAGCTCAATCCACCTATCAACTCCATTCCTTCTCTCTTATACATTAGACCCATAACTTTCTTACCTTCACACCACACCTCTACTTATTCCATCCAATTCATACTTCTTTATCCCCCCTCTCAATCCTAACTTAAAACCAGGGGGCATTACCACACTCTACTCAACACACTCCCCCCTACATACCTCATCATACGTCTGGTCATACTCTCTTAGCAATCTTTACACACAACCCAATATATTTCACCACCAAAAATCTCTCAATACTTCCCAATCCTTCCCCCACTCAACACCATCTTCACAACTTTCTCTCTTCAATTTCTCTATTTTCGACAACCAAAAGAACGTAAAACAAATTGACAATTTTCTTTAGCACCCTATCTGGCACTGGGAATACAGAATATAAAAACCACAAAATCGGCATAACAGACTTATTATTTTTCCCTCCAACAATGTTCTTAAAGACCAAAATTATACTTTTTTTTTTTTTTTTGTACCCTCAAGCTCACATCCTCCCAACGCTTTAATCCAAATAAATCATTATTAAACTTCACTCCTAACACCCTTACCCCCATTTTCACACTCCTTCCATCCTCATTGCCTCCCATCATTCCACTCACCAAAAAACTTACACACACTCTTATTCTTATTGACACTAAAACCACTTGCCATACAAAACACATTCACCAACAATTTTGCCCTCCTCAATCTTTCACCACTCTTACAAATCACTGTGACATCATCCATATATCCAATCACACTTGAAAACTTTCCCCCACTCCCAGGCACCTCCACACCCCTTACCAATTTATCCTTTCCTAACATTCTTAACAATGGCTCAGTTGCACATACAAACAATACTGGAGACAATGGGCATTCCTGTCTCACACCAGACCTAATCCTCACCACCTATGTCAACCATCCATTCACTTAAACTCTACCTCTCATTCCTTGATACATACACTTAATCCAACCAATCATTTTTTTCAGGCACTCCCATCTCCATTAACACCTTAAACATATATGCATGAACCACTCTATCATAAGCCTTCTCAAAATCAATTGTCAATACCGCCAGTTTCTCCTTTCTCTTCTTACACCACCATAACCCATCCCTCAAACATATAAAACTTTTCTGTTATTGCTATTGCCCGCACTGCACATACTTGCTAGTCACCAACCATCCCTTCCACAACATGTCCCAATCTATCAGCCACTATTTTTGCAATAATCTTATAATCTGTGTTTCATAATGTAATTGGCCTCCAATTCCTTAAGTCATTCCTGTCCTCTTTCTTATATAGCAACACTATCACACATTGATTTAGCCAATTTCCCATACGCCAACACTTTTACACACACTTCAAACACATCCTTACCTATAACATCCCAAAACGTACTGTAAAAATCCACCGGGAGCCCATCGTTTATCGGTGATTTACTTATTTTCATGTTTTTCACACACTTTCAAATTCCTCCATACTCACATTCTCTCCCAACCACTCCCTATCTTCCATTCCTAACCGTGTCTTAATTTCTACCAATACCTCCCTCTCTATGCTTTCATCTCTCCCCTTTTCAACATATAATCCAGAATACATTTTTCACACTTCCTCTCTATCATTCCCATTTACTATATTCCCATCCTCCTCCAATACATTCTTCATCTCCATCCTTCCATCACACTTTTTTTAAAGAAAAAACTGGATAATTTCTCATCCTTTTCTCTAATTACTGTCTTAGCCTGTATTAAAATATTATTCCCTTTCTTGTAAACAATTCACACCTGGAAAAGCTAAAAAAATCCCAGGTATGTCTAAAGTAACACAGGCCAACAAAAATCACTCAGCACTTTTGAGAAATTCTGTCCAATTTCAAAGAGAATTTGATTCTGGACCACAGTATAATACACACAATTTTTTGGTACTCATAGAGGTGGAAGAGGAAGATTTATGAGAGGTTCCTCTCAGGGGTCTGGATCGAATAGAGGAAGTTGGACACATAGAGGGGATTTTCAGATGGGACCAATGAGGAAAGGAGGTCTTTAGAACTCATACAGAGGTTGGAACCCTTCTATGAGAGGCCACAATTTTTCAAGGAGAGGGTGGAGAAAGCAAGAAAATTATGGAAGAAAGTAAGGTACGGGGGAAGAGAGGAGGAAAAGGAAAAGAGAATAGGTGCAGGAATTTTTAAGTGATGTTATTTTAACAGAGAATGAAATGTACTAGATTTGGGTTTGAAATCTGTTCTGTGGGCCAGTATCAACAAATTTGATACATTCGTAGATGTACAGAAGTTTGTGAGAAAATTAAATATATATAAAACATTTTTGAGATAAATAAAAAGACAGCAAATAATTTAAAGTAATTATAAAAAATGCGTCTACATTTAATCTAAAAAAATAAGGGGAATTAATTTATTGAAGTATTTAAAAACATGGTGGAGAATATTAAGAAAATTCAATTTTAAGAATAAAGGTATTTTTACTTGAGAAATTGAGATGGGTATAAAAGAATTAGAACAAAAGAACAATGTTATAATTAGAGCAGCAGATAAAGGAGGAAGTATAGTAGTTTTAAATAAAACAGACTATGAAAATGAGATGGAGAGGTTATTAACATTTAAAGGATACCTATAAGAAATTAAGTAAAAATCCTACAAAAAATTTAAGAAATCAACTAAAGAATATTAAGAAAAGAGATATTGGAGTCCTTAATAACAAAGAAGCTAGATATCTGCTGTTAAAAAATCCTTGGATTCCCACTATTTATCATTTACCTAAATTACATAAACATAAAAGTAAACCACCTGGGAGGACGATTGCAAGTGGTATAAATTCTATATTTGCTAGTAGATGAGCGAAGTATTCAAAAATTCGATTCGACTGATTCGGCGAATTCGTGAAAAAAAAATCGATTCGAGTCGAATATATTCGCTGCGATTTTAACTTATAAAAGGGTGTTTCTAGGCTTCAGAGAGCCTTTATATTAGTGCAGGACACTGTACCTTTAATTTAAATGCCCTTGGAGTCTTCTGGGGAAGAGAAATAATACTGTCAGTCAGTATGACATGCAGATGAGTGCCGTCGATCTTAGAATCACCGCACACTTCACTCATTTGGGCAGTCACGGGGCCAAAACCAGAGTGTGGAGCCACAGTGTGGCGGTGGAGGCAGCAGCAATGGGAGGCCATACAGCACCCTATGACAAAATGGAACCCACCAGCAGTGTGAGGAGACCTGAAAGTGGCACATGGCAGAGTGTGGCGATGGAGACAGCAGCAATGGGAGGCCGTACAGGGACCCACGCTGCTGGTGGAGCTGCCACTGCTCCTACCACCCCACCCCTCCCCTGCTGCCATGGCAGCGGAACGCGAGCGCACAGGGCCCACAGTGTCTGAGGATGGACGTTGGCGCAGAAAGGCAGAGACCAACTGACTACATAGGTGGTTTTTATAGTACTTTATTTTGGCCTCCCTCTCAGCAGGTGTGAGAGAGGCCACCATTTTGGAACGGTAGCGAGGGTCCAACAAGCTGGACAGCCAAAAGTCATCCCTCTGTCTGATGGTTATTATTCGGCTGTCGCTACGCAAGCAACCGAGCATGCTATGGGCCATTTGTGCCAAGGAATGCGAGGGACTCCCTGCCTCCATCTCCACAGCATACTGCCACGGTGCGTCTGGTGCTCAGGAATTATTGAGTGAAGTGGGTGGTTTTTCCACTCAGCGGACAGGAGTGGAGGAGCAGGAGCATCTGGTAGAGGAGGAGGAGACAGAGGACCCAATGTCCTCCTCTACATCCTCCTCTTCTTCCTGTCCTGCCCCCACAGGGGTCACGTGGCGTTGAGATCTGTGCGCCACGTCTACCGCACCCTGACCAGCCATTGTTAACAGCATTTGTTCCAGGACGTGCAACAGAGGAATGACGTCGTTCATCCCATTGTCCTGCCGACTCACAAATAGCGTGGCCTCCTCAAAGGGCCTGAGCAAGCGGCAGGTGTCACGCATGAGCTGCCAATGGCTGACATCTAAGTTACACAGGGGAGTACCTTTATCCGCTTGTAACATCAGGAAATGGGTGATGGCCTTTCGCTGTTCGTAAAGGCGGTCTAACATATGTAGGGTTGAATTCCACCTTGTTGCAATGTCACAGCATGAGGAGTCGGTACAGGGGCCCATGGCAGATTAGGGGCCTGGCCGCAGCAATGTGAGGCCCGTAATCTGCCAGCACCCTATGACAAAATGGAACCCAGCAGCAGTGTGAGGAGACCTGAAAGTGGCACATGGCAGAGTGTGGCGATGGAGACAGCAGCAATGGGAGGCGGTACAGGGGCCCATGGCAGATTAGGGGCCTGGCAGCAGCTATGGGAGGCCCGTAATCTGCCAGCACCCTATGACAAAATGTAACACACCAGCAGTGTGAGGAGACCTGAAAGTGGCACATGGCATGACACACTGTGGACCTGTCCCTGAGTAACAATTCTGTGTCTGTCCCTGAGTAACAATTCTGTGTCTGTCCCTGAGTAACAATTCTGTGTCTGTCCCTGAGTAACAATTCTGTGTCTGTCCCTGAGTAACAATTCTGTGTCTGTCCCTGAGTAACAATTCTGTGTCTGTCCCTGAGTAACAATTCTGTGTCTGTCCCTGAGTAACAATTCTGTGTCTGGCCCTAAGTAACGTTTCTGTGGCCCTAAGTAACGTTTCTGTGGCCCTAACTCTCTCCCTCAATACAGTAAGGTCTGCCTCTCTTGAATGACTGGAGGCAAATGGAGAATTCTAAAATGGCCACCATTTATAGCTCGACCATTACACAGTGCTGGCTGGCTGGCTGCTGATTGGCTAATGCGATCACATGTCATGAATGAATGCATTATGGGTCAGCGCGCCTTGTCTGCGCGCCTTCCCAGACATCCCCGCTCCATCGCCGCACATGTCGCCGCCATTTTAGGAAAAATTTCGATTCGCGTATCCGAAGTATGCTAATTTTCGGATTCGGCGCGAATCGAAATTTTTCTAATATTCGAAACGAATTCCACTTCGCCTAGTTCGATTCGCTCATCTCTATTTGCTAGGATTGGAGAGTATATTGATCATTACTTACAAGAAATTGTGATAAACAAATCTTTTTTGAAGGATAGTGGAGATCTGATAAAAAAAAAAATTGAGGCATTTTGAAAGGTGTAGAAAATGTTTCACTTGTGACAATAGACATAGTCGTATACAAGTATTGATCAGGATGATATTAAAGCAGTTCATTGGGCATTGAAATATAAAACAAAACTCAAAAAGACTCGTAGAGAGTTCATTAGTGGAATTTGCAATGAATAACAACCTCTTTTGGTATAATAAAGTTTATCAGCAGTGTAAGGGTGTAGCTATGGGAGCCAAATATGCCCCTAGTGTTGCCAATTTGGTGATGGCAAAATGGGAGGAAGAATTTATCTATAATAATTGGCCAGAGATGGTACTATATAAGAGGTACATTGATGATATAATAGTGTGGAAGGGTACCCAAGATGAGCTGGATATTTTTTTCTAAATCTATCAATAATAATTATGGTCTGAAATTTACTATGACCAGTAATTTCAAAAAAGTTGATTTTTTGGACCTGATTCTATTTAAGTTTGAAGGTCAAATTTATACCAATACTTTTTTCAAAGATGGGGACAAGAATCGCTATATACCTGTATCCAGTTGTCACCATCCAAGGTGGCTTTATAGTACACCCAGGAGTCAGTTTACGTGAATCAGGAGTAATTGTGATTTGGAAACTGATTTACTAATGGAGAGATTTATTGAGAGAGGATATAATGATACTTTTTTGGAGAAAGAAAGATCAGGTAAAATTTAAATTAGAGAGTCCTTATTGGAGAAAAATAAGAATAACATCAATAAAGAAGTTATGTTTGTCACAGATTTCAATGCCCAA
This sequence comes from Staurois parvus, assembly GCF_062004578.1. Lineage (NCBI taxonomy): Eukaryota > Metazoa > Chordata > Amphibia > Anura > Ranidae > Staurois > Staurois parvus. The sequence continues at coordinate 420,348 of NW_028318906.1, read as the reverse complement.
TACAAGGATATAGATTTTTTTTTTTTTTTTTTTTTTTAAATATTGGCCTATATTAATGAGGGATGAGAGTAAGGAATATAATTCCAAATAAACCAAATTTTGTGTATAGGAAAAATAAATCCTTAAGAACAAAAATTATGCATAATATCGATGCACCAAAACGCATTAGTCTCTTTCCAGGTTTGGAAGGGTTTTATTGTAAAAAATGTAAGGCATGTAGAAATACTTCTAAATTGTTTTACCACTCTATTCTTATTTTTTGATCGACTTCAACAAATTAATATAAGATTAAATCATTGGTATCCTGTGATTCCATACATGTAGTTTACATCTTAGAATGTCCTTTCCACTTTCAGTACATAGGAAGAATAGTGAGATCCTTGAAAACAGGAATAGGAGAACATATTAATATTAAAGGATTCAACAAACACAGCATCTCTAGACATTGCAAGCTGTATCATAATTGTGATCCAAATTTGCTGACTTTTTGGGGAATTTGATAAAATTGACCAACATTGGAGAGGAATTGATATGCTAAAAGTTTCTGGAAGGGCGACTTAATGGATTTATAATTTAGATACCCTGAGACCTCAAGGTTTGAATATTGATATTGATCTCAATTGTTTGCTCACAGATTTCTAGATTTAATAATGTTGTAACACTTTGAACAACATCTGGTATGAGATAATTATAATATATTTTTTATTAATTTTGTTTGTTATTTTATGATAATTGTAAGGAGGAGTGTACACTTTATATTTATAGTCTACTTTCCTTCTTTGTTTATAATTTATGGGGTTTTTGGAATGTTAGAGTTCGACTTTAAGGTTACTGACCCCTTAAGGTGGTATATGAAATATTGAACAAATCAAGTTTTTTTTAGGTTATTTTTTAATTGCATCTGATTAATATTGTAGTGAGGCAGTTGTGTTGCCTTAATATTGTAATTGTATATGAATTGTTCTGGTAATTTGTCCTCGGACGAGCGGGGTATAAATTGCTGGGTTGTGTATGTAGTGACGTTCATCCTTCCACTCCACGAAGTCGTCAAGTGACAAAACGCATAGGGTGGAGCTTCGGACTGACGTTACTAAGTTCCATATGGGGCCGGAGTCTCTGGATTTTGAGATGATTTTAATGTTCTGCGGTTCATGCTAGTGTCAGCTGTGACACTTTACCATGTGAGTGGTTTGGATATGTTTTATATACAAATAAACCTGCTATACAGTGTTACACTATCGCCTGCTTTGTTTCTCTTCCCTTTTGAGCCTATGTAAGGGGAGTTGTATATATTGGAGAGTCTTGTTGCCGTGGTACCTGTCTGCAGTTCATTGCTCCCAGAGCAAATGTTCAAATTGCTAGTTTATAATATTACTAGCAATATGCTCTGGTGAGTTAATTCATGTCTACTGGTGGTGGATTGGTACACTTTGGTGATGGACTTTTTTCACATTGAAAGATATCAGAGACGTTTTTTGAGCACTTTTATTGTATTTAATTATTTGATTATTGTTCAATTTTCACAATATAAGGTTTTTTTTTTATTATTATTATGATATAAACGCAACCTTTTTGTTGATTTTGTACTGTTGATTTGATCTGCCTGCTTCCTGTACTGACTATGGACAATAATCCTGTCTGCTGCCTGGACAATTGCTTTTGATGTCGCTGACCATGTCCCTGCCTGCTGCCTGGACCAATGCTCTCCTCTGTGGACAACTGCACTACTGAAACCACAGGTAATCTTTTGCTTACCATTTTCTCAAATGTATTTTGGGATGTAATTCTTGGTATGTACATGTTATGTGTTAGAAATATGAAGGGTCTTCAAAAATGATAGGTTGTCTTGAAATTAGATATGTAATTTATGTCACTAGAAAGCCTGACGATGCTACCTGGATGCCGGGCCTCTGTATGTGGCCAGGCTGTTATAAAGTCTCACATATGTGGTATCGCCATGCTCAGGTGGAGTAGCAGAATGTATTTTGAGGTGTATTTTGTGGTATGTACATGTTATGTGTTAGAAATATCTTTTTGTGAAAAAAACAAAAATTTCATTTTCCACATAATCTGAAAACTTGTGAACAAAAACAAAATTTTCAAAAGACTCATACCTCAGAATATATGTTGGGGTGTTTGCTTCTCAAAATGGGGTCATTTTGTGGGTAATTCCATTGTCCTGGTGCTTCAGGGTGTTAAAAAATGCAATGGGTATTCAAGATATTAGATGTGGTATTTATGTCCCTAGAACACCTGATGGTGCTCCTTGCATGTTGGGCCTCTCCATGTGGTCAGGCTGTAGAAAAGTCTCTCACATGTGGTATTACCATACTAAGGAAGAGTAGCAGAATGTATATTGGTGTGTATTTTGTGGTATTTACATGTTATGTGTTAGAAACATCTTAAAAACGTAATTTTACAAGTTGCTGGTTTATCTTTTTTTTCCACATTTTCTGAAAACTTGTGGAAAAAAACATGTTTAAAAGACTCATTATGCCACCTAAAAAATATGTTGGAGTGCTTGCTTTCCAAAACTGTCATTTTGTGGGTGCTTCCTTTTTTGTCCTGGTCCTCCACAGCCTTCAAAAGTGTAATAGGTTGTCAAGAAATTGACAACCTATTACAGAATGTGTAATTTTTGCCCTTAGAACGCCTAAAGGTGATACTTGGATGTTGGGCTTCTGTATATGGCCAGGCTGTGGAAAAGTCTCACACATTTGCTATTGCCATACTCAGGAGAGGTAGCAGAATGTATTTTGGGTTGGTTTATTTTGTATTTTACGTGCTATGTGTTAGAAATATTTTATAAATTAACAAATTGTGTAAAAAAAAAAAAAAAAAAAAAAAAAAGTTTTCATTTTCTTCCCGCATATTCTGAAAACTTTTGGAAATGTCATGTTCAAAAGACTCATTATGCCTCTTATAGGTTGGAGTGTTTGCTTCTCAAAATACAGTAATTTTATGGGTAATTCCATTGTCCTGGTGCTTTAAGACCTTCAAAATTATAATAGTCAATGTTAGATGTGCAATTTATGTTCCTAGAACACCTGTTGGTGCTCCTTGCATGTTGGGCCTCTCTATGTGGTCAGGCTGTGGGAAAGTCTAATACATTTGGCATCATTATATTCAGGAGAAGTAGCAGAAAATATTTTGGGGTGTAGTTGCAAGTGTGCCTGTGCTGTGTGAGAAATAACTTTAATATGGCAACTTTGTGGGTGAAAAATAAAATATAATTTTTTCTTAAAATTCTTTGGAAAATTAAAACTTGAAAAAACTCACCATGCCTTTTACTAAATATTTTGGAATGTCTACTTTACAAAAAGGGGTCATTTAGGGGGTATTTGTACAGTCCTGGCTTGTTATTGCCTCAAGAAATGAGAGAGGTCATCTGTACATCAGGTGTGATCAATTTTCAATGATGGGTACCATAGCTTGTAGACTCTATAGCTTTCACACAGACCAAATAATATGCACTGATTTTGTTTATTGAAATGTAGCAGTATAAATTTTGGTCAAAATATATGAAGAAAAATTACTTGCAGAGCACTGATGATCAGTGTAGCCCCAGCAGTGCCACGTGCTAGTGCCCATCAGTGCCACATCAATGCCACATATCAGTGCCTACCAGTGCACATCAATGCCACATATCAGTGCCCATCTGAGCTGCCAATCAGTGCCACCTATCAGTGCTGCCCTTCAGTGCCCATCAGTGATGCCTGTCAATTCCCATCACTGCCACCTACCAGTGCCACCTATCAGTGCCCATCACTGCAGCCTCATTAGCGCACATCAGTGAAGGAGAAAAATCACTTATTTACAAAATTTTATAACAAAAACTAAGAACTTTTTTTTATTTTTTTTTTAATTTCAAAATTTTCAATTTTTGGTTTGTTAAAGAAAAAAATAAACCCAGAGGTGATTACCACCAAAATAAAGCTCTATCTGTCACAAAAAAATGCTAAAAATTTCATATGAGTACAGTGTTGCATTTTGAATGACAATTGCTCGGTCATGCAACAGCTCTGAAAGCTGGAAATTGGCCTGGGCAGGAAGGGGGTATAAGTGCCCTGTAGGCTTGTGGTTAGGGTTACTGACCCCTTAAGGTGGTATATTTAATATTGAACAAATCAAGGTTTTTTAGGTTATTTTATAATTGCATCTGATTAATATTGTAGTGAGGCAGTTGTTTTGTCTTAATATTGGAATTGTATATGAATTGTTCCGGTAATTTGTCCTCGGACGAGCGGGGTATAAATTGCTGGGTTGTGTATGTAGTGACGTTCATCCTTCCACTCCGTGACGACGTCAAATGACAACGTATAGGGTGGAGCTTCGGACTGACGTCACTTATCCGTAAGAGGCCGGAGTCTCCGGCTTTTGAGATGATTTTAATGTTATGCAGTTCATGCTAGTGTCAGCTGTGACACTTTACCATGTGAGTGGTTTGGATATGTTGGATTGGTACACTTTGGTGATTGATATCTTTCAAACAATGTGAAAAAAGTCTGAGACATTTTTTGAGCACTTTTACTGTATTTAATTATTTGATTGTTTTTCAATTTCACAATGTTTTTTTTTTTTTTATTATTATGATATAAACACAACCCTTTTGTTTTATACTGTTACCTTTTTTTAGAGGGTGAGGTTTAGCAGGTTATTTCAATTTTACTCTTTTAATTTCCTTTTGGTGCTGTATTCACTTGTTGTTTTATTGTGCTGATATATCTGCCTACTTCCTGTACTGACTATGGACAATAATCCTGTCTGCTGCCTGGACAATTGCTTTTGATGTCGCTGACCATGTCCCTGCCTGCTGCCTGGACCAATGCTCTCCTCTGTGGACAACTGCACTACTGAAACCACAGGTAATCTATTGCTTAACATTTTCTCAAATGTATTTTGGGGTGTAATTCTTGGTATGTACATGCTATGTGTTAGAAATATGAAGGGTCTTCAAAAATGTTAGGTTATCTGGAAATGTGTAATTTATGTCCCTAGAAAGCCTGACGATGCTACCTGGATGTCGGGCCTCTGTATGTGGCCAGGCTGTTATAAAGTCTCACACATGTGGTATTGCCATGCTCAGGAGTAGCAGAATGTATTTTGTGGTGTTTTTTGTGGTATTTACATGCTAGGTGCTAAAAATATCTTATAAATGAACGTTTGTGTTAAAAAAAAAAAAAAATTTCATTTTCCACATAGTCTGAAAACTTGTGAACAAAAACACAATTTTCAAAAAACTCATTATGTCTCACAATATATGTGGGGTGTTTGCTTCTCAAAATGTGGTCATTTTGTGGGTAATTCCATTGTCCTGGTGCTTCAGGGTGTTAAAAAATATAGGTAGTCAAGATATTAGATGTATAAATTATGTTTCTAGAACACCTGATGGTGCTCCTTGCATGTTGGGCCTCTCTATGTGGTAAACATATCTTATAAACCGAAAAAAAAAAAAATTCATTTTTTTTCCCCACATTTTCTGAAAACTGGTGAAAAAAACACGATATGTTCAAAACACTCATTATGCCTCCTAAAAAAAAATACGTTGGAGTGTTTGCTTTCCAAAACTGGGTCATTTTGCGGGTGCTTCCTTTTTGTCCTGGTCCTCCAGAGCCTTCAAAAGTGTGATAGATTGTCAAGAAATTTGATGTCATTTTTGCCCTTAGAACGCCTAAAGGTGCTATTTGTATGTTGGGCCTCTGTATATGGCCAGGCTGTATAAAAGTCTCACACGTTTGGTATTGCCATACTCAGAAGAGGTAGCAGACTGTATTTTGTTTTGTTTTTTTTGTATTTTTATGCTATGTGTTAGAAATATTTTATAAATGGAAAAAAAATAAGTTTTAATTTTCTTCCTGCATATTCCAATTCTTTCCAATCACTCCCAAAACACGCAGTAGAACTCCACGGGAAGTCCATCCAGCCCAGGAATTTTCCCTTTTTTCATGCCATTCAAACTCATTTCAATCTCACTCAGACTCACATCCTCACTCAGAACCACTCTGTCATCTTCTCCCAGCCTCTCCTCAATTTCACCAATCACATCTTTCGCCACATTCGCATCTCTTACTCACAGAAAACAACTTGCTATAAAATTTCCACACTTCCCCAGCCACCCGCTCATTCCCACTTCGCATCCATTCTCATCCAACACACTCACCATCTCATTCTTCCATACAACTTCTTAAAGAAAAATCTAGTACACCTTTCATCCTGCTCTTTCACCACCATTCTCGCTTGCACAATCAAAGCCTTCCCTTTCAACTCCAAGAACCTTCAAACCTTCACCCTCGCTTCCGCCATCTCATTCTCTACACTCTCTCCCCATTCACCCATTTCTTCTAAGTAACTCAATTGTTTGTGCCACCATGCATACTCTTCTCTCTCTCGCCCTCTCGCCCTCTCGCCCTCTCGCCCTCTCGCCCTCTCGCCCTCTCGCCCTCTCTCCCCCCCCCTCTCGCCCTCTCGCCCTCTCTCCCCCCCCCTCTCGCCCTCTCGCCCTCTCTCCCCCCCCCTCTCGCCCTCTCTCCCCCCCCCTCTCGCCCTCTCGCCCTCTCTCCCCCCCCCTCTCGCCCTCTCGCCCTCTCTCCCCCCCCCCTCTCGCCCTCTCGCCCTCTCTCCCCCCCCCTCTCGCCCTCTCGCCCTCTCTCTCCCCCCCTCTCGCCCTCTCTCTCCCCCCCTCTCGCCCTCTCGCCCTCTCTCTCCCTCTCTCTCCCTCTCTCTCCCTCTCTCTCCCTCTCTCTCCCTCTCTCTCCCTCTCTCTCCCTCTCTCTCCCCCTCTCTCTCCCCCTCTCTCTCCCCCTCTCTCTCCCCCTCTCTCTCCCCCTCTCTCTCCCCCTCTCTCTCCCCCTCTCTCTCCCCCTCTCTCTCCCCCTCTCTCTCCCCCTCTCTCTCCCCCTCTCTCTCCCCCTCTCTCTCCCCCTCTCTCACATCCCTTCCTCACAAAAAACCTCTTTGTTTGCACATTCACCCAATCCCACCATTCAATCACACTCTCAAACTCCAACCTCTTTCTTTTCCACCTTTCAAACATCTTACAATATTCCTCTCACATCCTCAAGCAGCTCCACATTCAGCTTCCATACACCTGTTCCATACACCTTATCAGACTCCATACTCACACTACATTTGATCCGGCCATGGTCCGTGAATGACACTGGCTGCACAATAAAGGAAACAGGAGTAATGTCACTGGAACAAAAAAGAAAATCAATCTGTGAGCTTACATGTCTGCCAGCCAAAAAAAATGTATGGCCTTTGTCCTTGCCCACGTCCTTCAGGCCAAAGTCATTACACAATTCCAGTAACACTTTGCCAGATTTATCAATGCCACCAGCCCCCCCCCCCCCCCATTAGGTTTTGGAGGTTTTTCACCTGCCCACAGCTGGCAAAGTATTTGGTTGACTTCTGCGAGGAATCCGAGTCCTCCTCAAGGCTTGGAAACTCTGAGATAACTTGCGATTCTGGGAGAGCCTCAGCAACCACTTTCTTCCTCTTAAGTGTATCCCTGGAGAGATCCATCACCTCTTCGGTGCTTGCCCCACCACCTTCCGCCACGGTCAGTGGTGTATTTGTTTTGTTCTGCCCTAGGCAACACAATCACAGCCCCCCCCCTTTTCCCACCCCCACTGTCTCTAGTGCACCGTTTGCTGGGTGGAACTTAGTGGTCGGCCACATCTTTCTGTGAAGGAGTCGTTGGTGGTATGAGTGGTGAGAAGGTGTCATTAGTGGTATGAGCAGTGAGAAGGTGTTGTCATTAGTGGTATAAATGCCGAGAAGGTGTCAGTGGTATGAGCTGCTAGAAGGTGTCAGTGGTATGAGCAGCTAGAAGGTGTCGTTAGTGGTATGAGCGGCGTGAAGGTGTCGTTAGTGGTATGAGCGCTGTGAAGGTGTCGTTAGTGGTATGAGCGGCGTGAAGGTGGTGTTAGTGGTATGAGTCAGTCACCTGGCAGTCTTTCTGGTCAGTCTCTGTCCGCTCTCTGCCCCCCCCCACAATAGTATACATGGTATACAGAGTAGCAGGATGGAGATCACTCACCAGGCCTGGTGGAGGGGTGGAGACCCCTGCCTCTGCTGGACACTGCCGTCCTCCAGGATCATCACTCAGCCCTGGCTCCTCACCGCCATCCACTGTGGAGAGCTCTGACCCTCAGAGCAGCCTACAGCCTGGCCAGGCGCACTGGATGCTGGGACTTGTAGTCCTTCCCCCGCACACTGTGCTGGAATTGTAGTTTGCTCCTGTGGAGGTGGCAGGTCGGAGGTGGGGGTAAGACTTCAACTCCCAGTATGCAGTGCGCCCGGCCAGGCTGTATGCTGCTCTGAGGGTCAGAGCTCCCAGAGCTCTCCACAGTGGATGGCGGTGAGAAGCCAGGACTGAGGCCTACCACTCCCACTACTCACTGGATTCCTCTGCTGTAGTGACATCACTTGCCGAGGTGCAGCGCTGCTCCCCTGAAAAGTGCCACCCTAGGCAAGTGCCTTGTTTGCCTCGTGGAAAATACGCCCATGGCCACGGTAGCCTCAGACGGCTCTTTGACCCCCACAGCCGGGACTTGAGCCACTACCGCCGCATCATTGGGCTTAGCTCCTGCCACTTCGCTTCCTGGAGGGACTTCCACACATTTGGCCGCAGTCACTCCACTGGTGACCTCGGCATAAGACAGGGTCCTTTCTTCGGTGGTCCCAGCCACCTGCTGCACAGAGTCTGGTGTGTCCACATCCATGTTAGGACACTGCCGAGCCAGATGATCACTATTGCCGCATAGATGGCACTTATGGCCATCTGGGCATTCTGCAGTCCTGTGCCCCAGCTCAAAACAGTTCCTGCACACCATGCCGGCTTCACACTGCTCCTTAGTGTGCCCAAAGGAAAAACTATTTTGGCAGTACTGTGGCTGCTCTGGGTACCATAGCACACCCCTATTCGGCCCAATAGAGAAAGTCTGCAGGGGGTGCGCACAGCCACCAATACCATTGTCATCCTTTCTTAATTGGACATAGTAGCACCTATGCCTATTAAATGTCCCGAGAATGTTAGTTTCTGCAGGCGTAAAGCAGACAAAGGAACAGTATCTGGCGTGGAAGGCCCGAATTGCCTCTTCCCGGACAAAGGGATTGTACATCTGCAGAGTTAGTGGGATTCTCTGCTTGGATTTGTTACTCATGAAGGTAACTCAAAGGAGTTACCATCAATGGGTCCTTGGCTTTCTCACGGCTCCGTATCATACAGGTCTGAACATCTGCCATCTGGAAAAAGGTCAAATCATAAAATCCAGTTGTTGGGATTGTTGGGAAGGCTTGAACACAGAACATAGACAATTTCTTTTGAATGTGGTATAAACCACATTTGCCACATATGTCTTCTCTCACACACACCCTGATGGTGTTGGGAGCATCTGAAGGGACGTTTGCCATGCTCTGACTACCAAGCTTCACCAGCCCCAAAGGGAAGGATCAGCTCGGTGATCACAGCTTGTGGGCTATCAGGAAAGCACCACCCCCAATAGCAGCAAGGACACTTTGGAATACGTCAAAGGGCCGAGGGTGCAGATTCCCTTACACACCTCTGCCAATTTACTTGCAACACATGGATCACAAGCCAAAAGGCTGAGAAGTGATAACCAGAAATTTGGGCCTTGCCGAGGGGCGCCTGAGCTGGCAGAAGGGAACTGCTCACTGAGAGCTCTCCAGACTGGTTGGGCACACTCCTCAGCTGTCTGGCAGGTGGGTGGGGCTTCCAAAATTAACACCTTCCATCCCCTGGGGCCAGAGCTGCCACCCAGTCTGCTTCTCCATCCAAAGTGGGCACCAACAGGTGCTGCTGGTTTTAGGAGAAATGAGCATGGTCATTTGCATGGGCCCGCCTCTAGAGCCACGTGGGCAAGACTGGTCACTAGAGGGAGACACAGGCCTTGGCATGGCATCCTTGCAGCTGCTCGAGCGTCCCAGAGTCAAGCCGAGCAGCAGCACTCTCGGGCTGCCAGGCCAGGCAGGCCTGCTCCTACATGCTGCAAGCTAGGCTTCCGAGCTGCCTTCCTCCTTTCGGACAGAGAGCTTGCTGACTCTCTTCCTTAATGGGCCATTGGGCACATCGTCCCATCCAGGCCATGGCTTCCAGGCAACATGAGCAAGCAGAGAGCAAGAAAGAGACACCAACAAAACCACACAGGCACACCAGGGGTTAAGATGCTTTAATGGCAGCTATTCACACCTCCTTAGCAGCAACAAACAGATAAGACAGGTAACAATGAAGCCCACTGGTGGCTTGAAGGCAGGGTCTGCAGGAGCAAAGCCAAGGCTTGTTGGGACCACTCGGAGAGGCCTCCCTCACTCCCATCATTGTTGTCCTGAACTTCTGCCCTTTCCTTTCCATTCCTTCTTGGTTGAAAGGAGAGTGACTACTTGTCATTTTTGTCTGCTTTTGGAAAACTGCATAAGAGAGGGGTGCACCGGTCCTGGAGGTACTGCAATACCAGGTCGATGTGTGGAGTGGACAGAGCAAGCTCTTCTTCCATCTCTCTGTTCTAAAAATCCATTTAATATATGGTCCCCAGAGAGGGGACGTATCAGATATTAAACTGATAACAGATTTTTTTTTTTTTTTAATTCTTTTATGAAAATATCTATCAAAAATATATTAGTTTTACAACTTCACGTGAAAAAAACAAATCAAAACAAGGTCATGTTTAGACACATAATTGTCTTGGAAATTCGCTTTAACGAATTTCTCCTTACCGTGAGTACTCGCAGTTGGATGCGCAGAAATCCCCCATAAAGCTGTGCGAATCTCGCTTACCACGACTGCAGCCAAACTACACGATTCCTGCCCATCCAAATACTTTGGTTCTGTTGAATTTGTGGGTGATTGGAGCTCCGTTACCCTAGAATGATCACACGACACTCTAAGGCTGGTTGCAACTCACATAAGGGCCGGCTTTAGGCTCAGCTCTCTGTTTTTATTAAAAATACACACATGCCCCCCACATGAATAAAGTCAATCCCTCCCACCGAACAATACAATGGGGATTGCCTATACAGAGGATGTACATTCCAATTGGAGCATAGCCTTTGCTATTATCTATCACTGGTCCTCCCCCATGAGTCTTCTGAGGTCAGCAGACTTCCTCCCCTTCCCCCCTATGAGCCATCTGAGGTCATATTTCCTGTCCTACTAGCTTCTATTGGTATGCAAAATTCTCTGCACAAGCATCTCCCTAAAAATATCAGTCTGTACCTGGATGGGCCCGATACGATCTTTATTAAAACACATCCATCCCAGATACAGTTCAGATTAGTAATGGGTTGTAAGATATGCACAAGCCTACACGTGGAGTTCACACCGCTTGCGCCTTGCGTTATGAAGCCCACGCGGTACCATGCTGCTGATATGTGGATACAGGCCCACGGTCTACTGACAGCAGCATTCGCATGGAATGCCGTGGTGGTATACACGCCGGTCTATAAGCGCAGATCTGCCATCTCATCCATTACCAAGCTGAGTACTGTAATACATACATTGTACATGCGCATGGCCCAATTGCAGCCTTCAGAGCTTTAATTAAGCCACACGAGAGACATATGAATAACACGAATATATGACACATTTAAAGTTCGACCAACAATACAAAATTTCCATGACATAATCTCAATAGAAACATAATAGCAAAGGAACTACAATTTGCAAAAAAAACTTAAATAGAAATCAACAAAGAAATGTGCAATTATCACCATTGCTGTAGAAGACTTTTGTTATTTCTTTGCCTTTTAATCTTCATTTGGAGAGCTCTGTACTCACTTGGTTTTTGGTTTCCAGATCTTCTCCGTAAAGCATTCCATGTGAGTTGAACCTTCTGACCCTGTTCACTAGACATTCAACAAACCTAGTTACTTTCCCTCAAAAGCATCCCTTCCCCCCTCCACCGTACGTATCCCACCTATGGGGAAATAAAAAAAAGGTATTAATAATCACAAAAACAACAAAACAAGCTCTGTATCGCATATCCTCAAAGGATTCTTATGACCTTCAGAATCCCTGACATCCTGTTAAAGGAGACCAGGGTGACATAAACTTAATTCTTTAAACATAGCAACTAGAGATTAATGGGCTAGGGAAAAAAAATTATGCTACTGCTCACGTCTTGCAATTTCTAAAACGCCATAGTCTTTCTGCCTCATCAGTACCTAATTTCATGCGGTCATAGTATGCATAGGAAAATAACCGTCCACGGATCATGGCCGTGCACTCTCACGCTCAAACATTCCTTTTTATATACCACAATGTTCCTCGCATCCCACAGACATTCCTTCAGACAGCACACCAACATCCACAACACTCCTTTCTTTTCCAACTTCCACAACCCATACAACACCATCTCATACGTTAACTTTCTCACACAAGACAAGCCTTCAATCATCTTTTCCAAACACTTCCATACATCTTTTGCCAACTCACACTCCCAAAACAAATGAAATACATTCTCAAAACCCACACACCCCTCTCCCGGACATTTTTCAGAATCACGAATACCTCTGTTCCACTCAAACACCCTCACTGGCAGACAACCATGTACTCCCATCCATGTAATATCACTCTGCCTATTCTCCACCTCTTTCATACCCACATTCTTCCATGTCCTCTCACTCTCAGCAACAGTCAGACCACCAATCCACACCATTTCTTCTTTTTCATCCAACATTTTCTTACATTCACACCACGCATCTTTTTCCACCCCATTCAACCCAAACTTATCCATACCTCTTTCAATCTGTGTGTAGAACCACAGACTCTTGAAACTCACAGGTGTTTTTAAGTCCGTTTCACACCATCCAAACCTCCGCACCACTTTCCCACCAACATACCTCAACATACATCCAGCCAAATTCTCTTTCTTGCACAACTTCACACGCATCCCTACATACCGCACAAACAAAACTCTCTCCATACATACCATCCCTTTCCCACCATTCATCAGTCTTCATCACTTTCTCTCTTTAGTTTCTCCACCCTAGAAGACCAGAAGAAAAGAAAAATTTGCCTTTGTTTTTTTCAGGATTCTATCCTGGGCTGGAAAGACTTGGTATAAATACCACAGGATAGGCAAAAGTACCGCTTTAACTATTAACACTTTCCCTTCAAGCCCTTTAAAGACCATAAAGAAATTTTTTTTTTTTTTTGCTCTTTCCCGGCTACGTCCTCCCAACTTGCTCTCCCAAACAAATCACACTCAAACTTCACACCCAGAACTCTCACACTCTGCCCAATCTCTCTCTATTCGCCAAAAAATTTACACGGTCTTCCCCAGATTCATTCTAAATCCACTCGCCATACAAAAAATGTCAATCAATAACTCTCCTCAGACTCTCCACATTCTTGCACACCACAGTCACATCATCCATATAGCCTATCACTTTTAACATTCTTCCTCCGCTACCAGGCACCACCAGACCATTCACACATTTATCTTTAGCAATCATTCTTATCAGTGGTTCAATTACACAAACAACACGGGGGACAAAGGGCACCCCTGCCTTACACCCGACCTCACATTCACTCCCTCAGTCACCCATCCATTCACCTGCACTCTACTCATACCTGTATACAAAGATTTCACCAACCCACTCATTCTTGCAGGCACCCCCATTCTCTTCAACACACCAAACAAAGTCATGCACCACCCTATCCTACGCTTTCTCAAAGTCCACATTTAACACAGCCGCTACTTGTTTTCTCTCCTTGCAATCCCACAACGTGTCTCTCAAGCATACCAAACTTTCTGAAATCATCCGTCCAGGCATAGCACACACTTGCTCCTCCCCAATCATCCTATTAACCACTCCACGCAATCTATTAGCCAGTACTTTTGCAATCATTTTGTAATCTACATTTAGAAGTGATATTGGCCTTCAATTCCTTAAATCTCTTTTATCCCCTTTTTTATATAATACGACCACACTCTCAGACATACTTTTTGGTAACACACCCTCTTTCAGAACCGTCATGCACACTTCATGCACCCATTTCTCAATCAACTCCCAAAACACACAATAAAATTCAACAGGCAAACCAACCAAACCAGGGATTTTTCCTTTCCTCATATCTTTCATACTCCTTTCTACTTCACCCAAACTCACATCCTCGCTCAAAGCCACTATATCATCCTCTCTCAAACATTCTTCAATTTCACCCAATACATCCTTTTCCACATTCATATCTCACTCACTGAAAACAACTTGTCATAAAACTTCATACTTCACCCGCTCATTTCCACTTACCTCACTACCATTCTCATCCAACACACTCATCACCTCTTTCTTACTACCATACGCTTTTTTGAAAAAAAACTTAGTACATTTCTCTCATCACGGCTTTAGTTTGTGCCAGAATCGCTCTCCCTTTCGCTTCCATAAACTTTCCTACTTTCACTCATGCTTCCGCAATCTCGTTCTTTACATTCTCTCCCAACTCACTTCACTTCTTCCAAATACTTCAGTTTTCCCTGCCACCATTCATACGCCTCACGCTTTCTCTTCACTCTTTCACCACAAAAAACCTCTTAGTACTTTCTTTCACCCATTCCCACCACTCAATCACATTCTGAAACTCCAGCCTCTTCTTCTTCCATCTTTCAAACAACATACAATACTCTTTTCTCACATTCACATCTTCAAGCAAATCCACATTCAATTTCCAAACACCTCTACCGTGCACTCTATCTGACTTCATACTTCACATTCAATCCGGCCAAGATCTGTGAATGGAACCCGCTGAATGATGAAAAACTCAGCCGCGATATCTCTGGAGACAAAACAAAAGTCAATGGGAGAGCTTATCACTTGATATACCGAAAAATGTGTGACCTATATTTTTTTCTGTGTCTGTCAGACCAAGGTCAATGCATAATTCTCTCATAAGATTTCCTGAGCTATCTACACCACAACCATCACCTCCCCCCACCCTATTCCCAACCCCCAGCACACAACTGAAATCACCAAAAACTAATAGGGGCTCTCTGTCCCCCCAAAAAAACCTTAGTTTTTCAAATAACGTAATCCTTTTCTTTCTAACTGTAGAGGCGTATATATTTGCCACTCTAAATACAGAGCCACCCACCTCCACTCTTACTAGTAATGCCCTCCCCCTCTCTATGTGTATAACCATCAAGATATTAACGTTCCAACTTTTAAAGCGAATCCCCATACCCTTGTTTTTTTGGGTACCCAAAGACCACACAGCTGGTCCATATAGCCAATCCTTCTGGTGAGGTTCATCCTTAATGTTACATTCCTGCAGGAAATGAATGTCTCCAGGTACTAGTGAAAGGCATTTTAGTACCGCCACCCTTCTAGGTGCAGGCAAGATGCTCCTCACATTTAAGGATGAAATTTTGATATTCAGGCTGGAAAGATAAAGGTCACATACACATGATCAAGTTATGTTCTTTTTGGCCCGACGCCACCCCCCTTTACCATTTCTTTTGGCTCCTGCCACTCCCCCCATACCGCCCTTCTCCTCCCCACTTTTGCAAGCATGTTTTTTGAACCCTATCAGGGATTGTTAGTGTGGGACAAGTAGAAAATCTGCAAAGTCCGGAGGTGGATTCAGACTCCACTCAGTCAACAGGGTCTTAAGACTAAAGAACTCCTGGATGATATCCTGTGAGGCCTGTATTGCCTCTGCGTCATCCTTCTTCCTCTTTAATGTGTCCCTAGACAGATCCATTCCTTCTTCCTCTGCCCTTCTGCCATCCACTGCCATGGGCGCTTCCTCTAAGGCATGAACCTGAGTAACCACCACGGCTTGATCCGGCTTGGGCTGCTCTGATGTCTCCGGGACCTCCTCTTCTTCCCTTTTGGGTCACACCCCTGGTCACATCCGCATAGGAAAGAGTTGCTGTTCTTTCCACCACCACCGGTTTACCGCCCAAACATGAGCACTGCCTCGCCAGATGGGCCTCACTCCCACAGAGATGAATTTCCTTCCCTCGGGGCACTACATTGTATTGTATTCCAATTTAAAACAATTGCGGCACACAATTCAGGCCTCACACTGGTCTTTTATGTGGCCAAAGGAGAAACAGTTCCTACAAAACTGGGGCTGGCTCGGGTACCAGAGCACCCCTCCTATTTGGGCCAACAGAGAATGCTTGCAGTGGGTGTGCACATCCTCCCACCCTGCTAATGTCCTCTTTAAGTTGTACAAAGAACCTTCTGTGGCCATTAAATGTGCCCAAGATGTTAGTCTGCTTGATGCCTGCAGACACAGTGCAATATTTCCAGAGGAATGCCCATATCTTGTCCTCCCTCCATAAAAGGGTTGTACATTTGTATTGTTATTGGTATTCTCTGCTGGGCTTCATTCGCCACAAAGGAAATTCCCTCCAATAAGGGGTTCTGCGCCTTTTCCTGGTATCTCAGAAGACACGTCTGCAAATCAGCCAGCCTGAAAAATGTTATGTCGAAAATCCCACTGGTGGGGAAGGCTTGGACACAAAAAATACTTTCAAGTGGCATTCCAAGCAGCTCCATGACAATCCTCTTCTATACAAAATACAGTCCACATTCAGCCTGACGGTTCTCCTGAATAGCCACCCTCATAGTGTTGGGCGCTTCTGGCACCATTGCCATTCCTCCTTCAAACACCGTACCAACCCCAAAGGGAAGGTTTAGCAGGCAATCAAAACTCATACGGTTCAGGGAGCGCCACCCCCAATAGCAGCAGACTGCGCTTGGTAATACGCAGCCAGGCTAAGGGCGCTGGTCCCCTGCTTCCTAACCTTTTAGCAATAACCAAGATGATCGTGCCAAAAGGCCGAGAAGTGATAACCGGAAATGTGCGCCTTGCCGAGGGGCGCCCGAGCCGGCAGAAGGGAGCTGTTAGCTGAGAGCTCCCCAGACTGGACGGGCTCACTTCCAGGCAACAGGAGCAAGAAAGTGACACCAACAAAAGCACACAGGCACACCAGGGGTTAAAATAAATGTTAATTGGAGGCTATTCACACCTCCTTAGCAGCAATGCACACAGGACAATAACACACAGATAAGACGGGTAACAATGAAGCCCACTGCAGGCTTGAAGACAGGGTCTGCAGGAGCAAAGCCAAGACTTGTTGGGACAACTCGGAGAGGCCTCACTCACTCCCATAATCGTGGTCCTGAACTTGTGCCCTTTCCTTTACTTCTTGGAGAAAGGAGAGTGACTTCTTTTCTGCTTTTGGAAAACTGCATAAGAGAGGGGTGCACCGGTCCTGGAGGTACTGCAATACCAGGTCGATGCGTGGAGTGGATAGAGCAAGCTCTTCTTCCATCTCCCTGTTCTAAAAATCCATTTAATATATGGTCCCCTGATAGGGGAAGTATCGGATATTAAACTAACAGATTTTTTTATTTCTTTTATTTAAAATATTCAAGTTAAAACAAAAGCTCCGTTTTTACAAAAAGGTATCAAACACAAATTCTCACAGAATTCCATACATCATATACAAAAGAGACTTATAACACAGGTTTTTTTACAAAATTTACATATCCCAGCCCACAAACCCTCCCCCCTTATGTATACAAAAGAAAACAAACTAACAGTCCAAAAAACTCCCATCACCACTTTCTATATATCACATTATCAAATCCCATCCCTCTCCCACCCTCCTTCCCCTCCCACCCTCCTTCCCCTCCCACCCTCCTTCCCCTCCCACCCTCCTTCCCCTCCCACCCTCCTTCCCCTCCCTCCCTCCTTCCCCTCCCTCCCTCCTTCCCCTCCCTCCCTCCTTCCCCTCCCTCCTCCCCCTCCGCAATATACAACACACATAATCATATACCAAATATTTACAAAAACAAAAAACTTTACAAAAATGTGCATAATCAATCCCATACCATCCTCCCCTTTATTATGTATACAAGAAAAAAAAAATGGTGGTGGGAATGTGTTTGTTCTATGGTTCTAATACATAACTCCCATCCCTTACCCGCCCTCCTCCATATACAATAACCCCATCAAAAAGAAAAAACAAATCAACCATATCTGTGGTTGTTCTGTACAGAAGAAAAAAACTGTACATAAAAACTGTACATTCATATCACAGAAAAACACATCTTATGTACACCATTTTTTCCATTCTTGAAGCTTCCAGGTGCTTTTTGCTGTTGTCTCTCCTAGTTTTTTTTGAAATCATGGTATGTGTAGCTGTAGATCCTCCCACAGATCATGGCCACACAATCTTTCACATCCACTCTTTCTTGCCTGAAAACCAAAATATTTCTCACATCCCACAACCATTCTTTTACACAATTCACTATAATCCTTAACACCCTTTCCTCCTCCCTCCCTACATTATTCAAACCATACAAGACTGTTAAATACATCACCCTCACAATCCCAGTAAATCCTTTCACCATATTTTTCCATTCTCTTCCACACTTTTTTTTTTTTTTTGCAAAACTACACTCCCAAAATACATGCAACACTCTTTTGATCCTACCACACCCCTCTCTTGGACATACTTCACTATCTGCCAATCTCCTTCTTCTCTGAAACTCTCTTGTAGGCAAGCAACCATGCACATTCATCCATGCAATATCCTTTTGTCTATTATCCAACCATTTACACACCACATTCTTCCATACCTTTTTCATTTTGTACCACATTCAATCCACTGATCCCTTCCAACTTTTGATCACTCAAATGAAAAGCACAGGCGATAATGGGCAGCCCTGCCTCACACCAGATCCAATACATATCTCCTCTGTTAAACATCCATTAACCAACATCTTACTCACCATCCCTTTATATAAGGACTTCACCCACCCAATCAATTTTTCTGGCATCCCCATTTTCTCCAAAACTTTAAACATAAAGTCATGCGAAACTCTATCATACCCTTTTTCAAAATCAATCGCCAACACAGCCACCTCTTGCTTCCTTTTCTCACATAACCATAGTATATCTCTCAAACTTACCAAACTCTCAACAATTGATCTTTCAGGCACTGCACACACCTGCTCTTCTCCAACCAATTTTTCTACCACCATATGTATTCTGTTTGCCAGTATTTTTGCCATAATCTTATCAACATTCAATAAGGATATCTGCCTCCAATTTTTAAAATCTTTTTTATCCCCTTTCTTATAAAACAAGACCATCACACTTTCTGCCATTGATCCTGCCATTCTTCCTTCCACCAATACTCTCTCAACCACCTCATACACACATTCTCCAAACGCATTTCAAAACTTGCAAAAAAATTCAACAGGCAACCTGTCATTCCCAGGCGTCTTTCCTTTCTTCATACCTTTTTTATACACTCTTCCACCTCCTCTTTTCTCACATCTTCACCTAGCCATTCCTTATCTTCCATCCCCAGACATTCCTTCACCTCATTTAGTACTTCACTTTCAACTCTCTTATCCCTTTCCTTCTCAGTAAATAGAATATTATAGAACTTCCAAACCTCTCCACTCATCTTCTCATTCTCTCTCACCTCACACCCATTTTCATCCAATACTCCAGACATCTCCACTTTTCAACCATAAACTTTTTTAAAGAAAAAACTCGTGCATTTCTCATCCTTCTCTTTCATCACCATTCTTGCTTGTGACACAATCTCTCTTCCTCTCCATTCCAAAAACATCCTCAATTTTTCCCTTGCTTCCACCAGTTCAGTCCCAACATTCTCTCCCCATTCTCTTAATTTCTCCAAATACCTCAATCTTTTCTGCCACCATTCATACGTTTCTTGCTCCTTCTTTGCTTGCTCACACCCTTTTTTAATGAAAATCACTTTTGTCCTCACCTTCACCCATTCCCACCACTCAATCACATTTTTAAAATCATTCCTCCTTTGTTTTAGTTTCTCAAACCCCACCACATATTCATTCTGAATCCCTTCATCCTCCAACAATTCTACATTTAACTTCCATACTCCTGTCTCATACATTACCTTTGATGCCATACTTACAGTACATTCAATTTGGCCATAGTCCGTGAAGTCCTCCCTCTGAATTGTATAAGATCCAACTCCTAAATTTTTGGACAAAAAGCAAAAATCAATCCTGGATTGCAGATTACCCCTGTCACAAAAATATGTACATCCACCCCCTTCCCCTACATCCCTTAATCCAAATATTCTTCCCTGATTTATCTACACCACTACCATCTCCACCACCACCCCCACACCTATCCCCCGCATGCAAAATACAATTTAAATCCTCCAAAATGATGGTAGGATCCCTCCCTCCCAAATACAACTTCTTTTTGCAAAACAAATCCACCCTCCCTTTTTTATTAGTGGGTGCATATATACAAAATACTTTAAACATAACACCCCCATTTTCACAAACCACTAATAAACACCTTCCCACCTCCACCTTCCTTTCAAATTTGTATTTGGTTTTTAAAAAGAATCCCCACGCCACTAGACTACTTTTGGTCCAAGGACCAAATAGCCTCCCCATGGTTCCATTTTGCAACTGATGGCTCTTCTTTCATGTTGCAGTCTTGCAAGCAAAGGATATCTGACGATACTTGGCAAGGATCTGAAAGATTGCAGTTTTTCTATGTATCGCTCCGATGCTTCTCACATTCAGCGAAGAGAACCGTAGTTGCATGTTAATGAAAAGAAAGGATCACACTTCTGTTTTGTCATCTCTTAGTAGTTTTTCCTCTTGCTTTTGCGCTTAGTGTCCTGGGCCCCTCCTCCGGCTTGGCACCAGACATTTCAGGTTTATTGGCCTAAGTTTTTTTTTTTTTTTTTTTTTTTTACCTTCTCTTTTGGCTCCGCTTTCCCGTACCCAATTACCTCCTGCAGACAGGCCACCTGACCAGTGCTTGTATACGCCTGCGATGAGTTAGACTCTATAGACTCTATTGCCATCTCTGACTCCCCTGAGGCCGGGCTATCCGGAAAGGCACCGATATCCTCCGAGGAAGAAACAGGCCCCATGGCCTCCATTTTCCATTTCAAGGAGAGTTGCCCCACCTCCATCTCAGCAACCTCCTTGTCTTCCTCATCCTCCAGCACTTCCCCCTCCGCCATCAGGCTCTCAGGGACATTCTCCTCTATCCCAGGAGAAGCCCCCTCCGTGCCTCCGGCCTCCACAGGGGGGGGACCTGGCTCACCCTCCGTAGGCAAGCAAACATTTGTTTGCCCCATTTCTTCCTCAGGCAGCCTTTTGATCCCCTCTAAGGTGGTTCGGTCACCCCCTTTGCCACATCCGCATAGGACAGTGTCCCAGGCAATTCTTTCGCCCTCTGCCTCCGCTACCTCTGATGTGGTATTTGGCACCTTGAGACACTCTTGACAAATGATCACTGCTTCCGCAGATATGACATTTCCTCCTCTCCTTGCAATCAGTCGTCCTAGGCCCCTGCTTAAAGCAGTTACGACATACTAGCCCGGCCTCGCACTGGTCTTTTGTATGGCCAAACGTTAAGCACGGTCTGCAGAAGAGAGGCTACCCTAGGTACCAAAGGTATCCCCGATTTACTGCCTTTTGAGGAGGTCTGAGGGGGTGCCATGCACCACCTGCACCCCCCGGGTCAGCCTTAAAGACTACTCAGAATTTGCGATGGCAATTAAAATTGCCCAACACATTTTGTCTGCTTCACTCCGGCCGACACTGAGACACAATAGCGCATGAGGAACGCTCTGATCTCCTCATCCCTTACAAAAGGGATGAGGACCGTCACCGGAACCCGTAACTTTGTCTCACTGCTCAGAAAGGTAATACCTTCCAAAATGTCCTCGCCTTCCTTCTCACCCTTCCGTAGCAACACTGTCCTCCCTCTTCCAGAAAGTAACATCATACTGACCAGAATTGGGAAACACTGCACGCAAAAAATCGATTCTCTCGCCATCCCAAGACCGTCTTCAATCAACTCCTTCTGAATGAAGTACAGTCCAACATTGTCTTCTAGGCTCAGTCACGACCACCCTCAAGGTGTTATGTGCATCTGGAGCACCTGTCGCCATACAGTAGCCCACCCTCTGCCAACCTGTCACCAGCCTGCCTAGCAGACTGGTAGGGGTGATCATAACTTGTTGCCTGGGGACTAAGCCTATAGCAGCAAAGGAGGGCCCTCCGAAAAGGGACGCTCCCACCAAGGCCGATCTTCGGGTACCCCAGGCACCTTCTGACAAAAAAAAAATGGCTACTTGTTTAAGTCCGAACGTATGAAAAACCCGTAAGTGTTCACAAAAATGTGCAAGTGCAAAACGCCACACAAAAAAGTGCACTTAGGGGTGTGCTTTGTCCTTCCCCCGAAGGGGATGGACCTCCACCCTGATGCCCCGGGGCATGAAGCTCCTGACAGGGACAAGGTTCCCATTTGGTCCACCTAGCCAAAAGGCCTGGCGGACCCCGTTCCTTGTGGCCAGCTGAAGCCAGCCACCCAGTACTTGGTAAGGGGGCTCTCCTGAGGAGAAAACCCCCTAGTGACAGGGGAGGAAGGAACCAAAAGGCCACACATCCTCCCCCTAGACTTCAGGATAGGCCCAAGGACCCACACCCTACCATCCTGTAAGAAAGAAAACACACACAAAAGTGACAAACGTGGGAGAAAAAATAAATAAATAAGTGGCCGTGCAAATTGTGCACTGGCCAGGCCCTGAGGCCCGTAGCAAAAATTGCCCAGGACTTAGCCAAAAGGTGCAGTGCAAGAAAAGTGTTTGAACACAGTGACCATGTGCCTTTTCGCACGTTGGGGTCCCACACCCAAGTGTTACTAAGAGCACCCCTGAGGCGACCACTCAGGGGGCACTGGTTCACAGACTTTCTGCCTTCCTGGCCCCTGGCCAGACCAGGTAGATCTGTTCAAATCAGGAGGAACTGGGCCCCTTCAGTTTTCCAGGGGGAATTACTCCTGGGCCCCAGCAGCCTGTGGGCACCTCTGTTTCTGTTCCAGCCTGTACTAACCATCAGGACCCCCATCATACCAGCAGGGGTACTATACAACCAATCATCCCTGCAAAGCAGGAGTGATGGTGGAGCCCCCCTACTGGACACTGATAAGAACAGATTTTTTTTGATTGAAAAACAAACTTTATTTACAGAAGTATAAAAAAAAAAAACAATACTTGTATTTGGGGTACATCTCACCCTATACTGCGACGCAGCGCATAATACACCACATTACAATATAGTTCAAGGCATACAATATATACAATAAATACATTCACTCAGCGGTATGATGCCTGACGTGGTGTGCATGGCGGACGAATCTCCAGACCATTACGTCATGCATAACTCCGCTTACCCAAAGACTGTGGCCCCCTAGGTTACCCCCATGGGCGCCACCACACAAAAACCATAGCATGCATAAAAAGAGACATTTATGGGATATACAGAATCATGCAAGTTCAAACATGTTCAAATTCCAACAAGCATCGGATGTGTGGGGGGGGGGGGGGGAGAGAGAGGGGAAAAGGGGTCACAGGCCCAAAGCTTTATTGAAGGGGCAAAGACACGCAAGGGGGAAGAGGAGATCTTCAGACATCCTCTTCCTCAAAGTCCATCAAGTTATAGTCCCTGAGCAGACTGAGGATCAGTCTGCGGCAGTCCTCGATGGACATCCTCTCCGGCTGGTGGATGAGGCGCTTCCTGGTGCACCATAAAGTGTCCTTAAAACAACACAGCACCCGCCAGGTGCTGTCAATGTTCTCCAGGGTAAAAGTTCCACAAAAGAGTCCGTTCAACACCCCAAAGAGTGTGATGGCTGTCTGTGGCACAAAGTCCTTGAGTTCAGGTTCCAGGGCCCTCAACAGGTGCTGAGCAAAAGAGCACTCCCAGAAAATGTGCTGAGCTGTTTCCTCCTGGATGATGCAGAAGGGGCAGTGTCTGTATCTGCTCAGGTTCCTGGCATGCATAAATGTCCTGAGAGGCAACCCCCCTTGGATTGCCATCCATGCCAGGTCCTTGTGCCTGTTGGTGAGGCTCTTTGAAGAAACATTCCTCCAGACCACCTTGCAGGTATCTGAAGGCAGGCCTGTAACTGACTCCAAAATGTCACTTGCTCTGATGAGCTTGTAAATGATCTTTGGTTTCCACAAGTCAGGCTTTACTCCCTGTAGCCCCTGCTCCTTTATAAACTTGAAGGTATCCAGGTAGTACCAAGGAGTGTCCCAGTTGTAGGGGATGGAACTGTCCCAATTGTCCCATCCGAGGGACTGCCTAAGAGGCAAAAGGAAGAAGCGTGAAATTACTTTAACACCAGAATCCATATTCCTTTTCGTTAAAGTCCTGCGGATGCAGTTGCAGGCAAAGAACACCCTCAGTTGGGTGGCGATGTCGGGCACGCCCTTACCGCCCTTGAGGGGTTCCTTGAACATGACTGCCCGCTTCACTCTGTTCATCTTGGAGCCCCAGATGAAGTGAAACATCGCCCTGGTGATGGCCTTGCAGGTGTTGGCACGTGGGGGCCAGGCCTGGGCGAGGTACTGCAACACAGGGAGAATCTCGCTGAGGAGTACCAGTGTCTTCCCTTCGATGGTAAGTTCTCTGAGGCTCCAAAGTCCAAACTTTTGCTTCATCTTTGACAGTCTCTCCTCCCAAGACTTCAGGGCTGCGCCCTCCGCGCCAAACCAAACTCCCAGAATTTTGATGAAGTCCGTCTTGATGCCAAAGGGCATGGATGCAGAAGAAGGCAGGAACCACTTTCCGAAGAGCATGACCTCCGACTTCCCGCAGTTGACTTTTGCCCCCGAAGCTTGGCCGAAGTCCTCGCAGGTCTGGACGAGCAGGTCGATGGAGCGCTGGTTGGCACAGAACACCGTCATGTTGTCCATGTAGATCGAGCACTTCACTTCCCTTCTGTGTGGTCCTGGCGCGGTGATTCCCTCTATCTCTGGATTCTGCCTGATGCATTCTGCGAAGAGCTCTATACAGCAAACAAAAAGCAGAGGTGAGAGAGGGTAGCCTTGTCTGACCCTGGAGAGGACCAGAAGGGGTCAGTTTTTCAGCCATTCACCAGCACCGTACTATAAATGTCATTATACATAAGGTCGACATACAAACAAAACATTTCCCCCAGACCAAACCTGCGCAGGGCTCTGCACATAAACCCATGGGAGACATGGTCAAAGGCCTTTTCCTGATCAAGGCTGACCAGGGCCGTGTGCACACGGCAGTCCTTGATGTATTGGACAGTGTCCCGGATGAGCGCTAGGCTGTCCGCAATCCTGCGGCCAGGAATGCTGCAAGTCTGATCTGGGTGGATGATCTGTCCTATGACGGCCTTCAGCCTGTTGGCCAGAACTTTGGCCAGGATTTTGTAGTCCACGTTCAGGAGAGAGATGGGATGCCAGTTTTTTTAAATCACATCTCTCCCCCTTATGCTTGTACAGGATAGTGATCATCCCCTCCCTCAACGAAGGAGGCATCCTGCCCTCCACCACCATCTCCTCGTACAGCTCGAGCAGGTCCGGGCCCACGAGGTCCCACAGCGCTACATAGAGCTCTGCTGGGAGACCGTCGCAGCCCGGGGTCCTGCCCCGCCTAAAGGATTTAGCGGCAGAGTGCAGCTCCTCCAACGTCAAGGGGGCGTTGGTGGCCGACAAACCTGCAGGATCAATGGTGTTCGTGATACCTGACAAGAATCTGTCGGCTGTTGTCATGTTCGTTTCTTTGGGGGAATAGAGGTCGGTGTAGAAGTCGCTGACCACTTCCATAACGGCTTCTTTCCCCTTCTGGAGTGTTCCAGTCTTGTCACGCAGCTCCGACAGGGGTGTGTGTCCTGAGTGGAGTTTCCTGAAAAAGAGTTACACTTCTCACCTTTCTCCAGATGCTCCACCTTGGCACGAAAGACAATGTGCCTGGATTCTTCCTTGAAGTGCTTTTTTCAAGCTCTTCCTGGTGTCCTCCAGGTCCTGCCTAACGTCCCAGCCACAGTGATGAAGGTCCTGCAGGGACTGCAGCTGACGCTGCAGTCTCCTGAGTTCCCCCCTCCTGGCACACACTTGCTGGCATCCCCTGGCCTGAAAGAAGCTGCGCAGCTTAACTTTCACAAACTCCCACCAGTCGCTTACCCTGGGGAAAAGGATCTTCTCCTCCTGCCAGGCACCATAGGTTTCCCTGAGCTCCTCCAGCAGTTCCTCATTTTCCAGCAGGGTGCAATTCAGCTTCTAGGAGCCCAGGCTGGGGGCAAAGCTCTCTCCCAGGTCACCCTGAAAGTGAATTGCCCTGTGGTCAGAGAAAAAGCAGGGGACCATGGAGAACCCACGATGCCTGACTGCCTTAGAGGTGAGCACAAAGTTGATCCTGGAAAGCACAGATCTATCGGGGCGGCTCCATGAGTAGTTCACGAAGCCGGGTCCCACGGCGTCCTGCAGAGAGGCCTCCGCAATCACCTCCCAAAGCAGCTTCGAGGTGGCATCGAGTTTACCATACATGCTGGAGCTGCGCCTGTCCTGCTCTATCGGACAGTTAAAATCGCCACCGATCACTACTGTTCTCGTTGTGACGAGTTGTGCCCGCAGGTTCTGGAAAAGCTCCAGCCATGCGTTAGGCTCATCAACGTATACGCCTCCCTGGAGAATAACTGGCTCTCCCGCCCATGAGCCGTCTATGACCAAGAGGCGGCCAAAGACGAGCTCATGGATGGAGTCAACAGAGAAACTACCTCCCCTGACAAGAACCACTACCCCTGCAGACTTGCAATCGCCACCCCCAGACCAGTAGGAGGGACCGTGGGTCCACTGGGAGGACAAATGAGTGTACCTCCTCGGAGGGGGCAGGGTGCACTCCTGAAGCATGTAGACATCACTCTGCTGCGAGGAAAGAAAGGTCAGCACTGTCTGCTTCCTAGACGCATCCTTGATGCTCCTCACATTAATGGAAAAGATAGATATCTCAGCCATCATGGGAAGGAGATGAAGGGGTTAGTTGGCAGGGGCTGTACTTGCCTCCCCTGGAGAGGGGGGGGCTTCTCTGCAGCCTGACCGGTGCCCTGGCTCAGTCTTATCTGATTGAGGACCTCATTGAGGACCTCATTGAAGTTGGTGGAGAGGTCTGGCTCCGACCGGGTCAGTGCCATCTCCTCTTCCACCTCCTCCTCCTCCAGTGTGTCGAGGTCCTCTCCCACGGGGTCAGGACCTGCAGCATCCTGGAGGACAGCAGGTCATTTGGTGGAGGAGGAGGGATCCTCCGCCGCCGGGCTGGCCTGCTCCTTCTCCCGCTTCAGATTCCCTGCCACAGAGCTGCTGGCGGGGGCGGGAGGTACAAGGGCTGGGAAATCCTTCTCCTGTGAGGACAGGTCAGGGGGGGGCGGAACCGGGCCAGGGAGGGGTTGAGCAGGGCCCGGGGGGGAGGGGCAGGAGGGCCAGGGTCCGGGCGGCCTTCGACACCAGAGGGGTAGGGAGGTTCCTCTTACTGTTATTCTTCTGGGGTTTCGGTGGTGATGGTCCAGCGGTGCCCTTGCTCAGAGCTCCCGCATACGTTCTGCTTCTCTGGGGGCAGTCCTTGTAGATGTTCTCTGACCGTCCACAAAGGTTGCAGGTTTTGGACCTCGGGCAATCCTTGGTCTCATGGCCCACAACCTGGCAGAACCTACAAGAAAGCTCGTGGCAATCCTTACCCTCGTGCCCCTGCTGTCCGCACCTGCAGCAGGTCTGGGGTTGATCCGGGTAGTGCAGGATTTCTGCGGAGGCTCCCAGGGAGAAGCACTGTTGCAGGTGTTGGAGGCCTCCAGAGGGTCGATCTCTCATCAACCTGCAAAACACAGCCCACTTACCCGTCCAGAAGCCGTTAGCATCCAGTATCCGGACTGGGTCCTTCAACACGACGCAGAACCTCTGTAGGTGGGGGGCGATATTCCTTCTGGGGACGTGAAGGTTCCTCATGGAAACCGTAATCCGCCTTTCATCCCTTTTGAATGGGAGAGTTACGTAGAAAATACTTCTCATGAAGGACTGCACCGACAGGGTCTCTGCCTTACTGAATCCTTGTTCGAGGATCATCTTCTTGCCGAAGACTTCCAGGGTCATGTCCGGGACTCTGCCTTCCACTTCCTTCAGCCGCAGCACGAATGTCTGCTTCATCCAGGGCTCCAGGGAGGGGAGTCCTTCTGCAGGGCCGGTGCCTTTGGAGGTGGAAGGGGATTCTCCTGGGGTGTTGGCAGGAGCGGTGGTCAGCGGCTTCTTGGCGGTCTGCTTCTTCCACATCTTGTCGCCGAGGAGTTTTGCTCAGGAGGGCTTCCAAAGATCTTAAAGTGGATTCCTTCTCCTTCTTCCTCGGCGTCTTCACTCTTGCTTAGCCTTTGAAAAGGCTATTTGGCGTCTACTGCCCGGAGGTAGTAATGCAGAGTGGGGAGGGGGGAAGATCACAAACTCGTTCTGTGTGGGGGGGCTAAGCCTCAAACCCAATAGCAGCAGGCAGGTGAAGCCGAATTTAATCGATGATCCTACCAGGCCGAGTAGAGGGTACCCCACACAGACCAAATGGCTGGGATAGATACAAGTGTTTCTCAATGTCCTAGCTGGAAGCAGGGACACCCCTAAAGGCAAGGTCGATTTTTTTATTTTTTATTTATTTTTTTTTCTCCCCATCAAACTGAACCACAAACACTCAGCAGTAACTGTCAAAAACTAACCGAGCTGTGTTCCTTGCATCATCTAGGCAGTAAAAAGTGTTGTACAAAAGCTAAAAAACCCCACATTTTAGGAAGGCTCCTGCCTCCCCTCCCTCTACCTCCAATACCTCCACAGTACATTCGCACTATCCTCTCCCATACGCTTTCTTTCCACCACTAACATGCAGTACAGCTTAGCGAAACACCAATCAACACAATCTCGTTCAGTCAGATCCAACTTCCTCTTTTGCAGGGCTCACCGAGCCTCCCACATCACCTCCCTAAAAATTGCAGAAAAAACATACGCCCTCCTTCGTACCACCTTACCTCCTTCCACCAATTCAAACAGTCCAGCTTCAAACGTAATGTCCTTAATACCCACCACCCTTTGCACAAAACCACCTAACCTCCTCCACACCTCCTTTGCAAAATAGCACTCCCAATAGACGTGTCTGACATTCTCAATTCCCCCACAACCTCCTCTCGGGCACCTCTCGCTCCTCACCAGATCTCTCCCCTTCACAAATTCCATCGTAGGCAAGACATTTTTTAGCGACATCCACATGACTTCTTTCTGTTTATTCATCACTCCTATGACTCCCATGTTCTTCCAACATTCTTCCATCTGTTTTGGGCCTAAGCCCCTGATATTAGATAAAAGCTCTGCCCTCCTCAACCATCTCCAAAGACTCACTTTCTTCCCTGCCTCCTGCCCCAACTCACCCAGAGAGCGGTCCCTGAAAAACTTCCCCATGCCTAGATAATATGCAGAGGACACTAGGGACATGGGCTGCGTAAGGTCCTTCTCACACCATCCCCATCTCAACAAAGGCCATCCTATGAGAAACCTCTTCAAGGCAGCTACAGCACCTCCAGTCTTAAACGCCTTCCGATGGACCAACCACCACTGTACCTCTAAAAACAGGGCAATATTGGGAAAGTCATACCCTTCCAAGGACACAGCCTTCATCACCACCTCTCTGGCAACCCTCTCCATCTTGGATGTTATTTCAGTTTTTCTGGGGATCAGAGTCACTTTCTGACACATACTTCTATTCAATGGAAAAACAACCCCGAAGTACAACAACATGGGGAGGACTACTGCTTTAACAACCAGGGTTTTTCCAGATAAGGACAGTCTCCTCGTCTTCCATAACTCCAGCTTCTTTGCCACCTTCCCTACACTTCTCTCGGCGTTCACCTGGTTCGTCAGGTTCCTCTCAAAGTGAACCCCCAAAACATTCAACTCCTCTACCTTCTCCAATCTACTCTGGGACACATCACATGATCCGCTTAGGACACAGACCCTACTCTTGCTCCAGTTGATTCTCAAGCCAGACATTCCACCAAAGATGTTAAACTGAAGCTCCGCCCTTCCCAAATCTCTGGCTGACCCACACAAAAGCGTTATGTCATCCATGTAACAAAGAGCCTTAGTGCACTCCCTTCCACAGCCCGGGACAAAAATCCCTTGGAAAATTGTCTTTCTGCAGGTGCCTCAGCAGCGGCTCCATGACACAAATAAATGCAATAGGCGACAGGGGACACCCCTGCCGTACCCCAGATTTCACCTCCACCTCCCCTGTCAATTTGCCATTGACCAGGATTCTACTCTGTATTCCCTGATACAGACCCTCCACCATATTCACAAAACCTCCAGGCAAACCCATCTGCCTTAACACAGCAAAAAGATACTTGTGGGACACCCGGTCATAAGCCTTCTCCAGGTCTATTCCTGCAACTGCTAACGGCGTATTATTACATTGGGCATAATAGACCAGATCCCTCAAGAGGATAAGGTTATCTGAAATTCTCCTGCCTGGCACTGCACATACATGCCATTTCCCAATCACTCCGGCAATGATGACACGCAACCTGTTGGCCAAAAGCTTTGCTAAGATCTTATAATCACAATTTGTCAAGAATTGGAGGCCAATCACATTGCTATTCCTCGGATCCCCTTTTTTAAATAACAGTGTTATTATGCTCTCCTTCATAGATCTAGACACCACCTTCCTCTCAAAACATACTCTCACCACTTCCCACACATATTTTCCCACCACTGGCCAGAACTTCACATAAAATTCTATTGGCAATCCATCCTCACCTGGGGTCTTATTCCTGCTCATGTTCCTCACAACACCCTCCACTTCTGTCACAGGATCCAACAAGGTCTCAGCTTCCTCCTTGCACAAATTTCCTTCCACCACGGCACAGTAGTTTTCAATCTCCTTCTCCACACCACCTCCACTCCCATCATACAACTTAGCATAAAAAGCTTTAACTGCCTCCTCCATCCTCTCCACACACACCTCTTCACCTCCTTCCAACACAGTATGAAAAGCTCTTTGGACCAAAGGTTTTTTTGAAAAAGAATCTTGAACATTGCTCATCCTCCTCCATAACCTTTATCTTGGCCCAAAACACGATCTCCCTGCCTCGCCTCTCCAGAAAAGCCTTCCTCTCCTTCCGTTCCTCCTTGATTTCTTCTTCCACCTCCACTCCCATCCTCCTACACTGCATCAAAAAGTGCAGCCTATCTATCAAACTCTGACCCTCCTCACGCCTCCTCCGTGCTTTCTCACTCCCCAACCTCTTGAAAAAGCCTCCGATCCTTTTCTTTGCCCAGTCCCACCACTCCAAAGCATCCTCAAAGAAACGCTTCCTGAAAGTAAGTCCCTCAAAGAAGGACACAAAAGCCTCATATACTCCCTCCTCCTCCAAACAAGCCCAATTCAATTTCCACAGGCCCCTTCCGAACTGCACCCCTGCTTCCAAATCAAAATTAGCAGTAACTAATTGTCTGAAAACAGGGTGGGCTCCACACGGTACCCTTCAATTTTTACAAAATGCGACACAAAAACAAAATCAATCTGGGACCTAACGGATCCCTTATCTGAAAAAAATGTAAAAGAAAGTTTCCCCCTCTGCACCTCCATCGCCACATCCTTCAAATGAAAGTCTCCCACCATCTCATTCAACACCTTAGATGACACATCTGTTCTTCCACCCTCTCCACCTGTCCCCTGTCTCTCCTCACTCCTCCTCACACAATTAAAGTCTCCAACCAACGTTGTTGGGACTCTACCAGGCAACCACAATTTCACTGTATTCAGAAAATCACACCTCTCTCTCTTGTCAGCAGGAGCATAACAATTCATCACATGGAATCTTTTCCCCAAAAATTCCAGAATTGCCACTTGCAGTCTACCTGGCACCACCACCTCATGTGACACACACTGTATAGCCGCATTCTTGATCAGGATCCCCATACCTTCACGCCGTACCCCACACATAGGAGCCCAAAAAGACGCTCCCTGTTTCCACTCCTCCTCAAGACCTCTCCCCATTCCACACTCCTGCAAGCAGATCATGTCCGCTTTCACCTTACTCAATTCATCCAGGATCACAGCCCTCCTCTCTCTAAAAACAATGCTCCTTACGTTAATGGAGCTAATGACCAGCGCCATCACAATGAAGCAATTAAGCCAACACACAGCCATCAGTCAAAATATTAAAGGTCCATCTGTGACTCATCCAAACCCAGACTCGAACCAATCCCTTGACTTTTCCAACGCCTTCTCGGCACAGGTGAGCTGGCGGACTCCACCTCGGAATCCCCATCAAAAGACACGGGTGCACTACTTCCACCACCCGCCTCCTGCACCTCCACTCACGCTCTTACATGAAGACAGAGCCTCTGCCCCAGACCCCGGCACATGTACAATCAACCGCTGCCCACATTCCAGGCTAGCTTCGCTATCCACCTCTTCAAACTCATCCTCCTCATCTCCAGAGGAAAGGCCACTCATCAAAGCCTCCAGCATACCAGGACTGGAAGCACTGGTTAACATAAAATCGTTCTCCCGCTTCAAATCCTCCTCTCCCGGCAGAGACAGTAGCAGACGCCGCTCTTCCTCATCTCCTTCATAGTCTCTGGACAAAACCCCTTCCACTACAGTGCTGGCTTCACCCGTCTCAGGCACAGCGTTCCCACGCAGCACTGTACACCCAGCAGTCACACTGGCACCTCCTGCTCTGTTCACTTCCACCGTGCCCTCGGCGGGCGCAGCGTCATTTGCCTGAATGCCTGGGGGGAGGACGGGCAGATCCCTACCAATGGGTCCCGCACCATCCTTCTCCTCCCATGCCTTCCTTCTAGGCCTCTGCTGCCCTTTAGCTCCCACCTTCTCCTGTTGCTCGGTGATCTTCCTCTCCACCGCCGCCCATCTCTTTGCCGCAAAGTACTCCTCACATTGCTTAGCCAGGTGGCCCACTTTCTTGCAAATATCACAGAGCTTTCTGTCTCTGCATTCTCCAGAAGGATGACCCTCTCTCTTGCAGAACCTGCATTTGGGCCTCTGATCGCAGTCACCACTTGTATGTCCATACACTAAGCATTTCCTACAGTAGCTAGGCTGTCCCGGCTAAAAGAGAAAACCCCTCTCACCTCCAATAGTAAAGACCGTGGGAGGCCTCCGCACCCCACCCACTTGGTCAGAATCCATTTTAAACCTTCCAACAAATCTGTATTTTCCAGACCAGATTCCAAACTTGTTCAAGATTTCTCACCCCCTCTCAGCTCCTCGCAATAGGAATTCAAGAAAGCCCTCAACAAACTCAGGTCCGCAAAGGGATTGTACATGTGTACTGTTATTACCTTTTCCTCTTGCATAAATAATGGCGTCACCTCAAATTTCCCCATAACTGTAGCATCCACAGCTTCTCTGGCCTTCTCATACGTGTTCCAACATACCTTGGTAGACACAAAGGTGATATCATAAATTCTCTGCTGCGGGAAATCCTGCAAGCACATTATGTCTCTTACCGCTAGGCCTAGAGAATCCAGCAACAAGTCCACCACGACAGTCCTCAGATCCACTTCATCTTTGAACTCCGGCTCCACCGTAATCCGCAGCGAGTCTCTCAAACCTCGAGTTGCCATTTTGGTGCCGACGCACCTCACTTCCCTCTCCTACCAGGGGGACCCCCCAAAAGGGGAACCCCAGGGAGCTCTCTTGGAACATGACCAGTTGCGCACGAATGACACTGATAGTGCCAAAAAAAAAAAGATATATTAATACCACAAAAATCACATCTATCCTTATTTTACCATCCCCTCCCACCTCCCTTTTTTTTTTTTTTTTTTTTTTTTTTTTTTAAGTCTGCAAACGTGCAACTATAACGAAAAAACCCGTAAGTGTTCCCAAAAAAAGTGCAAGTGCAAAACACCACACGAAAAAGTGCACTTAGGGGTGTGCTGTGTCCTACCCCTAAAGGGGCTTAGACCGCTTACCCTGATCCCCCGGGGCACGAAGCTCCTGACGGGGACAAGGTTCCCAATTGGTCCTCCTGGCCAAAAAGGCCTGGTGGACCACCGTTCCCTATGCCCAGCGGAAGCCGGACATCCAGTACTAGGCAAGGGGACTCTCCTGAAGAAGAGTCCTCTAGGGATCAGGGGAGGAAGGAACCGTATGGCCACACATCCTCCCCCTAGACTTCAGGGTAGGCCCGAGGACCCACACCCTCCATCCGTGAAATCTGTGAAAAACACACATAAGAGCAAAAAAGTGACAAACGTGGGAAGTGCATAATAAATAAAGAGAGAGAAAAAATAAAAAAGTGGTACCGTGCCGAATTGTGCACAGACCAGGCCCTGAGGCCCGTAGCAAAAATTGCCCTGGACTTAGTCAATGTTTTTCACCTCTTTTTGCACAGCGCCCCAAGGACCAGGCCTTTTGGCTAAGTGTCATTTTCACACCGTGGGGTCCCACACCCAAGTGTTATTAGTGACACCCCTGAGCGTGTCTCCCCAGGGGGCACTGAGTTTGCGGACTTTTTGCGTCCCCAGCCCCTGGCCAGACCAAGGTAGCTTGCTCAAATCAGGAGGTACTGGGTCTTTCCAGCCTTCCCAGAGGAATTACTCCTGAGGCCCCAGAACGAATCATGGCGCTCCCCGGTTTCTATCCCTCCGGTCCAGCCTTCTGGACCCCCATCATACCAGTGAGGGTACTATCCAACCAACCCCACAAAGACAGAGTGGTCGGGAGCACCCCCACTGGACACTGATAAGAACAGATTTTTTTTTTTAATTCTTTTACTTAAAAGGTCATAAAATTATTTACATACATAAATGAAAATACATTTTTCCATCAATACAATATCAACAAAATTTCACAACAAAAATTCATATCTTCAGAAAAAAATACACAATATCCCCTCCCACCCACAAAACACACAAAAAACTCTCCCTCGATTCCTTTCCCTTTTTCTAGACAGATATTCATCCTGTGCTCTCCCTTCACCGCTGTCCCTTTCACCGTTCCATTCTGAAAAAAAACAAAAAAGACACATCAGTACCACAAAAATCACATCTATCCTTATATTACCATCCCCTCCCATCTCCCACCTCCCATTTATTTTTTAATTCTTTTATTTAAAATTTGCAAGTAAAAACATAAATTCCAAAGTATAAATCAAACAAAAACACATAATACAAAGCAAACAAAAGACCATCTTTACATCATATACAAAACATGTTCCAATATTTACATATCCCCTCCCACAAGAAAAACTTCCCTTTTATTTTACATACATACAAAAACCCAAACCACAAAACCCCAATCCATCACCATATATCATCACATCCCCCTTTTCCCCCCTCCTCCCACCTCCCCCTCCCATTATAATACAACATAATCACATAACCAACCACCCAAAAAGGACATATTTACATAATCCCTCCCATACCAT
Organism: Staurois parvus; assembly: GCF_062004578.1. Classification (NCBI taxonomy): domain Eukaryota; kingdom Metazoa; phylum Chordata; class Amphibia; order Anura; family Ranidae; genus Staurois; species Staurois parvus. Next base: position 385,046 of record NW_028318906.1, on the reverse strand, counting down.
CCTCTCCCTTAATACATATGCAAATTCCAACCACCAAGCCCAAAACATACCAAACAAAAATACAAGAAATTCAAAAACAAAATTACCCCATTTTTTCATAACTTCCCTCCCTCCTCCCATCCACCCTCCACATCCCACAGAACCCCCACACAAATATATACACAAAAAACAAGAAAAACAACTGTACAAAAACAATTCAGAAAAGTATCCTATGTACACCAGTTCCTCCACTCTTGAGTCTTCCAGATGACTTTTGCTTCAGTTTCTCCACGCTTTTTAAAATCGAAGTAAGCATAGTTATAAATCTGTCCACGGACCATGGTCGCACAATTTTTTACGTCCACTCTCTCTTGTCTGAAAATCAAAATATTACGCACATCCCACAAGCATTCTTTCACACAATTCACAATTATCCACAACACCCTTTCCTCCTCCCTCCCCACATTACATAATCCATACAAAACCATCTCATATGTCACTCTCACCACCCCAGTCAGCCCTTCCACCATTTTTTCCATCTTCTTCCACACTTTTCTAGCAAAATTACATTCCCAAAAAACATGCGCCACCCTTTCAATCCTACCACACCCCTCCCTCGGACATACTTCACTATCGACCAATCTTCTCCTCTGAAACTCTCTCGTAGGTAAACATCCATGCACACTCATCCATGCAATATCTTTATGTCCATTATCCAAACATTTACATGCTACCTTCTTCCATACCTTTCCACTCTGCACCATATTCAACCCACTAATTCCTTCCAATTTTTCCCTCTCATCCAACACTTTCATCACTTTCCTACTCTCACACCACTTTCCACGCGTTACCTCTTGTAATTCATACCTTCTTACACACCTCTCTATCCTCACATAAAACCACGGCGCATGAAAACAAACTGGCTTCTTCAAATCCACCTCATACAACTTACATCTTCTTAACACTCCCCCCCCCCCCCCCCCCCAGCATACCTCACCATACATCCTGCCAAATTTTCTTTCCCACTCAACCTTACACACATACTTACATACTTTATTACCAGAAATCTCTCAATATTTATCATACCTTTTCCACCATTCGTCACACTCTTCATCACTTTCACTCTCCGCAATTTCTCCATCTTTGACGACCAGAAAAACACATAACACATTCTTATCACTCGCTTCAACACTCTATCCGGGGCTGGAAACACATAATACAAAAACAATAACATAGGCAACACAACAGATCTCACAATAACCACCTTCCCTTCCAAAGTTAAAGTCCTAATAGACCAAAAATTTATTTTTTTCCTCATTCTCACCAACACATCCTGCCAACTCTCTCTCCCATACAAATCTCCATCAAACTTAACACCCAACATCCTTACCCCCCCCCCCCACACATAACTTCCATCCACATTGTTCACGCTCCCTCCATTCACCAAACAACTTACACTCACTTTTCTCCATATTCACACTGAAACCACTCGCCATACAAAAAATCCCTATCAACAATTTCACTCTCTTCAGACTTGCTACATTTCTACACACCACTGTCACATCATCCATATATCCAATCACCTTCAAACTCTTCCCACTACTACCAGGCACCTCCACCCCTCTCACACATTTATCTTTAACCAACATCCTTATTAACGGCTCTATTACACACACAAAAAGCATGGGCGACAATGGGCAGCCCTGCCTCACACCAGATTCAATCCCTATTTCTTCCGTCAAACATCCATTCACCAACACCTTGTTCATCATCCCTCTATATAAAGACTTCACCCATCCTATCAATCTTTCACGCATCCCCATTTTCTCCAGCACCTTAAACATAAACTCGTGTGAAACTCTATCATACGCCTTTTCAAAATCCACTGCTAACACAGCCACCTCTTGCTTTCTTTCCTTACATAACCACAACACATCTCGCAAACTCACCAAACTCTCCCCAATCGACCTTTCTGGCACCGCACACACCTGCTCTTCTCCCACCAACTTCTCCACAACCATACGTATCCTATTCGCCAACATTTTCGCCACAATCTTGTAATCCACATTCAACAAAGATATCGGTCTCCAATTTTTTAGGTCTTTTTTTATCCCCCTTCTTATACAGTAATACAATCACACTTTCAGCCATCGATCTTGCCATCCTTCCTTCCACCAAAACTTTCTCAATCACCTCATACACACACTCTCCAATCGTTTTCCAAAACATACTATAAAATTCAGCAGGCAAACCATCACTCCCTGGCGTCTTCCCTTTCTTTATACCTTTCATACATTCTTCCACCTCCTCCTTCCTCACATCCTCAACTAACCATTCCTTATCTTCCACCTCCAAACATCCCTTCACCTCATTCAGAACTTCACTTTCAATTCTCACATCCTTCCTCTTCTCAGAAAATAAATTTTTATAAAACTTCCAAACCTCTCCACTCATCTTTTCACTTTCTTTCACCTCACACCCATTCTCATCCAACACTCCAGACATCTCCACTTTCCCACCATACACCTTTTTAAAGAAAAAACTTGTACACTTCTCATCCTTTTCTTTCGCCACCATTCTCGCTTGTGATACAATCTCTCTCCCTCTTCGCTCCAAAAACAGTCAACTTCTGTCTTGCTTCCACCAATTCAGTCCCTACATTCTCACCCCACTCTCGCAATTCTTCCAAATATCTCAATCTTTTTTGCCACCATTTATACGTTTCTTTTTCTTTCTTTGCTTTCTCACACCCTTTTATTATAAAAAATACTGTTGTCCTCACTTTCACCCATTCCCACCATTCCACCACATTCTTAAAATCATAGCTCCTCCTTTTCAGTTTTTCAAACAGTACCACATATTCATTTTGAATCCTTTCATCCTCCAATAACTCCACATTCAACTTCCATACTCCCTTCCCATACATTACCTCAGATTTCATACTTACAACACATTCAATCCAGCCATGGTCTGTGAAGGCCTCCCTCTGGACTACATAGGATCCCACTCCTAAATATTTTGACAGAAAGCAAAAGTCAATCCTTGACTGTAACTTCTCCCTATCTGAAAAATATGTACACCCCCCTCCCTCACCCACATTCCTTAAACCAAAGATTTTTAGAATCTCCCCCAAATCCTTCCCTGATTTATCCACCCCGCCACCACTACCGCCACCACCCCCACACCTATCACCCGCATGCAATATACAATTAAAATCCCCCTAAATAATAGGATCCCTCCCCCCTAAAAATAATTTCATTTTACAGAATAACTCCACCCTCCCTTTCCTATCAGTAGGTGCATAAACACAGAAAATTTTAAACAAGACCCCCCCATACTAAGAGAAAACCACTATACACCTCCCCACCTCCACCTCCACCTTCCTTAACACCTTTAATTTGAGTGTTTAAACAAAATCCCAACCCCACTAGATTTCTTTTGGTCCAAGGACCATATGGCTTCCCCACAGGTCCATTTGGCCACCGACGGCTCCTCCTGCATGTTGCAGTCCTGCACACAAAGGATGTCCATATGATATTTTGCAAAAATGTGAAAAATTGCCGCTCTCCTGTGTACAGATCCGATGCTTCTTACATTCAAGGAGGATAGCCGCAGTTGCATATTTTATGGGTAGAAAGGATCACTCTTCTCATCATCTTTTACTCGCCTTACCTCTGGCTTTCGCACTCCGAAGCCTAGACCCCTCCTCTGACCTGACACCGGGCATCTCTAATCTCTCAGCCTACGTTTTCTTGACCTTCTCCCTAGGCTCCGTTTTTCCACACCCCACTACCTCCTGCAGACAGGCTGCCTGACCAGTACTTGTGCAGGCCTGGGATGAGTCAGACTCGATCGCTAGCTCTGACCTCCCTGGGGCCGGGCTGTCTGGGAAGACATCAATCACTTGAGAGGGAGCGACAGGCCCTGCGGCCTACATTTTTCTCTTAAGGAGAGTTGCTCCACCTCCATCTTGGCAACTTCCTCCTCATCTGTCTCCGCCACATCCTTCAACACTTCCCCCTCCACCATCAAGCTTTCAGGGACATCCTCCCCTATTCCGAGAGAAGCCCCCCTCTAAGCCTCCGGCCTCCACAGGGCAGGGGCCTGGCTCACCCTCCGTAGGTAGGCAAACCTTCGTTCGCCCCACCTCTTCCTCGGGTAGCCTTCCGGTCCCTTCTAGGATGGGTTGATTCAGTCCAGGGGCCGCCCCCATAGTCACCTCCGCATAAGACAGTGCCCTTTCCGGCTCAGTTCTAATGCCCTCCACCTCAACCACCTCTGCTGTGGTTTTTGGTACCTTGGGACACTGTCTTGCCAAATGGTTGCAACTGCCACATATGTGGCACTTCCTCCTCTCCGCACACTCAGATGTCTTGTGTCCCTGCTGAAAGCAGTTATGACACACTGGCCCGGCCCCGCACTGGTCCTTGGTGTGACCGAAGGTGAAGCACTGCCTGCAGAAGTGGGGTTGCCCTGGATACCACAAGTATCCCCTGTTGCTGCCAATGGAGAAGGTCTGAGGGGGGTGGCATACGCCTCCAGCACCCCCCAAGTCAGGCTTGAAGATGACTCAAAACTTCCGGTGCCCATTAAACGTGCCCAGCACATTTGTCTGTTTCACACCTGCTGATACAGACACGCAGTACCTCATGAGGAAAGCCTGAATCTCCTCATCTCTCACAAAGGGGTTAAACATATGAACAGTGATTGGCACCCGTACCTTCGTCTCACTGCTCATGACCGTGATACCTTCCAGTATGTCCTCACCTTCTTTCTCGCCCATCCGTAGCAACACTGTCTGTAAATCTTCCCTCTTCCAGAATGTAACATCATACAAGCCAGTACTGGGGAAACACTGCACGCAAAATATACTCTCCCGTGCCATTCCAAACAGGTCCTCGATTACCTTCTTCTGCACATAATGCAGACCAACCTCCGCTCGTTTTTTTGTTTTTTTTTAATTCTTTTATTTAAAATGTCATGAAAAGATTTATTTTTGTTTATGTATGTAAATATTTTTATCAGAATACAATTTCAACAAAAAATTTCACAACAACAAAACAAACCATATTACAGAAAATAACACACAATCCCCCCCTCCCTCAAATCACACAAAAACTCTCCCTCGATTCCTTTCCCTTCTTCTAAACAAGTATTCATCCTGTGCTTTCCCTTCACCGCTGTCCCTCTCACCGTTCCAGTCTGAAAAACAAAAAAAACAAATCAATATCACGCACAATCACATCTATCCTCATATTACTGCCCTTCCCACCTCTGTACTGTATTTCCATACACCTCATTACCATCTTCCTTCACCACACGCCGCATCTCACCTTTCTCACTATACACTTTCTTAAAAAAGAATTTCGTACACTTCTCATCACACTCTCTTAGCACGGCCTTTGCCTGTGATATAATATTTTTTCCTCTCTGTTCCATAAATGCATTCAACTTCTCTCTCGCTTCCTCAATCTCACACTTCACATCCTCTCCCAACATTCTCAGCTCATTCAAATATTCCAACCTTTTCTGCCACATGTCATACCCCACCCTCTCTTTTTTTGCTCTCTCACACCCTTTTTTTATAAAGAAAAATTTCGTTCTTACCTTCACCCACTCCCACCACCCAACCACATCCTCAAAATCCCTCATTCTCTTCCATTACACAAACTGACCCACATATTCACTCCTTATAGCCTCATCCTCCAACAAGCTTACATTTAACTTCCACACCCCTTTCCCATACAAACCTTCATCCGTTATACTTACAGCGTATTCGATCCTTCCATGATCCGTGAAAGGCTCCCTTGATATGACAAAGGATTCCACATCCACCGATTTAGAAACAAAATAAAAATCAATACGTGAACATACTCTCCCACTATCCCCAAAATATGTGAAACCTTTATCCCTCCCAACATCCCTCAAATTAAATATTCTGACCACCTCCCCTCACTCCTTCCCAGACATATCAACCCCCCCTCTCCCCCCACCCCCCTGTCTATCCTTCCCTTCCAGAACACAAGTACAGTCCCCTATCAATATTGTAGGTTCCCTCCCTCCCAAGAAAAAACCCAATTTCTTAAATAAATCCACCCTCTCGTGCCTATTAGTACTTGCATATATCCCGCACACCTTCCATATAACACCCCCCACCACTCCACATACACCACCACACACCTCCCCACCACCACATGAATTATTTTTTTAACCATAAATTTTTTACTCTTAAAGAGCACCCCCACCCCCCTATTCTGTTCTTAACTCAGAGACCATACCGCCTCGCCGTATGGCCATTCAGAAGTCCTGGGTGCTTCTTGCAGATTGCAGTCCTGCAAAACAAAAAAGTCATTTTTTGATGCGGCCAAGAGCTTCAGCACTGCAGCCCGTCTGTAGGCTGATTTTATACTCCTCACGTTCAGCGAGCATACCCTTAGCCGCACCATCAATTTTTAGATATGTATAGAGGACATGACTACTTTCACTTCTCAGGCCCTCTCCCTCGGGACCTTGTCCTCATACCGGATGAGCCTACCCGATCAAGTAAGACACCTCTCATGGCCTCAGCCTTTTGGGCCCTTGTCATGGCTGGTTTCCGAAACCCAGTAACTTCCTGGAGATTCTCCACCTGGCCAGTGCTGGCAAAGGACAAAGTGGCAAGCAGGCCGAGGAGTCTGACGCATCCGTGCAGAGTCCACACCGCTAGGAAATTCCTCGATGACTCTGGAGGGGGAAGGGGATTCAGGAGTCTTTCTCTTTAGACAAGTTGTCTGGTCCATCTCCTCCACACTCTCCTCCACATGGCGTGTCCCCTCCTCCTCTCCCTCTGCTTGCAGGGTCTCAGGGACATATCCCTCCTTGGGAAGGACAGCCCCCTCATCCCCGGTCGCTTCCTTGGGAGGATCCAGAGAGGTAACCTCTGTAACAGGGGCACTCACCCTGGGGACCACACCCCTTGCCACATTGGCATATGAGACCTGTGCCTGTGGCGCTGCCACAGTCTCACTGCCACCGCCATCGCCATCCATACTGGTGCTTTCTGCTTTTTTTGCGCAACCTCTGGGCACTGCCTTGCCAGGTGCGTCTTACTGCCACAAATGTGACACTGCCGCCCCTCAGGGCAATCCGCCATTCGGTGTCCTGCCTGGTAGCAGTTCCTGCACACCTGACCCGTTTCACATGTCTCCTTTGTGTGTCCAAAGGCGAAGCATAACCTACAAAATTCAGGCTGACCGGGGTACCAGAGGTAGCCTCGGTTACTACCAATCGAAAAAGCCTGCGGGGGGTGCCGCACCCCCCCAACCCCACCTTGGTCAGCCATAAATTGCACCCAGAACCTGTGATGACCGTTGAAGGTCCCAAAAATATTTGTCCGATTTGTGCCCTGAGACACAAAATCACAGTACCGTCCCAAAAACGCCCTGATTTCCTCGTTCTTAACGAAAGGGTTGTACATGTGGACCGTAATTGGCACCTGCTGCTTACTTTCACTGCACCTAAAGGAGATGCCCTCCAGCAGCGGGTCCCCTTCCTTCTCCGCTTTCCACATCAAAACTGTCTGCAGATCTTCCTTTTTCCAGAATCTTACATCAAACAAACCGGTTGCCGGGAAACACTGCATGCAAAATATGCTCTCCCGTGCCATTACAAACAGGTCCTCGATCACCTTCTTCTGCACATAATGCAGACCAACCTCCGCTCGTTTCTGCTCGGTCACTACCAGCCGCAAGGTATTCGGTGCATCCGGAGCACCAGCCGCCATACCTCCGGTTCGCTTGCCTCCAACCCACCACCAGCCACCCTAGGGAGACTGGCGGGGGCGATCGCAACCCGTTGCCTGGGGACTAAGCCTTAGGCCAATAGCAGCAAGGGGGGGCCCTCCGAAGAGAGACGCTCCCCCCAAGGCCGACCGTCGGGTACCCCAGGCACCTTCTGACCAAGGATCAAGGAGCTGAAACTCACTTGATCTTAGCCAAAAGGCCGAGAAGCGATAACCGGAAACTCGGGCCTACCCGAGGGCCGCCCGAGCGGGCAGAGGGGACGTGCTCGCTGAGAGCTCCACAGGCCGGAGGCGGCCCCCCCACCTCCGCAGGGCTCTTCCAGGTAGCTGGGGCTGCCAAAAGGCTTCACACCTCTGGCCCAGGGCCTGGCTCTCCTGCCTACACTCCACTCCCTCCTTCCCTCCCTGGACACTTGGCTTCCATCCCCTGGGCCCAGTCTGCCCAAGTGGGCACCAGCAGGTGCTGCTGGTTTGGGGAGAAATCAGCAGCACGGTCGTTTGCATGGCCCCGCCTCTAGGGCGACGCGGGCGAGGCGGGCCACTAGAGGGAGACACAGGCCTTGGCATGGCATATCCGTGCGGCAGCTCGAGCGGCCGTCCCAGAGTCGAGCTGAGCAGAGCAGCAGCTCTCTCTCTCGGGTTGCTTCCAGCCAGGCCTCCCTCCTTCCTCCTTCGGACGGGCTGAAAGCTCGGCTTCCCAGCCAGCTGACTTCCTGCTTTCCTTCGGATGGAGAGACAGAGAGCTTGCTGACTCTCCTCGCTTCTTTTCAGGCCATTGGGCACGTCGTCCCATCCAGGCAAGCCCAGCAAGAATGAAAGCAAGAAAGTGACACGCACCAAACAAAAGCACACAGGCACACCCAGGGTTAAAAACACCTTTAATGGAATGAGGCTTTTCACACCTCGTTAGGAGTTATCAGCAACAAACACAGATAAGGCACAATGAGGAGGAGGACAACAACAATAACACACAACACAATGAAGCCAGCAGGCTGCCGTCTGGTCTGCAGGAGCCAAGGCCAAGGCTGGTTGGGACCACTGGGATGGGCCTCGATCACTCCCATCACAGGTGTGACCTTGTGCCCTTTCCTTTCCTTCTTGGGGAAAGAAAGGAGAGTGACTGCTTGTCGTAGTCATTTCTCTTCTTCTTTGTCTGCTTTTGGAAAACCGCATAAGAGGGGTGCACCGGTCCTGGAGGTACTGCAATACCAGGTCGATGCGTGGAGTGGACAGAGCAAGCTCTTCTTCCATCTCCCTGTTCTAAAAATCCATTTAATATATGGTCCCCAGATAGGGGACGTATCAGATATTAAACTGATAAGAACAGATACTACACTTGATCTTAGCCAAAAGGCCGAGAAGCGATAACCGGAAACTCGGGCCTACCCGAGGGCCGCCCGAACGGGCAGAGGGGACGGGCTCGCTGAGAGCTCCACGGGCCGCAGGGGGCCCACTCCTCCGCAGGGCTCTCCCAGGTGGCTGGGGCTGCCAAAATTCACACCTCTGGCCCAGGGCCTGGCTCCCCTGCCTCCACTCCCTCCCTGGACACTTGGCTTCCATCCCCTGGGCCCAGTCTGCTCCTCCTCTAGCCCAAGTGGGCACCAGCAGGTGCTGCTGGTTTGGGGAGAAATCAGCAGCACGGTCGTTTGCATGGCCCCGCCTCTAGGGCGACGCGGGCGAGGCGGGCCACTAGAGGGAGACACAGGCCTTGGCATGGCATATCCGTGCGGCAGCTCGAGCGGCCGTCCCAGAGTCGAGCTGAGCAGAGCAGCAGCTCTCTCTCTCGGGTTGCTTCCAGCCAGGCCTCCCTCCTTCCTCCTTCGGACGGGCTGAAAGCTCGGCTTCCCAGCCAGCTGACTTCCTGCTTTCCTTCGGATGGAGAGACAGAGAGCTTGCTGACTCTCCTCGCTTCTTTTCAGGCCATTGGGCACGTCGTCCCATCCAGGCAAGCCCAGCAAGAATGAAAGCAAGAAAGTGACACGCACCAAACAAAAGCACACAGGCACACCCAGGGTTAAAAACACCTTTAATGGAATGAGGCTTTTCACACCTCGTTAGGAGTTATCAGCAACAAACACAGATAAGGCACAATGAGGAGGAGGACAACAACAATAACACACAACACAATGAAGCCAGCAGGCTGCCGTCTGGTCTGCAGGAGCCAAGGCCAAGGCTGGTTAGGACCACTGGGATGGGCCTCGATCACTCCCATCACAGGTGTGACCTTGTGCCCTTTCCTTTCCTTCTTGGGGAAAGAAAGGAGAGTGACTGCTTGTCGTAGTCATTTCTCTTCTTCTATGTCTGCTTTTGGAAAACCGCATAAGAGGGGTGCACCGGTCCTGGAGGTACTGCAATACCAGGTCGATGCGTGGAGTGGACAGAGCAAGCTCTTCTTCCATCTCCCTGTTCTAAAAATCCATTTAATATATGGTCCCCAGATAGGGGACGTATCAGATATTAAACTGATAAGAACAGATACTACACTTGATCTTAGCCAAAAGGCCGAGAAGCGATAACCGGAAACTCGGGCCTACCCGAGGGCCGCCCGAACGGGCAGAGGGGACGGGCTCGCTGAGAGCTCCACGGGCCGCAGGGGGCCCACTCCTCCGCAGGGCTCTCCCAGGTGGCTGGGGCTGCCAAAATTCACACCTCTGGCCCAGGGCCTGGCTCCCCTGCCTCCACTCCCTCCCTGGACACTTGGCTTCCATCCCCTGGGCCCAGTCTGCTCCTCCTCTAGCCCAAGTGGGCACCAGCAGGTGCTGCTGGTTTGGGGAGAAATCAGCAGCACGGTCGTTTGCATGGCCCCGCCTCTAGGGCGACGCGGGCGAGGCGGGCCACTAGAGGGAGACACAGGCCTTGGCATGGCATATCCGTGCGGCAGCTCGAGCGGCCGTCCCAGAGTCGAGCTGAGCAGAGCAGCAGCTCTCTCTCTCGGGTTGCTTCCAGCCAGGCCTCCCTCCTTCCTCCTTCGGACGGGCTGAAAGCTCGGCTTCCCAGCCAGCTGACTTCCTGCTTTCCTTCGGATGGAGAGACAGAGAGCTTGCTGACTCTCCTCGCTTCTTTTCAGGCCATTGGGCACGTCGTCCCATCCAGGCAAGCCCAGCAAGAATGAAAGCAAGAAAGTGACACGCACCAAACAAAAGCACACAGGCACACCCAGGGTTAAAAACACCTTTAATGGAATGAGGCTTTTCACACCTCGTTAGGAGTTATCAGCAACAAACACAGATAAGGCACAATGAGGAGGAGGACAACAACAATAACACACAACACAATGAAGCCAGCAGGCTGCCGTCTGGTCTGCAGGAGCCAAGGCCAAGGCTGGTTAGGACCACTGGGATGGGCCTCGATCACTCCCATCACAGGTGTGACCTTGTGCCCTTTCCTTTCCTTCTTGGGGAAAGAAAGGAGAGTGACTGCTTGTCGTAGTCATTTCTCTTCTTCTATGTCTGCTTTTGGAAAACCGCATAAGAGGGGTGCACCGGTCCTGGAGGTACTGCAATACCAGGTCGATGCGTGGAGTGGACAGAGCAAGCTCTTCTTCCATCTCCCTGTTCTAAAAATCCATTTAATATATGGTCCCCAGATAGGGGACGTATCAGATATTAAACTGATAAGAACAGATACTACACTTGATCTTAGCCAAAAGGCCGAGAAGCGATAACCGGAAACTCGGGCCTACCCGAGGGCCGCCCGAACGGGCAGAGGGGACGGGCTCGCTGAGAGCTCCACGGGCCGCAGGGGGCCCACTCCTCCGCAGGGCTCTCCCAGGTGGCTGGGGCTGCCAAAATTCACACCTCTGGCCCAGGGCCTGGCTCCCCTGCCTCCACTCCCTCCCTGGACACTTGGCTTCCATCCCCTGGGCCCAGTCTGCTCCTCCTCTAGCCCAAGTGGGCACCAGCAGGTGCTGCTGGTTTGGGGAGAAATCAGCAGCACGGTCGTTTGCATGGCCCCGCCTCTAGGGCGACGCGGGCGAGGCGGGCCACTAGAGGGAGACACAGGCCTTGGCATGGCATATCCGTGCGGCAGCTCGAGCGGCCGTCCCAGAGTCGAGCTGAGCAGAGCAGCAGCTCTCTCTCTCGGGTTGCTTCCAGCCAGGCCTCCCTCCTTCCTCCTTCGGACGGGCTGAAAGCTCGGCTTCCCAGCCAGCTGACTTCCTGCTTTCCTTCGGATGGAGAGACAGAGAGCTTGCTGACTCTCCTCGCTTCTTTTCAGGCCATTGGGCACGTCGTCCCATCCAGGCAAGCCCAGCAAGAATGAAAGCAAGAAAGTGACACGCACCAAACAAAAGCACACAGGCACACCCAGGGTTAAAAACACCTTTAATGGAATGAGGCTTTTCACACCTCGTTAGGAGTTATCAGCAACAAACACAGATAAGGCACAATGAGGAGGAGGACAACAACAATAACACACAACACAATGAAGCCAGCAGGCTGCCGTCTGGTCTGCAGGAGCCAAGGCCAAGGCTGGTTAGGACCACTGGGATGGGCCTCGATCACTCCCATCACAGGTGTGACCTTGTGCCCTTTCCTTTCCTTCTTGGGGAAAGAAAGGAGAGTGACTGCTTGTCGTAGTCATTTCTCTTCTTCTATGTCTGCTTTTGGAAAACCGCATAAGAGGGGTGCACCGGTCCTGGAGGTACTGCAATACCAGGTCGATGCGTGGAGTGGACAGAGCAAGCTCTTCTTCCATCTCCCTGTTCTAAAAATCCATTTAATATATGGTCCCCAGATAGGGGACGTATCAGATATTAAACTGATAAGAACAGATACTACACTTGATCTTAGCCAAAAGGCCGAGAAGCGATAACCGGAAACTCGGGCCTACCCGAGGGCCGCCCGAACGGGCAGAGGGGACGGGCTCGCTGAGAGCTCCACGGGCCGCAGGGGGCCCACTCCTCCGCAGGGCTCTCCCAGGTGGCTGGGGCTGCCAAAATTCACACCTCTGGCCCAGGGCCTGGCTCCCCTGCCTCCACTCCCTCCCTGGACACTTGGCTTCCATCCCCTGGGCCCAGTCTGCTCCTCCTCTAGCCCAAGTGGGCACCAGCAGGTGCTGCTGGTTTGGGGAGAAATCAGCAGCACGGTCGTTTGCATGGCCCCGCCTCTAGGGCGACGCGGGCGAGGCGGGCCACTAGAGGGAGACACAGGCCTTGGCATGGCATATCCGTGCGGCAGCTCGAGCGGCCGTCCCAGAGTCGAGCTGAGCAGAGCAGCAGCTCTCTCTCTCGGGTTGCTTCCAGCCAGGCCTCCCTCCTTCCTCCTTCGGACGGGCTGAAAGCTCGGCTTCCCAGCCAGCTGACTTCCTGCTTTCCTTCGGATGGAGAGACAGAGAGCTTGCTGACTCTCCTCGCTTCTTTTCAGGCCATTGGGCACGTCGTCCCATCCAGGCAAGCCCAGCAAGAATGAAAGCAAGAAAGTGACACGCACCAAACAAAAGCACACAGGCACACCCAGGGTTAAAAACACCTTTAATGGAATGAGGCTTTTCACACCTCGTTAGGAGTTATCAGCAACAAACACAGATAAGGCACAATGAGGAGGAGGACAACAACAATAACACACAACACAATGAAGCCAGCAGGCTGCCGTCTGGTCTGCAGGAGCCAAGGCCAAGGCTGGTTAGGACCACTGGGATGGGCCTCGATCACTCCCATCACAGGTGTGACCTTGTGCCCTTTCCTTTCCTTCTTGGGGAAAGAAAGGAGAGTGACTGCTTGTCGTAGTCATTTCTCTTCTTCTATGTCTGCTTTTGGAAAACCGCATAAGAGGGGTGCACCGGTCCTGGAGGTACTGCAATACCAGGTCGATGCGTGGAGTGGACAGAGCAAGCTCTTCTTCCATCTCCCTGTTCTAAAAATCCATTTAATATATGGTCCCCAGATAGGGGACGTATCAGATATTAAACTGATAAGAACAGATACTACACTTGATCTTAGCCAAAAGGCCGAGAAGCGATAACCGGAAACTCGGGCCTACCCGAGGGCCGCCCGAACGGGCAGAGGGGACGGGCTCGCTGAGAGCTCCACGGGCCGCAGGGGGCCCACTCCTCCGCAGGGCTCTCCCAGGTGGCTGGGGCTGCCAAAATTCACACCTCTGGCCCAGGGCCTGGCTCCCCTGCCTCCACTCCCTCCCTGGACACTTGGCTTCCATCCCCTGGGCCCAGTCTGCTCCTCCTCTAGCCCAAGTGGGCACCAGCAGGTGCTGCTGGTTTGGGGAGAAATCAGCAGCACGGTCGTTTGCATGGCCCCGCCTCTAGGGCGACGCGGGCGAGGCGGGCCACTAGAGGGAGACACAGGCCTTGGCATGGCATATCCGTGCGGCAGCTCGAGCGGCCGTCCCAGAGTCGAGCTGAGCAGAGCAGCAGCTCTCTCTCTCGGGTTGCTTCCAGCCAGGCCTCCCTCCTTCCTCCTTCGGACGGGCTGAAAGCTCGGCTTCCCAGCCAGCTGACTTCCTGCTTTCCTTCGGATGGAGAGACAGAGAGCTTGCTGACTCTCCTCGCTTCTTTTCAGGCCATTGGGCACGTCGTCCCATCCAGGCAAGCCCAGCAAGAATGAAAGCAAGAAAGTGACACGCACCAAACAAAAGCACACAGGCACACCCAGGGTTAAAAACACCTTTAATGGAATGAGGCTTTTCACACCTCGTTAGGAGTTATCAGCAACAAACACAGATAAGGCACAATGAGGAGGAGGACAACAACAATAACACACAACACAATGAAGCCAGCAGGCTGCCGTCTGGTCTGCAGGAGCCAAGGCCAAGGCTGGTTAGGACCACTGGGATGGGCCTCGATCACTCCCATCACAGGTGTGACCTTGTGCCCTTTCCTTTCCTTCTTGGGGAAAGAAAGGAGAGTGACTGCTTGTCGTAGTCATTTCTCTTCTTCTATGTCTGCTTTTGGAAAACCGCATAAGAGGGGTGCACCGGTCCTGGAGGTACTGCAATACCAGGTCGATGCGTGGAGTGGACAGAGCAAGCTCTTCTTCCATCTCCCTGTTCTAAAAATCCATTTAATATATGGTCCCCAGATAGGGGACGTATCAGATATTAAACTGATAAGAACAGATACTACACTTGATCTTAGCCAAAAGGCCGAGAAGCGATAACCGGAAACTCGGGCCTACCCGAGGGCCGCCCGAACGGGCAGAGGGGACGGGCTCGCTGAGAGCTCCACGGGCCGCAGGGGGCCCACTCCTCCGCAGGGCTCTCCCAGGTGGCTGGGGCTGCCAAAATTCACACCTCTGGCCCAGGGCCTGGCTCCCCTGCCTCCACTCCCTCCCTGGACACTTGGCTTCCATCCCCTGGGCCCAGTCTGCTCCTCCTCTAGCCCAAGTGGGCACCAGCAGGTGCTGCTGGTTTGGGGAGAAATCAGCAGCACGGTCGTTTGCATGGCCCCGCCTCTAGGGCGACGCGGGCGAGGCGGGCCACTAGAGGGAGACACAGGCCTTGGCATGGCATATCCGTGCGGCAGCTCGAGCGGCCGTCCCAGAGTCGAGCTGAGCAGAGCAGCAGCTCTCTCTCTCGGGTTGCTTCCAGCCAGGCCTCCCTCCTTCCTCCTTCGGACGGGCTGAAAGCTCGGCTTCCCAGCCAGCTGACTTCCTGCTTTCCTTCGGATGGAGAGACAGAGAGCTTGCTGACTCTCCTCGCTTCTTTTCAGGCCATTGGGCACGTCGTCCCATCCAGGCAAGCCCAGCAAGAATGAAAGCAAGAAAGTGACACGCACCAAACAAAAGCACACAGGCACACCCAGGGTTAAAAACACCTTTAATGGAATGAGGCTTTTCACACCTCGTTAGGAGTTATCAGCAACAAACACAGATAAGGCACAATGAGGAGGAGGACAACAACAATAACACACAACACAATGAAGCCAGCAGGCTGCCGTCTGGTCTGCAGGAGCCAAGGCCAAGGCTGGTTAGGACCACTGGGATGGGCCTCGATCACTCCCATCACAGGTGTGACCTTGTGCCCTTTCCTTTCCTTCTTGGGGAAAGAAAGGAGAGTGACTGCTTGTCGTAGTCATTTCTCTTCTTCTATGTCTGCTTTTGGAAAACCGCATAAGAGGGGTGCACCGGTCCTGGAGGTACTGCAATACCAGGTCGATGCGTGGAGTGGACAGAGCAAGCTCTTCTTCCATCTCCCTGTTCTAAAAATCCATTTAATATATGGTCCCCAGATAGGGGACGTATCAGATATTAAACTGATAAGAACAGATACTACACTTGATCTTAGCCAAAAGGCCGAGAAGCGATAACCGGAAACTCGGGCCTACCCGAGGGCCGCCCGAACGGGCAGAGGGGACGGGCTCGCTGAGAGCTCCACGGGCCGCAGGGGGCCCACTCCTCCGCAGGGCTCTCCCAGGTGGCTGGGGCTGCCAAAATTCACACCTCTGGCCCAGGGCCTGGCTCCCCTGCCTCCACTCCCTCCCTGGACACTTGGCTTCCATCCCCTGGGCCCAGTCTGCTCCTCCTCTAGCCCAAGTGGGCACCAGCAGGTGCTGCTGGTTTGGGGAGAAATCAGCAGCACGGTCGTTTGCATGGCCCCGCCTCTAGGGCGACGCGGGCGAGGCGGGCCACTAGAGGGAGACACAGGCCTTGGCATGGCATATCCGTGCGGCAGCTCGAGCGGCCGTCCCAGAGTCGAGCTGAGCAGAGCAGCAGCTCTCTCTCTCGGGTTGCTTCCAGCCAGGCCTCCCTCCTTCCTCCTTCGGACGGGCTGAAAGCTCGGCTTCCCAGCCAGCTGACTTCCTGCTTTCCTTCGGATGGAGAGACAGAGAGCTTGCTGACTCTCCTCGCTTCTTTTCAGGCCATTGGGCACGTCGTCCCATCCAGGCAAGCCCAGCAAGAATGAAAGCAAGAAAGTGACACGCACCAAACAAAAGCACACAGGCACACCCAGGGTTAAAAACACCTTTAATGGAATGAGGCTTTTCACACCTCGTTAGGAGTTATCAGCAACAAACACAGATAAGGCACAATGAGGAGGAGGACAACAACAATAACACACAACACAATGAAGCCAGCAGGCTGCCGTCTGGTCTGCAGGAGCCAAGGCCAAGGCTGGTTAGGACCACTGGGATGGGCCTCGATCACTCCCATCACAGGTGTGACCTTGTGCCCTTTCCTTTCCTTCTTGGGGAAAGAAAGGAGAGTGACTGCTTGTCGTAGTCATTTCTCTTCTTCTATGTCTGCTTTTGGAAAACCGCATAAGAGGGGTGCACCGGTCCTGGAGGTACTGCAATACCAGGTCGATGCGTGGAGTGGACAGAGCAAGCTCTTCTTCCATCTCCCTGTTCTAAAAATCCATTTAATATATGGTCCCCAGATAGGGGACGTATCAGATATTAAACTGATAAGAACAGATACTACACTTGATCTTAGCCAAAAGGCCGAGAAGCGATAACCGGAAACTCGGGCCTACCCGAGGGCCGCCCGAACGGGCAGAGGGGACGGGCTCGCTGAGAGCTCCACGGGCCGCAGGGGGCCCACTCCTCCGCAGGGCTCTCCCAGGTGGCTGGGGCTGCCAAAATTCACACCTCTGGCCCAGGGCCTGGCTCCCCTGCCTCCACTCCCTCCCTGGACACTTGGCTTCCATCCCCTGGGCCCAGTCTGCTCCTCCTCTAGCCCAAGTGGGCACCAGCAGGTGCTGCTGGTTTGGGGAGAAATCAGCAGCACGGTCGTTTGCATGGCCCCGCCTCTAGGGCGACGCGGGCGAGGCGGGCCACTAGAGGGAGACACAGGCCTTGGCATGGCATATCCGTGCGGCAGCTCGAGCGGCCGTCCCAGAGTCGAGCTGAGCAGAGCAGCAGCTCTCTCTCTCGGGTTGCTTCCAGCCAGGCCTCCCTCCTTCCTCCTTCGGACGGGCTGAAAGCTCGGCTTCCCAGCCAGCTGACTTCCTGCTTTCCTTCGGATGGAGAGACAGAGAGCTTGCTGACTCTCCTCGCTTCTTTTCAGGCCATTGGGCACGTCGTCCCATCCAGGCAAGCCCAGCAAGAATGAAAGCAAGAAAGTGACACGCACCAAACAAAAGCACACAGGCACACCCAGGGTTAAAAACACCTTTAATGGAATGAGGCTTTTCACACCTCGTTAGGAGTTATCAGCAACAAACACAGATAAGGCACAATGAGGAGGAGGACAACAACAATAACACACAACACAATGAAGCCAGCAGGCTGCCGTCTGGTCTGCAGGAGCCAAGGCCAAGGCTGGTTAGGACCACTGGGATGGGCCTCGATCACTCCCATCACAGGTGTGACCTTGTGCCCTTTCCTTTCCTTCTTGGGGAAAGAAAGGAGAGTGACTGCTTGTCGTAGTCATTTCTCTTCTTCTATGTCTGCTTTTGGAAAACCGCATAAGAGGGGTGCACCGGTCCTGGAGGTACTGCAATACCAGGTCGATGCGTGGAGTGGACAGAGCAAGCTCTTCTTCCATCTCCCTGTTCTAAAAATCCATTTAATATATGGTCCCCAGATAGGGGACGTATCAGATATTAAACTGATAAGAACAGATACTACACTTGATCTTAGCCAAAAGGCCGAGAAGCGATAACCGGAAACTCGGGCCTACCCGAGGGCCGCCCGAACGGGCAGAGGGGACGGGCTCGCTGAGAGCTCCACGGGCCGCAGGGGGCCCACTCCTCCGCAGGGCTCTCCCAGGTGGCTGGGGCTGCCAAAATTCACACCTCTGGCCCAGGGCCTGGCTCCCCTGCCTCCACTCCCTCCCTGGACACTTGGCTTCCATCCCCTGGGCCCAGTCTGCTCCTCCTCTAGCCCAAGTGGGCACCAGCAGGTGCTGCTGGTTTGGGGAGAAATCAGCAGCACGGTCGTTTGCATGGCCCCGCCTCTAGGGCGACGCGGGCGAGGCGGGCCACTAGAGGGAGACACAGGCCTTGGCATGGCATATCCGTGCGGCAGCTCGAGCGGCCGTCCCAGAGTCGAGCTGAGCAGAGCAGCAGCTCTCTCTCTCGGGTTGCTTCCAGCCAGGCCTCCCTCCTTCCTCCTTCGGACGGGCTGAAAGCTCGGCTTCCCAGCCAGCTGACTTCCTGCTTTCCTTCGGATGGAGAGACAGAGAGCTTGCTGACTCTCCTCGCTTCTTTTCAGGCCATTGGGCACGTCGTCCCATCCAGGCAAGCCCAGCAAGAATGAAAGCAAGAAAGTGACACGCACCAAACAAAAGCACACAGGCACACCCAGGGTTAAAAACACCTTTAATGGAATGAGGCTTTTCACACCTCGTTAGGAGTTATCAGCAACAAACACAGATAAGGCACAATGAGGAGGAGGACAACAACAATAACACACAACACAATGAAGCCAGCAGGCTGCCGTCTGGTCTGCAGGAGCCAAGGCCAAGGCTGGTTAGGACCACTGGGATGGGCCTCGATCACTCCCATCACAGGTGTGACCTTGTGCCCTTTCCTTTCCTTCTTGGGGAAAGAAAGGAGAGTGACTGCTTGTCGTAGTCATTTCTCTTCTTCTATGTCTGCTTTTGGAAAACCGCATAAGAGGGGTGCACCGGTCCTGGAGGTACTGCAATACCAGGTCGATGCGTGGAGTGGACAGAGCAAGCTCTTCTTCCATCTCCCTGTTCTAAAAATCCATTTAATATATGGTCCCCAGATAGGGGACGTATCAGATATTAAACTGATAAGAACAGATACTACACTTGATCTTAGCCAAAAGGCCGAGAAGCGATAACCGGAAACTCGGGCCTACCCGAGGGCCGCCCGAACGGGCAGAGGGGACGGGCTCGCTGAGAGCTCCACGGGCCGCAGGGGGCCCACTCCTCCGCAGGGCTCTCCCAGGTGGCTGGGGCTGCCAAAATTCACACCTCTGGCCCAGGGCCTGGCTCCCCTGCCTCCACTCCCTCCCTGGACACTTGGCTTCCATCCCCTGGGCCCAGTCTGCTCCTCCTCTAGCCCAAGTGGGCACCAGCAGGTGCTGCTGGTTTGGGGAGAAATCAGCAGCACGGTCGTTTGCATGGCCCCGCCTCTAGGGCGACGCGGGCGAGGCGGGCCACTAGAGGGAGACACAGGCCTTGGCATGGCATATCCGTGCGGCAGCTCGAGCGGCCGTCCCAGAGTCGAGCTGAGCAGAGCAGCAGCTCTCTCTCTCGGGTTGCTTCCAGCCAGGCCTCCCTCCTTCCTCCTTCGGACGGGCTGAAAGCTCGGCTTCCCAGCCAGCTGACTTCCTGCTTTCCTTCGGATGGAGAGACAGAGAGCTTGCTGACTCTCCTCGCTTCTTTTCAGGCCATTGGGCACGTCGTCCCATCCAGGCAAGCCCAGCAAGAATGAAAGCAAGAAAGTGACACGCACCAAACAAAAGCACACAGGCACACCCAGGGTTAAAAACACCTTTAATGGAATGAGGCTTTTCACACCTCGTTAGGAGTTATCAGCAACAAACACAGATAAGGCACAATGAGGAGGAGGACAACAACAATAACACACAACACAATGAAGCCAGCAGGCTGCCGTCTGGTCTGCAGGAGCCAAGGCCAAGGCTGGTTAGGACCACTGGGATGGGCCTCGATCACTCCCATCACAGGTGTGACCTTGTGCCCTTTCCTTTCCTTCTTGGGGAAAGAAAGGAGAGTGACTGCTTGTCGTAGTCATTTCTCTTCTTCTATGTCTGCTTTTGGAAAACCGCATAAGAGGGGTGCACCGGTCCTGGAGGTACTGCAATACCAGGTCGATGCGTGGAGTGGACAGAGCAAGCTCTTCTTCCATCTCCCTGTTCTAAAAATCCATTTAATATATGGTCCCCAGATAGGGGACGTATCAGATATTAAACTGATAAGAACAGATACTACACTTGATCTTAGCCAAAAGGCCGAGAAGCGATAACCGGAAACTCGGGCCTACCCGAGGGCCGCCCGAACGGGCAGAGGGGACGGGCTCGCTGAGAGCTCCACGGGCCGCAGGGGGCCCACTCCTCCGCAGGGCTCTCCCAGGTGGCTGGGGCTGCCAAAATTCACACCTCTGGCCCAGGGCCTGGCTCCCCTGCCTCCACTCCCTCCCTGGACACTTGGCTTCCATCCCCTGGGCCCAGTCTGCTCCTCCTCTAGCCCAAGTGGGCACCAGCAGGTGCTGCTGGTTTGGGGAGAAATCAGCAGCACGGTCGTTTGCATGGCCCCGCCTCTAGGGCGACGCGGGCGAGGCGGGCCACTAGAGGGAGACACAGGCCTTGGCATGGCATATCCGTGCGGCAGCTCGAGCGGCCGTCCCAGAGTCGAGCTGAGCAGAGCAGCAGCTCTCTCTCTCGGGTTGCTTCCAGCCAGGCCTCCCTCCTTCCTCCTTCGGACGGGCTGAAAGCTCGGCTTCCCAGCCAGCTGACTTCCTGCTTTCCTTCGGATGGAGAGACAGAGAGCTTGCTGACTCTCCTCGCTTCTTTTCAGGCCATTGGGCACGTCGTCCCATCCAGGCAAGCCCAGCAAGAATGAAAGCAAGAAAGTGACACGCACCAAACAAAAGCACACAGGCACACCCAGGGTTAAAAACACCTTTAATGGAATGAGGCTTTTCACACCTCGTTAGGAGTTATCAGCAACAAACACAGATAAGGCACAATGAGGAGGAGGACAACAACAATAACACACAACACAATGAAGCCAGCAGGCTGCCGTCTGGTCTGCAGGAGCCAAGGCCAAGGCTGGTTAGGACCACTGGGATGGGCCTCGATCACTCCCATCACAGGTGTGACCTTGTGCCCTTTCCTTTCCTTCTTGGGGAAAGAAAGGAGAGTGACTGCTTGTCGTAGTCATTTCTCTTCTTCTATGTCTGCTTTTGGAAAACCGCATAAGAGGGGTGCACCGGTCCTGGAGGTACTGCAATACCAGGTCGATGCGTGGAGTGGACAGAGCAAGCTCTTCTTCCATCTCCCTGTTCTAAAAATCCATTTAATATATGGTCCCCAGATAGGGGACGTATCAGATATTAAACTGATAAGAACAGATACTACACTTGATCTTAGCCAAAAGGCCGAGAAGCGATAACCGGAAACTCGGGCCTACCCGAGGGCCGCCCGAACGGGCAGAGGGGACGGGCTCGCTGAGAGCTCCACGGGCCGCAGGGGGCCCACTCCTCCGCAGGGCTCTCCCAGGTGGCTGGGGCTGCCAAAATTCACACCTCTGGCCCAGGGCCTGGCTCCCCTGCCTCCACTCCCTCCCTGGACACTTGGCTTCCATCCCCTGGGCCCAGTCTGCTCCTCCTCTAGCCCAAGTGGGCACCAGCAGGTGCTGCTGGTTTGGGGAGAAATCAGCAGCACGGTCGTTTGCATGGCCCCGCCTCTAGGGCGACGCGGGCGAGGCGGGCCACTAGAGGGAGACACAGGCCTTGGCATGGCATATCCGTGCGGCAGCTCGAGCGGCCGTCCCAGAGTCGAGCTGAGCAGAGCAGCAGCTCTCTCTCTCGGGTTGCTTCCAGCCAGGCCTCCCTCCTTCCTCCTTCGGACGGGCTGAAAGCTCGGCTTCCCAGCCAGCTGACTTCCTGCTTTCCTTCGGATGGAGAGACAGAGAGCTTGCTGACTCTCCTCGCTTCTTTTCAGGCCATTGGGCACGTCGTCCCATCCAGGCAAGCCCAGCAAGAATGAAAGCAAGAAAGTGACACGCACCAAACAAAAGCACACAGGCACACCCAGGGTTAAAAACACCTTTAATGGAATGAGGCTTTTCACACCTCGTTAGGAGTTATCAGCAACAAACACAGATAAGGCACAATGAGGAGGAGGACAACAACAATAACACACAACACAATGAAGCCAGCAGGCTGCCGTCTGGTCTGCAGGAGCCAAGGCCAAGGCTGGTTAGGACCACTGGGATGGGCCTCGATCACTCCCATCACAGGTGTGACCTTGTGCCCTTTCCTTTCCTTCTTGGGGAAAGAAAGGAGAGTGACTGCTTGTCGTAGTCATTTCTCTTCTTCTATGTCTGCTTTTGGAAAACCGCATAAGAGGGGTGCACCGGTCCTGGAGGTACTGCAATACCAGGTCGATGCGTGGAGTGGACAGAGCAAGCTCTTCTTCCATCTCCCTGTTCTAAAAATCCATTTAATATATGGTCCCCAGATAGGGGACGTATCAGATATTAAACTGATAAGAACAGATACTACACTTGATCTTAGCCAAAAGGCCGAGAAGCGATAACCGGAAACTCGGGCCTACCCGAGGGCCGCCCGAACGGGCAGAGGGGACGGGCTCGCTGAGAGCTCCACGGGCCGCAGGGGGCCCACTCCTCCGCAGGGCTCTCCCAGGTGGCTGGGGCTGCCAAAATTCACACCTCTGGCCCAGGGCCTGGCTCCCCTGCCTCCACTCCCTCCCTGGACACTTGGCTTCCATCCCCTGGGCCCAGTCTGCTCCTCCTCTAGCCCAAGTGGGCACCAGCAGGTGCTGCTGGTTTGGGGAGAAATCAGCAGCACGGTCGTTTGCATGGCCCCGCCTCTAGGGCGACGCGGGCGAGGCGGGCCACTAGAGGGAGACACAGGCCTTGGCATGGCATATCCGTGCGGCAGCTCGAGCGGCCGTCCCAGAGTCGAGCTGAGCAGAGCAGCAGCTCTCTCTCTCGGGTTGCTTCCAGCCAGGCCTCCCTCCTTCCTCCTTCGGACGGGCTGAAAGCTCGGCTTCCCAGCCAGCTGACTTCCTGCTTTCCTTCGGATGGAGAGACAGAGAGCTTGCTGACTCTCCTCGCTTCTTTTCAGGCCATTGGGCACGTCGTCCCATCCAGGCAAGCCCAGCAAGAATGAAAGCAAGAAAGTGACACGCACCAAACAAAAGCACACAGGCACACCCAGGGTTAAAAACACCTTTAATGGAATGAGGCTTTTCACACCTCGTTAGGAGTTATCAGCAACAAACACAGATAAGGCACAATGAGGAGGAGGACAACAACAATAACACACAACACAATGAAGCCAGCAGGCTGCCGTCTGGTCTGCAGGAGCCAAGGCCAAGGCTGGTTAGGACCACTGGGATGGGCCTCGATCACTCCCATCACAGGTGTGACCTTGTGCCCTTTCCTTTCCTTCTTGGGGAAAGAAAGGAGAGTGACTGCTTGTCGTAGTCATTTCTCTTCTTCTATGTCTGCTTTTGGAAAACCGCATAAGAGGGGTGCACCGGTCCTGGAGGTACTGCAATACCAGGTCGATGCGTGGAGTGGACAGAGCAAGCTCTTCTTCCATCTCCCTGTTCTAAAAATCCATTTAATATATGGTCCCCAGATAGGGGACGTATCAGATATTAAACTGATAAGAACAGATACTACACTTGATCTTAGCCAAAAGGCCGAGAAGCGATAACCGGAAACTCGGGCCTACCCGAGGGCCGCCCGAACGGGCAGAGGGGACGGGCTCGCTGAGAGCTCCACGGGCCGCAGGGGGCCCACTCCTCCGCAGGGCTCTCCCAGGTGGCTGGGGCTGCCAAAATTCACACCTCTGGCCCAGGGCCTGGCTCCCCTGCCTCCACTCCCTCCCTGGACACTTGGCTTCCATCCCCTGGGCCCAGTCTGCTCCTCCTCTAGCCCAAGTGGGCACCAGCAGGTGCTGCTGGTTTGGGGAGAAATCAGCAGCACGGTCGTTTGCATGGCCCCGCCTCTAGGGCGACGCGGGCGAGGCGGGCCACTAGAGGGAGACACAGGCCTTGGCATGGCATATCCGTGCGGCAGCTCGAGCGGCCGTCCCAGAGTCGAGCTGAGCAGAGCAGCAGCTCTCTCTCTCGGGTTGCTTCCAGCCAGGCCTCCCTCCTTCCTCCTTCGGACGGGCTGAAAGCTCGGCTTCCCAGCCAGCTGACTTCCTGCTTTCCTTCGGATGGAGAGACAGAGAGCTTGCTGACTCTCCTCGCTTCTTTTCAGGCCATTGGGCACGTCGTCCCATCCAGGCAAGCCCAGCAAGAATGAAAGCAAGAAAGTGACACGCACCAAACAAAAGCACACAGGCACACCCAGGGTTAAAAACACCTTTAATGGAATGAGGCTTTTCACACCTCGTTAGGAGTTATCAGCAACAAACACAGATAAGGCACAATGAGGAGGAGGACAACAACAATAACACACAACACAATGAAGCCAGCAGGCTGCCGTCTGGTCTGCAGGAGCCAAGGCCAAGGCTGGTTAGGACCACTGGGATGGGCCTCGATCACTCCCATCACAGGTGTGACCTTGTGCCCTTTCCTTTCCTTCTTGGGGAAAGAAAGGAGAGTGACTGCTTGTCGTAGTCATTTCTCTTCTTCTATGTCTGCTTTTGGAAAACCGCATAAGAGGGGTGCACCGGTCCTGGAGGTACTGCAATACCAGGTCGATGCGTGGAGTGGACAGAGCAAGCTCTTCTTCCATCTCCCTGTTCTAAAAATCCATTTAATATATGGTCCCCAGATAGGGGACGTATCAGATATTAAACTGATAAGAACAGATACTACACTTGATCTTAGCCAAAAGGCCGAGAAGCGATAACCGGAAACTCGGGCCTACCCGAGGGCCGCCCGAACGGGCAGAGGGGACGGGCTCGCTGAGAGCTCCACGGGCCGCAGGGGGCCCACTCCTCCGCAGGGCTCTCCCAGGTGGCTGGGGCTGCCAAAATTCACACCTCTGGCCCAGGGCCTGGCTCCCCTGCCTCCACTCCCTCCCTGGACACTTGGCTTCCATCCCCTGGGCCCAGTCTGCTCCTCCTCTAGCCCAAGTGGGCACCAGCAGGTGCTGCTGGTTTGGGGAGAAATCAGCAGCACGGTCGTTTGCATGGCCCCGCCTCTAGGGCGACGCGGGCGAGGCGGGCCACTAGAGGGAGACACAGGCCTTGGCATGGCATATCCGTGCGGCAGCTCGAGCGGCCGTCCCAGAGTCGAGCTGAGCAGAGCAGCAGCTCTCTCTCTCGGGTTGCTTCCAGCCAGGCCTCCCTCCTTCCTCCTTCGGACGGGCTGAAAGCTCGGCTTCCCAGCCAGCTGACTTCCTGCTTTCCTTCGGATGGAGAGACAGAGAGCTTGCTGACTCTCCTCGCTTCTTTTCAGGCCATTGGGCACGTCGTCCCATCCAGGCAAGCCCAGCAAGAATGAAAGCAAGAAAGTGACACGCACCAAACAAAAGCACACAGGCACACCCAGGGTTAAAAACACCTTTAATGGAATGAGGCTTTTCACACCTCGTTAGGAGTTATCAGCAACAAACACAGATAAGGCACAATGAGGAGGAGGACAACAACAATAACACACAACACAATGAAGCCAGCAGGCTGCCGTCTGGTCTGCAGGAGCCAAGGCCAAGGCTGGTTAGGACCACTGGGATGGGCCTCGATCACTCCCATCACAGGTGTGACCTTGTGCCCTTTCCTTTCCTTCTTGGGGAAAGAAAGGAGAGTGACTGCTTGTCGTAGTCATTTCTCTTCTTCTATGTCTGCTTTTGGAAAACCGCATAAGAGGGGTGCACCGGTCCTGGAGGTACTGCAATACCAGGTCGATGCGTGGAGTGGACAGAGCAAGCTCTTCTTCCATCTCCCTGTTCTAAAAATCCATTTAATATATGGTCCCCAGATAGGGGACGTATCAGATATTAAACTGATAAGAACAGATACTACACTTGATCTTAGCCAAAAGGCCGAGAAGCGATAACCGGAAACTCGGGCCTACCCGAGGGCCGCCCGAACGGGCAGAGGGGACGGGCTCGCTGAGAGCTCCACGGGCCGCAGGGGGCCCACTCCTCCGCAGGGCTCTCCCAGGTGGCTGGGGCTGCCAAAATTCACACCTCTGGCCCAGGGCCTGGCTCCCCTGCCTCCACTCCCTCCCTGGACACTTGGCTTCCATCCCCTGGGCCCAGTCTGCTCCTCCTCTAGCCCAAGTGGGCACCAGCAGGTGCTGCTGGTTTGGGGAGAAATCAGCAGCACGGTCGTTTGCATGGCCCCGCCTCTAGGGCGACGCGGGCGAGGCGGGCCACTAGAGGGAGACACAGGCCTTGGCATGGCATATCCGTGCGGCAGCTCGAGCGGCCGTCCCAGAGTCGAGCTGAGCAGAGCAGCAGCTCTCTCTCTCGGGTTGCTTCCAGCCAGGCCTCCCTCCTTCCTCCTTCGGACGGGCTGAAAGCTCGGCTTCCCAGCCAGCTGACTTCCTGCTTTCCTTCGGATGGAGAGACAGAGAGCTTGCTGACTCTCCTCGCTTCTTTTCAGGCCATTGGGCACGTCGTCCCATCCAGGCAAGCCCAGCAAGAATGAAAGCAAGAAAGTGACACGCACCAAACAAAAGCACACAGGCACACCCAGGGTTAAAAACACCTTTAATGGAATGAGGCTTTTCACACCTCGTTAGGAGTTATCAGCAACAAACACAGATAAGGCACAATGAGGAGGAGGACAACAACAATAACACACAACACAATGAAGCCAGCAGGCTGCCGTCTGGTCTGCAGGAGCCAAGGCCAAGGCTGGTTAGGACCACTGGGATGGGCCTCGATCACTCCCATCACAGGTGTGACCTTGTGCCCTTTCCTTTCCTTCTTGGGGAAAGAAAGGAGAGTGACTGCTTGTCGTAGTCATTTCTCTTCTTCTATGTCTGCTTTTGGAAAACCGCATAAGAGGGGTGCACCGGTCCTGGAGGTACTGCAATACCAGGTCGATGCGTGGAGTGGACAGAGCAAGCTCTTCTTCCATCTCCCTGTTCTAAAAATCCATTTAATATATGGTCCCCAGATAGGGGACGTATCAGATATTAAACTGATAAGAACAGATACTACACTTGATCTTAGCCAAAAGGCCGAGAAGCGATAACCGGAAACTCGGGCCTACCCGAGGGCCGCCCGAACGGGCAGAGGGGACGGGCTCGCTGAGAGCTCCACGGGCCGCAGGGGGCCCACTCCTCCGCAGGGCTCTCCCAGGTGGCTGGGGCTGCCAAAATTCACACCTCTGGCCCAGGGCCTGGCTCCCCTGCCTCCACTCCCTCCCTGGACACTTGGCTTCCATCCCCTGGGCCCAGTCTGCTCCTCCTCTAGCCCAAGTGGGCACCAGCAGGTGCTGCTGGTTTGGGGAGAAATCAGCAGCACGGTCGTTTGCATGGCCCCGCCTCTAGGGCGACGCGGGCGAGGCGGGCCACTAGAGGGAGACACAGGCCTTGGCATGGCATATCCGTGCGGCAGCTCGAGCGGCCGTCCCAGAGTCGAGCTGAGCAGAGCAGCAGCTCTCTCTCTCGGGTTGCTTCCAGCCAGGCCTCCCTCCTTCCTCCTTCGGACGGGCTGAAAGCTCGGCTTCCCAGCCAGCTGACTTCCTGCTTTCCTTCGGATGGAGAGACAGAGAGCTTGCTGACTCTCCTCGCTTCTTTTCAGGCCATTGGGCACGTCGTCCCATCCAGGCAAGCCCAGCAAGAATGAAAGCAAGAAAGTGACACGCACCAAACAAAAGCACACAGGCACACCCAGGGTTAAAAACACCTTTAATGGAATGAGGCTTTTCACACCTCGTTAGGAGTTATCAGCAACAAACACAGATAAGGCACAATGAGGAGGAGGACAACAACAATAACACACAACACAATGAAGCCAGCAGGCTGCCGTCTGGTCTGCAGGAGCCAAGGCCAAGGCTGGTTAGGACCACTGGGATGGGCCTCGATCACTCCCATCACAGGTGTGACCTTGTGCCCTTTCCTTTCCTTCTTGGGGAAAGAAAGGAGAGTGACTGCTTGTCGTAGTCATTTCTCTTCTTCTATGTCTGCTTTTGGAAAACCGCATAAGAGGGGTGCACCGGTCCTGGAGGTACTGCAATACCAGGTCGATGCGTGGAGTGGACAGAGCAAGCTCTTCTTCCATCTCCCTGTTCTAAAAATCCATTTAATATATGGTCCCCAGATAGGGGACGTATCAGATATTAAACTGATAAGAACAGATTTTTTTTTTTTTTTTTTTTTTTTTTTTTTTTTTTTTTTTTTTTTTTACCAAAATATCAGCACTGCAATTAGGAACTTAACTGCAGATAGACATCAGCACAGGAACTCCTTATGTTGAGTCTACTAGGCACATCACTTATTTTGGGTTTTTCTCTTTTTTTTTTTTTTTTTTTTTTTTTTTTTTTTTTTAATAAGTGTACATCAAGTAAAGTGAACCAAAAAAAACCTTACTTAAACTGGGACCAGGTATCTACTCCCCACTCTATTTTAGCAGTATCTCCCAAGCTCCGCCGATCCCATAAGTAATATAAAAACATTTTTGCTAACAAAAATTTAATGCTTTCATCCACTGAAATCAATTCCCGCTGTCGTACCAAAATACCCCGACATTGCCACAATACTTCTTTCCCAGCACTTATAATTCTCCACGCCATGGTTTGTTTACCGGACACTGCACCTAAAAGCAGGCCGTACACCACCTTCTCATAACACAAAGATTGTATTCCCGTTAGACAACGCAAAATGTTCCCAACTCGCTTCCAAAAACACTGTGCAAAAGGACAATTCCAGATGAAATGCATGACCGATTCCTCATTAGCACAAGGATGTCTGGGGCAACGACCTGATCTTATTAACCCCCTCCTATACTGAAATGCTTTGACCGGTAAACATTCATGAACCACCTGCCAACCCAGGTCCCTCTGACTATTAGTAAGATTTCGATTGAGTACCATGTTCCACACGTCCTTGGACACATCCTCACTGTACCTCTCCACTCTCACTATACATTGAGCTCTCAAAATTCTTTGGATAATTAGTTTAGGTCTTTGAAAATCATGAGCCTCACATTCATACAACGCATATTTTTGGATAAACCCAAATAGAATTTTATAAGGAGGTGTTAGAACATCTGAGCATGGCTTGTTCAATTCCGCAGACACCCACTTATATCTCCTCCAGATACGACCTCCACTATACCGGATCATATGCCCAGGAAGAGTATTCTGCCCACTGATTTTAATCATCATACTCACATACCTTACGCTTAGAAATAAACGCACATCAGGCATACCCCTACCCCCCTTTTCTTCTTCTTTATATAAAATTGCACGTTTGACTCTCTCCATTTTTGCACCCCAAAGAAACATAAAGAGGTCTCTAATAATTCGTTTAACAAAAATCTCAGCAGGGAAATAAACTAAGCCCGTGTAGAGCAAAATTGGCAATATGATGGCTTTAATCAATAAAATTTTCCCTGTGAAGGTTAAATCACGAAGTTTCCAGAAATCCACTTTTTTTTTGATTCGCTCAACAACACCCTCCCAGCATTTGACTCCAGTATTTTGTGAATCAAAAATAATCCCCAACACCTTTATTTGCTCATTAATCACCTTAAGCTTAAGACCTACACAATCATTCCAAGTACCAAACCCACAACACACACTCTTATCTAAATTTATCTTGAACCCTGATGCTGCACAAAAACATTCAGCCACAAACACCGCTCTCTTAACTGACCTCACATCCGCACACAATACCGCCACATCATCCATATAGCTTAAAACTTTAGCATCCCTCCCACCACTCCCAGGGATAGTAACCCCCCTTATCACTTTCTCCTTTACTAAACTAACGATCAAAGGTTCTATGCAGCAGATGAATAGGACAGGCGACAAAGGACACCCTTGACGAACCCCAGAAAATATATCAATATTATCAGTCAACCTACCGTTCACTAAAACACGAGAGAACACATTATTATATAACGTTTTCACCATTCTCACAAAACCAGCAGGTAAATTCATTCTCTCCAACACAAGAAACATAAAGTCATGACTCACTCTATCATAAGCTTTCTCAAAATCAAACGAAAGCACAGCCACCCCACGTTTCCTACTCATGACATCACTCAAAACATCTCTCAACAATATCAAATTTTCCCATACACTCCTACCTGGTACGGCGCACACTTGACTTTCACCCACCACACAAGAAATCACATCTTTCATTCTATTTGCTAACACTTTCGCAATGATCTTATAATCCACATTCAATAAGGTAATGGGTCTATAATTTTTAATATCCGTTCTATCCCCCTTTTTAAATATTAAAGTAACGATACCTCCTTTCTGTGACTCACTCAATTCTCCGGACTCAAATACAGCATTCACCATTTCACACAAATCTTCCTTCACATCCTCCCAAAATTGTAAATAGAATTCCACACTCAGCCCATCATCCCCTGGCGTTTTCCCTTTTGTCATACTCTTAACCGTCAGCTCCAACTCCGCACACGTCACGTCCCGAAGCAAGCCATCATGCATACTCCTGTCCAACTGATACTCTAATTTAGCCAAAAAATCGTTATAAAAAGAAGGATCAATATGTTTCCGAGAAAATAACCTGGTATAAAAATCAAAAACTTTATTTTCCATTCCTGCAGCATCCTTACATCCATCAATCTCAGCAATCACAGCTTTCTTCTGCACACACCTTTTAAAAAAGAACCGCGTACATTTCTCATTCAATTCTAATGCATCCACTTTTGCCCTATATATAATTTCTTTCCCTTTTTCAACTATCCATTTATTCCTCTCTTCTCTAACCTGCTTCAAGTCCTCCTGTACATCCATCCCCATTCCCTCTAATTTCAACAAACACTGCCATCTAGCGTTCAAAGTAAAGTACTGTCGCATTTGTTCTTTTTTTCTTTTAATTCCTATGCGACAGAAAAAAACCTTGCACTTTTGTTTAAACCAATCCCACCACTTTCGTGTATTCCTAAACTTGAGTTTGGCATTCTTCCACCTTGCATACAACTCACGAAACTCCTTACAACTCTGTTCACTCTGCAATAACAAGACATTCAACTTCCACAAACTTCTCTGTACCCTCACACAACCCTCTACACGCAGTTGGACCAATAGCATCATGTGATCCGAAAACAAGTTAGGTTTCACTTCCCAAGTCACTGCCTCAAAGCCAGCAGAGACAAGGCAATGATCAATCCTGGATTTGA
Organism: Staurois parvus; assembly: GCF_062004578.1. NCBI lineage: Eukaryota > Metazoa > Chordata > Amphibia > Anura > Ranidae > Staurois > Staurois parvus. Next base: position 353,424 of record NW_028318906.1, on the reverse strand, counting down.
AATTTGCATTTTGCCAGGTAAACCTATTCTCTTCTGTCCCCACCAATCGCCACACATCATGCAAATTAAGATCCTCACATATGTCCCTTAGGAGTTTAGAAGATCTATCCAGTGTACCATCTCCTTGTCTATCCTCAGGGCATAAGATGCAATTAAAATCGCCCATCACTAATACCGGTTCCCTACCCACTAAGAAAAATTTTATTTTTTCTAATAACTCACACCGTTCATTCTTTCTGACCGACGCATAAACATTAATAATTCGGATGCATTCACCCCAAGCTGAAATTTTTACTAACAGCGCTCTTCCTGGTTCAATATGTATCACATTTTCAACTGTCAGATGAGAAGATTTAACTAGGACACCCACACCTGTGCTTTTAACCCCATTCTCCCCAGACCACACAGAGGGCCCACACTTCCAATCCTTCTCCATCTCTTCATATGACAACCTAAAATCCACCCCACATTCTTGTATTAAAATAATATCAGCACAAACTGTATAAAAGAAGTCAAAAATTGCCATTCGCCGCTTATCATTTGCAATTGATCGCACATTTAAGGATGCGATGGACAGCAACATTGCTGAGGCAAAGGAGATAAGCAAATGGCACACAGGGATTTTATCCCGTGTCTAAATGCCTGGTATCTTGTAGCAGACGTTCCACACCAGGTTCAGAAGACACTGACACTGCATCCTCCTCTTCCTTTGCTAGATCTACAGTCCAGGAAAAAGAATCTGGCGACCCCAGACCACTGAAAAGGTCTTCCGCCGTATCCGGAGACACCTTTCTTCTTTTGCACTGCACTTCCTCCTCCTGATTCCCCTCCGGGGGTCTCTCTTCCTTGTCTACATGACAGTCCATGTCCTCATTTCCTTCATGCACACTATCTTCTTCCTCCACCAACTCTAGAGGTGCAAACGCATTTGCTAACTGTACCGCACAGCTGTAGGTTGGCATAGCTACACTTTTCACCGCCTCCTGATTTCCATCAGCAGAACTTTTCTCCATCTCAATCTCCTTCTCCATCTCCACCACTTGTCGCAAGACATCCTCATCCTCTACTTCAGGTGGTGTGCATCTAGCTTTCTTACCCCCTGCAACTTTCTCAGCAAAAGTTTGCACCCTATCAGGGCAGTCCGCGTACAGATGATCAGTGCTTTGACAATGGGTACAGGCTTTAGGGATGTCACATTTATCAGCCAAATGACCTAGTGCTGAGCAGTTAGTGCATTTTTTTAAAAGATCACAGTTTTGAGTCACATGCCCCATCTCTCCACATTTCCAGCAGTAAGCAGGCATTCCTGAGTATTTTAAGAAACCTCTATTGCGCCCAATTTGAAATGTTTGCTTGATATGCTCCACATGATCCTCAGTAAAGTCATTTGCAAAGAAACGACAGCGGTATAGTCGTTTTCCTGACCACACTCCCACACTGTTGTAGATAAGTTTTACAAATTCCACCGATTCACATTCAATTTTAAGATACTCAGTAACTTCTCTTGTAGTGACATATGGGTTATACATCATAACCGTGACCATCTTCCAAGGACTCCTATGCAGAAACTCCACTCTAAAATTATGCATGCAGGGCTCCTCCCTCTTCTCTTCCCAGCAGGCTTTGAAGCTGTTATATCTTGCATAGTCAGTAAACACTAATTCTACCACTCCCTGGTTCCTGTATTCAGCCATGCAAATGAGTTGCTTACCCTCCACTCCACAGGGCATCAAGACTTTCTCCATCACGAGTTTCGCACAGTCCTCGTCCACCGCACCATCCAAGATTGCAATTTTAGCTGCATTGCGAAAGCGCACTTCAGGAGCCGCTGAGGTGTGTCCGTCTCTCTCCATCCTATAGTTTGGAAGGAAAACACCACCAATATATGCTTCAGGATAACCAGATCCCTGGTTACCAAATCAAGTGTAGTCAGACTCAGGCCCAGGCCCTAAGGCCTGGACTGATAAGAACAGATACTACACTTGATCTTAGCCAAAAGGCCGAGAAGCGATAACCGGAAACTCGGGCCTACCCGAGGGCCGCCCGAACGGGCAGAGGGGACGGGCTCGCTGAGAGCTCCACGGGCCGCAGGGGGCCCACTCCTCCGCAGGGCTCTCCCAGGTGGCTGGGGCTGCCAAAATTCACACCTCTGGCCCAGGGCCTGGCTCCCCTGCCTCCACTCCCTCCCTGGACACTTGGCTTCCATCCCCTGGGCCCAGTCTGCTCCTCCTCTAGCCCAAGTGGGCACCAGCAGGTGCTGCTGGTTTGGGGAGAAATCAGCAGCACGGTCGTTTGCATGGCCCCGCCTCTAGGGCGACGCGGGCGAGGCGGGCCACTAGAGGGAGACACAGGCCTTGGCATGGCATATCCGTGCGGCAGCTCGAGCGGCCGTCCCAGAGTCGAGCTGAGCAGAGCAGCAGCTCTCTCTCTCGGGTTGCTTCCAGCCAGGCCTCCCTCCTTCCTCCTTCGGACGGGCTGAAAGCTCGGCTTCCCAGCCAGCTGACTTCCTGCTTTCCTTCGGATGGAGAGACAGAGAGCTTGCTGACTCTCCTCGCTTCTTTTCAGGCCATTGGGCACGTCGTCCCATCCAGGCAAGCCCAGCAAGAATGAAAGCAAGAAAGTGACACGCACCAAACAAAAGCACACAGGCACACCCAGGGTTAAAAACACCTTTAATGGAATGAGGCTTTTCACACCTCGTTAGGAGTTATCAGCAACAAACACAGATAAGGCACAATGAGGAGGAGGACAACAACAATAACACACAACACAATGAAGCCAGCAGGCTGCCGTCTGGTCTGCAGGAGCCAAGGCCAAGGCTGGTTAGGACCACTGGGATGGGCCTCGATCACTCCCATCACAGGTGTGACCTTGTGCCCTTTCCTTTCCTTCTTGGGGAAAGAAAGGAGAGTGACTGCTTGTCGTAGTCATTTCTCTTCTTCTATGTCTGCTTTTGGAAAACCGCATAAGAGGGGTGCACCGGTCCTGGAGGTACTGCAATACCAGGTCGATGCGTGGAGTGGACAGAGCAAGCTCTTCTTCCATCTCCCTGTTCTAAAAATCCATTTAATATATGGTCCCCAGATAGGGGACGTATCAGATATTAAACTGATAAGAACAGATACTACACTTGATCTTAGCCAAAAGGCCGAGAAGCGATAACCGGAAACTCGGGCCTACCCGAGGGCCGCCCGAACGGGCAGAGGGGACGGGCTCGCTGAGAGCTCCACGGGCCGCAGGGGGCCCACTCCTCCGCAGGGCTCTCCCAGGTGGCTGGGGCTGCCAAAATTCACACCTCTGGCCCAGGGCCTGGCTCCCCTGCCTCCACTCCCTCCCTGGACACTTGGCTTCCATCCCCTGGGCCCAGTCTGCTCCTCCTCTAGCCCAAGTGGGCACCAGCAGGTGCTGCTGGTTTGGGGAGAAATCAGCAGCACGGTCGTTTGCATGGCCCCGCCTCTAGGGCGACGCGGGCGAGGCGGGCCACTAGAGGGAGACACAGGCCTTGGCATGGCATATCCGTGCGGCAGCTCGAGCGGCCGTCCCAGAGTCGAGCTGAGCAGAGCAGCAGCTCTCTCTCTCGGGTTGCTTCCAGCCAGGCCTCCCTCCTTCCTCCTTCGGACGGGCTGAAAGCTCGGCTTCCCAGCCAGCTGACTTCCTGCTTTCCTTCGGATGGAGAGACAGAGAGCTTGCTGACTCTCCTCGCTTCTTTTCAGGCCATTGGGCACGTCGTCCCATCCAGGCAAGCCCAGCAAGAATGAAAGCAAGAAAGTGACACGCACCAAACAAAAGCACACAGGCACACCCAGGGTTAAAAACACCTTTAATGGAATGAGGCTTTTCACACCTCGTTAGGAGTTATCAGCAACAAACACAGATAAGGCACAATGAGGAGGAGGACAACAACAATAACACACAACACAATGAAGCCAGCAGGCTGCCGTCTGGTCTGCAGGAGCCAAGGCCAAGGCTGGTTAGGACCACTGGGATGGGCCTCGATCACTCCCATCACAGGTGTGACCTTGTGCCCTTTCCTTTCCTTCTTGGGGAAAGAAAGGAGAGTGACTGCTTGTCGTAGTCATTTCTCTTCTTCTATGTCTGCTTTTGGAAAACCGCATAAGAGGGGTGCACCGGTCCTGGAGGTACTGCAATACCAGGTCGATGCGTGGAGTGGACAGAGCAAGCTCTTCTTCCATCTCCCTGTTCTAAAAATCCATTTAATATATGGTCCCCAGATAGGGGACGTATCAGATATTAAACTGATAAGAACAGATACTACACTTGATCTTAGCCAAAAGGCCGAGAAGCGATAACCGGAAACTCGGGCCTACCCGAGGGCCGCCCGAACGGGCAGAGGGGACGGGCTCGCTGAGAGCTCCACGGGCCGCAGGGGGCCCACTCCTCCGCAGGGCTCTCCCAGGTGGCTGGGGCTGCCAAAATTCACACCTCTGGCCCAGGGCCTGGCTCCCCTGCCTCCACTCCCTCCCTGGACACTTGGCTTCCATCCCCTGGGCCCAGTCTGCTCCTCCTCTAGCCCAAGTGGGCACCAGCAGGTGCTGCTGGTTTGGGGAGAAATCAGCAGCACGGTCGTTTGCATGGCCCCGCCTCTAGGGCGACGCGGGCGAGGCGGGCCACTAGAGGGAGACACAGGCCTTGGCATGGCATATCCGTGCGGCAGCTCGAGCGGCCGTCCCAGAGTCGAGCTGAGCAGAGCAGCAGCTCTCTCTCTCGGGTTGCTTCCAGCCAGGCCTCCCTCCTTCCTCCTTCGGACGGGCTGAAAGCTCGGCTTCCCAGCCAGCTGACTTCCTGCTTTCCTTCGGATGGAGAGACAGAGAGCTTGCTGACTCTCCTCGCTTCTTTTCAGGCCATTGGGCACGTCGTCCCATCCAGGCAAGCCCAGCAAGAATGAAAGCAAGAAAGTGACACGCACCAAACAAAAGCACACAGGCACACCCAGGGTTAAAAACACCTTTAATGGAATGAGGCTTTTCACACCTCGTTAGGAGTTATCAGCAACAAACACAGATAAGGCACAATGAGGAGGAGGACAACAACAATAACACACAACACAATGAAGCCAGCAGGCTGCCGTCTGGTCTGCAGGAGCCAAGGCCAAGGCTGGTTAGGACCACTGGGATGGGCCTCGATCACTCCCATCACAGGTGTGACCTTGTGCCCTTTCCTTTCCTTCTTGGGGAAAGAAAGGAGAGTGACTGCTTGTCGTAGTCATTTCTCTTCTTCTATGTCTGCTTTTGGAAAACCGCATAAGAGGGGTGCACCGGTCCTGGAGGTACTGCAATACCAGGTCGATGCGTGGAGTGGACAGAGCAAGCTCTTCTTCCATCTCCCTGTTCTAAAAATCCATTTAATATATGGTCCCCAGATAGGGGACGTATCAGATATTAAACTGATAAGAACAGATACTACACTTGATCTTAGCCAAAAGGCCGAGAAGCGATAACCGGAAACTCGGGCCTACCCGAGGGCCGCCCGAACGGGCAGAGGGGACGGGCTCGCTGAGAGCTCCACGGGCCGCAGGGGGCCCACTCCTCCGCAGGGCTCTCCCAGGTGGCTGGGGCTGCCAAAATTCACACCTCTGGCCCAGGGCCTGGCTCCCCTGCCTCCACTCCCTCCCTGGACACTTGGCTTCCATCCCCTGGGCCCAGTCTGCTCCTCCTCTAGCCCAAGTGGGCACCAGCAGGTGCTGCTGGTTTGGGGAGAAATCAGCAGCACGGTCGTTTGCATGGCCCCGCCTCTAGGGCGACGCGGGCGAGGCGGGCCACTAGAGGGAGACACAGGCCTTGGCATGGCATATCCGTGCGGCAGCTCGAGCGGCCGTCCCAGAGTCGAGCTGAGCAGAGCAGCAGCTCTCTCTCTCGGGTTGCTTCCAGCCAGGCCTCCCTCCTTCCTCCTTCGGACGGGCTGAAAGCTCGGCTTCCCAGCCAGCTGACTTCCTGCTTTCCTTCGGATGGAGAGACAGAGAGCTTGCTGACTCTCCTCGCTTCTTTTCAGGCCATTGGGCACGTCGTCCCATCCAGGCAAGCCCAGCAAGAATGAAAGCAAGAAAGTGACACGCACCAAACAAAAGCACACAGGCACACCCAGGGTTAAAAACACCTTTAATGGAATGAGGCTTTTCACACCTCGTTAGGAGTTATCAGCAACAAACACAGATAAGGCACAATGAGGAGGAGGACAACAACAATAACACACAACACAATGAAGCCAGCAGGCTGCCGTCTGGTCTGCAGGAGCCAAGGCCAAGGCTGGTTAGGACCACTGGGATGGGCCTCGATCACTCCCATCACAGGTGTGACCTTGTGCCCTTTCCTTTCCTTCTTGGGGAAAGAAAGGAGAGTGACTGCTTGTCGTAGTCATTTCTCTTCTTCTATGTCTGCTTTTGGAAAACCGCATAAGAGGGGTGCACCGGTCCTGGAGGTACTGCAATACCAGGTCGATGCGTGGAGTGGACAGAGCAAGCTCTTCTTCCATCTCCCTGTTCTAAAAATCCATTTAATATATGGTCCCCAGATAGGGGACGTATCAGATATTAAACTGATAAGAACAGATACTACACTTGATCTTAGCCAAAAGGCCGAGAAGCGATAACCGGAAACTCGGGCCTACCCGAGGGCCGCCCGAACGGGCAGAGGGGACGGGCTCGCTGAGAGCTCCACGGGCCGCAGGGGGCCCACTCCTCCGCAGGGCTCTCCCAGGTGGCTGGGGCTGCCAAAATTCACACCTCTGGCCCAGGGCCTGGCTCCCCTGCCTCCACTCCCTCCCTGGACACTTGGCTTCCATCCCCTGGGCCCAGTCTGCTCCTCCTCTAGCCCAAGTGGGCACCAGCAGGTGCTGCTGGTTTGGGGAGAAATCAGCAGCACGGTCGTTTGCATGGCCCCGCCTCTAGGGCGACGCGGGCGAGGCGGGCCACTAGAGGGAGACACAGGCCTTGGCATGGCATATCCGTGCGGCAGCTCGAGCGGCCGTCCCAGAGTCGAGCTGAGCAGAGCAGCAGCTCTCTCTCTCGGGTTGCTTCCAGCCAGGCCTCCCTCCTTCCTCCTTCGGACGGGCTGAAAGCTCGGCTTCCCAGCCAGCTGACTTCCTGCTTTCCTTCGGATGGAGAGACAGAGAGCTTGCTGACTCTCCTCGCTTCTTTTCAGGCCATTGGGCACGTCGTCCCATCCAGGCAAGCCCAGCAAGAATGAAAGCAAGAAAGTGACACGCACCAAACAAAAGCACACAGGCACACCCAGGGTTAAAAACACCTTTAATGGAATGAGGCTTTTCACACCTCGTTAGGAGTTATCAGCAACAAACACAGATAAGGCACAATGAGGAGGAGGACAACAACAATAACACACAACACAATGAAGCCAGCAGGCTGCCGTCTGGTCTGCAGGAGCCAAGGCCAAGGCTGGTTAGGACCACTGGGATGGGCCTCGATCACTCCCATCACAGGTGTGACCTTGTGCCCTTTCCTTTCCTTCTTGGGGAAAGAAAGGAGAGTGACTGCTTGTCGTAGTCATTTCTCTTCTTCTATGTCTGCTTTTGGAAAACCGCATAAGAGGGGTGCACCGGTCCTGGAGGTACTGCAATACCAGGTCGATGCGTGGAGTGGACAGAGCAAGCTCTTCTTCCATCTCCCTGTTCTAAAAATCCATTTAATATATGGTCCCCAGATAGGGGACGTATCAGATATTAAACTGATAAGAACAGATACTACACTTGATCTTAGCCAAAAGGCCGAGAAGCGATAACCGGAAACTCGGGCCTACCCGAGGGCCGCCCGAACGGGCAGAGGGGACGGGCTCGCTGAGAGCTCCACGGGCCGCAGGGGGCCCACTCCTCCGCAGGGCTCTCCCAGGTGGCTGGGGCTGCCAAAATTCACACCTCTGGCCCAGGGCCTGGCTCCCCTGCCTCCACTCCCTCCCTGGACACTTGGCTTCCATCCCCTGGGCCCAGTCTGCTCCTCCTCTAGCCCAAGTGGGCACCAGCAGGTGCTGCTGGTTTGGGGAGAAATCAGCAGCACGGTCGTTTGCATGGCCCCGCCTCTAGGGCGACGCGGGCGAGGCGGGCCACTAGAGGGAGACACAGGCCTTGGCATGGCATATCCGTGCGGCAGCTCGAGCGGCCGTCCCAGAGTCGAGCTGAGCAGAGCAGCAGCTCTCTCTCTCGGGTTGCTTCCAGCCAGGCCTCCCTCCTTCCTCCTTCGGACGGGCTGAAAGCTCGGCTTCCCAGCCAGCTGACTTCCTGCTTTCCTTCGGATGGAGAGACAGAGAGCTTGCTGACTCTCCTCGCTTCTTTTCAGGCCATTGGGCACGTCGTCCCATCCAGGCAAGCCCAGCAAGAATGAAAGCAAGAAAGTGACACGCACCAAACAAAAGCACACAGGCACACCCAGGGTTAAAAACACCTTTAATGGAATGAGGCTTTTCACACCTCGTTAGGAGTTATCAGCAACAAACACAGATAAGGCACAATGAGGAGGAGGACAACAACAATAACACACAACACAATGAAGCCAGCAGGCTGCCGTCTGGTCTGCAGGAGCCAAGGCCAAGGCTGGTTAGGACCACTGGGATGGGCCTCGATCACTCCCATCACAGGTGTGACCTTGTGCCCTTTCCTTTCCTTCTTGGGGAAAGAAAGGAGAGTGACTGCTTGTCGTAGTCATTTCTCTTCTTCTATGTCTGCTTTTGGAAAACCGCATAAGAGGGGTGCACCGGTCCTGGAGGTACTGCAATACCAGGTCGATGCGTGGAGTGGACAGAGCAAGCTCTTCTTCCATCTCCCTGTTCTAAAAATCCATTTAATATATGGTCCCCAGATAGGGGACGTATCAGATATTAAACTGATAAGAACAGATACTACACTTGATCTTAGCCAAAAGGCCGAGAAGCGATAACCGGAAACTCGGGCCTACCCGAGGGCCGCCCGAACGGGCAGAGGGGACGGGCTCGCTGAGAGCTCCACGGGCCGCAGGGGGCCCACTCCTCCGCAGGGCTCTCCCAGGTGGCTGGGGCTGCCAAAATTCACACCTCTGGCCCAGGGCCTGGCTCCCCTGCCTCCACTCCCTCCCTGGACACTTGGCTTCCATCCCCTGGGCCCAGTCTGCTCCTCCTCTAGCCCAAGTGGGCACCAGCAGGTGCTGCTGGTTTGGGGAGAAATCAGCAGCACGGTCGTTTGCATGGCCCCGCCTCTAGGGCGACGCGGGCGAGGCGGGCCACTAGAGGGAGACACAGGCCTTGGCATGGCATATCCGTGCGGCAGCTCGAGCGGCCGTCCCAGAGTCGAGCTGAGCAGAGCAGCAGCTCTCTCTCTCGGGTTGCTTCCAGCCAGGCCTCCCTCCTTCCTCCTTCGGACGGGCTGAAAGCTCGGCTTCCCAGCCAGCTGACTTCCTGCTTTCCTTCGGATGGAGAGACAGAGAGCTTGCTGACTCTCCTCGCTTCTTTTCAGGCCATTGGGCACGTCGTCCCATCCAGGCAAGCCCAGCAAGAATGAAAGCAAGAAAGTGACACGCACCAAACAAAAGCACACAGGCACACCCAGGGTTAAAAACACCTTTAATGGAATGAGGCTTTTCACACCTCGTTAGGAGTTATCAGCAACAAACACAGATAAGGCACAATGAGGAGGAGGACAACAACAATAACACACAACACAATGAAGCCAGCAGGCTGCCGTCTGGTCTGCAGGAGCCAAGGCCAAGGCTGGTTAGGACCACTGGGATGGGCCTCGATCACTCCCATCACAGGTGTGACCTTGTGCCCTTTCCTTTCCTTCTTGGGGAAAGAAAGGAGAGTGACTGCTTGTCGTAGTCATTTCTCTTCTTCTATGTCTGCTTTTGGAAAACCGCATAAGAGGGGTGCACCGGTCCTGGAGGTACTGCAATACCAGGTCGATGCGTGGAGTGGACAGAGCAAGCTCTTCTTCCATCTCCCTGTTCTAAAAATCCATTTAATATATGGTCCCCAGATAGGGGACGTATCAGATATTAAACTGATAAGAACAGATACTACACTTGATCTTAGCCAAAAGGCCGAGAAGCGATAACCGGAAACTCGGGCCTACCCGAGGGCCGCCCGAACGGGCAGAGGGGACGGGCTCGCTGAGAGCTCCACGGGCCGCAGGGGGCCCACTCCTCCGCAGGGCTCTCCCAGGTGGCTGGGGCTGCCAAAATTCACACCTCTGGCCCAGGGCCTGGCTCCCCTGCCTCCACTCCCTCCCTGGACACTTGGCTTCCATCCCCTGGGCCCAGTCTGCTCCTCCTCTAGCCCAAGTGGGCACCAGCAGGTGCTGCTGGTTTGGGGAGAAATCAGCAGCACGGTCGTTTGCATGGCCCCGCCTCTAGGGCGACGCGGGCGAGGCGGGCCACTAGAGGGAGACACAGGCCTTGGCATGGCATATCCGTGCGGCAGCTCGAGCGGCCGTCCCAGAGTCGAGCTGAGCAGAGCAGCAGCTCTCTCTCTCGGGTTGCTTCCAGCCAGGCCTCCCTCCTTCCTCCTTCGGACGGGCTGAAAGCTCGGCTTCCCAGCCAGCTGACTTCCTGCTTTCCTTCGGATGGAGAGACAGAGAGCTTGCTGACTCTCCTCGCTTCTTTTCAGGCCATTGGGCACGTCGTCCCATCCAGGCAAGCCCAGCAAGAATGAAAGCAAGAAAGTGACACGCACCAAACAAAAGCACACAGGCACACCCAGGGTTAAAAACACCTTTAATGGAATGAGGCTTTTCACACCTCGTTAGGAGTTATCAGCAACAAACACAGATAAGGCACAATGAGGAGGAGGACAACAACAATAACACACAACACAATGAAGCCAGCAGGCTGCCGTCTGGTCTGCAGGAGCCAAGGCCAAGGCTGGTTAGGACCACTGGGATGGGCCTCGATCACTCCCATCACAGGTGTGACCTTGTGCCCTTTCCTTTCCTTCTTGGGGAAAGAAAGGAGAGTGACTGCTTGTCGTAGTCATTTCTCTTCTTCTATGTCTGCTTTTGGAAAACCGCATAAGAGGGGTGCACCGGTCCTGGAGGTACTGCAATACCAGGTCGATGCGTGGAGTGGACAGAGCAAGCTCTTCTTCCATCTCCCTGTTCTAAAAATCCATTTAATATATGGTCCCCAGATAGGGGACGTATCAGATATTAAACTGATAAGAACAGATACTACACTTGATCTTAGCCAAAAGGCCGAGAAGCGATAACCGGAAACTCGGGCCTACCCGAGGGCCGCCCGAACGGGCAGAGGGGACGGGCTCGCTGAGAGCTCCACGGGCCGCAGGGGGCCCACTCCTCCGCAGGGCTCTCCCAGGTGGCTGGGGCTGCCAAAATTCACACCTCTGGCCCAGGGCCTGGCTCCCCTGCCTCCACTCCCTCCCTGGACACTTGGCTTCCATCCCCTGGGCCCAGTCTGCTCCTCCTCTAGCCCAAGTGGGCACCAGCAGGTGCTGCTGGTTTGGGGAGAAATCAGCAGCACGGTCGTTTGCATGGCCCCGCCTCTAGGGCGACGCGGGCGAGGCGGGCCACTAGAGGGAGACACAGGCCTTGGCATGGCATATCCGTGCGGCAGCTCGAGCGGCCGTCCCAGAGTCGAGCTGAGCAGAGCAGCAGCTCTCTCTCTCGGGTTGCTTCCAGCCAGGCCTCCCTCCTTCCTCCTTCGGACGGGCTGAAAGCTCGGCTTCCCAGCCAGCTGACTTCCTGCTTTCCTTCGGATGGAGAGACAGAGAGCTTGCTGACTCTCCTCGCTTCTTTTCAGGCCATTGGGCACGTCGTCCCATCCAGGCAAGCCCAGCAAGAATGAAAGCAAGAAAGTGACACGCACCAAACAAAAGCACACAGGCACACCCAGGGTTAAAAACACCTTTAATGGAATGAGGCTTTTCACACCTCGTTAGGAGTTATCAGCAACAAACACAGATAAGGCACAATGAGGAGGAGGACAACAACAATAACACACAACACAATGAAGCCAGCAGGCTGCCGTCTGGTCTGCAGGAGCCAAGGCCAAGGCTGGTTAGGACCACTGGGATGGGCCTCGATCACTCCCATCACAGGTGTGACCTTGTGCCCTTTCCTTTCCTTCTTGGGGAAAGAAAGGAGAGTGACTGCTTGTCGTAGTCATTTCTCTTCTTCTATGTCTGCTTTTGGAAAACCGCATAAGAGGGGTGCACCGGTCCTGGAGGTACTGCAATACCAGGTCGATGCGTGGAGTGGACAGAGCAAGCTCTTCTTCCATCTCCCTGTTCTAAAAATCCATTTAATATATGGTCCCCAGATAGGGGACGTATCAGATATTAAACTGATAAGAACAGATACTACACTTGATCTTAGCCAAAAGGCCGAGAAGCGATAACCGGAAACTCGGGCCTACCCGAGGGCCGCCCGAACGGGCAGAGGGGACGGGCTCGCTGAGAGCTCCACGGGCCGCAGGGGGCCCACTCCTCCGCAGGGCTCTCCCAGGTGGCTGGGGCTGCCAAAATTCACACCTCTGGCCCAGGGCCTGGCTCCCCTGCCTCCACTCCCTCCCTGGACACTTGGCTTCCATCCCCTGGGCCCAGTCTGCTCCTCCTCTAGCCCAAGTGGGCACCAGCAGGTGCTGCTGGTTTGGGGAGAAATCAGCAGCACGGTCGTTTGCATGGCCCCGCCTCTAGGGCGACGCGGGCGAGGCGGGCCACTAGAGGGAGACACAGGCCTTGGCATGGCATATCCGTGCGGCAGCTCGAGCGGCCGTCCCAGAGTCGAGCTGAGCAGAGCAGCAGCTCTCTCTCTCGGGTTGCTTCCAGCCAGGCCTCCCTCCTTCCTCCTTCGGACGGGCTGAAAGCTCGGCTTCCCAGCCAGCTGACTTCCTGCTTTCCTTCGGATGGAGAGACAGAGAGCTTGCTGACTCTCCTCGCTTCTTTTCAGGCCATTGGGCACGTCGTCCCATCCAGGCAAGCCCAGCAAGAATGAAAGCAAGAAAGTGACACGCACCAAACAAAAGCACACAGGCACACCCAGGGTTAAAAACACCTTTAATGGAATGAGGCTTTTCACACCTCGTTAGGAGTTATCAGCAACAAACACAGATAAGGCACAATGAGGAGGAGGACAACAACAATAACACACAACACAATGAAGCCAGCAGGCTGCCGTCTGGTCTGCAGGAGCCAAGGCCAAGGCTGGTTAGGACCACTGGGATGGGCCTCGATCACTCCCATCACAGGTGTGACCTTGTGCCCTTTCCTTTCCTTCTTGGGGAAAGAAAGGAGAGTGACTGCTTGTCGTAGTCATTTCTCTTCTTCTATGTCTGCTTTTGGAAAACCGCATAAGAGGGGTGCACCGGTCCTGGAGGTACTGCAATACCAGGTCGATGCGTGGAGTGGACAGAGCAAGCTCTTCTTCCATCTCCCTGTTCTAAAAATCCATTTAATATATGGTCCCCAGATAGGGGACGTATCAGATATTAAACTGATAAGAACAGATACTACACTTGATCTTAGCCAAAAGGCCGAGAAGCGATAACCGGAAACTCGGGCCTACCCGAGGGCCGCCCGAACGGGCAGAGGGGACGGGCTCGCTGAGAGCTCCACGGGCCGCAGGGGGCCCACTCCTCCGCAGGGCTCTCCCAGGTGGCTGGGGCTGCCAAAATTCACACCTCTGGCCCAGGGCCTGGCTCCCCTGCCTCCACTCCCTCCCTGGACACTTGGCTTCCATCCCCTGGGCCCAGTCTGCTCCTCCTCTAGCCCAAGTGGGCACCAGCAGGTGCTGCTGGTTTGGGGAGAAATCAGCAGCACGGTCGTTTGCATGGCCCCGCCTCTAGGGCGACGCGGGCGAGGCGGGCCACTAGAGGGAGACACAGGCCTTGGCATGGCATATCCGTGCGGCAGCTCGAGCGGCCGTCCCAGAGTCGAGCTGAGCAGAGCAGCAGCTCTCTCTCTCGGGTTGCTTCCAGCCAGGCCTCCCTCCTTCCTCCTTCGGACGGGCTGAAAGCTCGGCTTCCCAGCCAGCTGACTTCCTGCTTTCCTTCGGATGGAGAGACAGAGAGCTTGCTGACTCTCCTCGCTTCTTTTCAGGCCATTGGGCACGTCGTCCCATCCAGGCAAGCCCAGCAAGAATGAAAGCAAGAAAGTGACACGCACCAAACAAAAGCACACAGGCACACCCAGGGTTAAAAACACCTTTAATGGAATGAGGCTTTTCACACCTCGTTAGGAGTTATCAGCAACAAACACAGATAAGGCACAATGAGGAGGAGGACAACAACAATAACACACAACACAATGAAGCCAGCAGGCTGCCGTCTGGTCTGCAGGAGCCAAGGCCAAGGCTGGTTAGGACCACTGGGATGGGCCTCGATCACTCCCATCACAGGTGTGACCTTGTGCCCTTTCCTTTCCTTCTTGGGGAAAGAAAGGAGAGTGACTGCTTGTCGTAGTCATTTCTCTTCTTCTATGTCTGCTTTTGGAAAACCGCATAAGAGGGGTGCACCGGTCCTGGAGGTACTGCAATACCAGGTCGATGCGTGGAGTGGACAGAGCAAGCTCTTCTTCCATCTCCCTGTTCTAAAAATCCATTTAATATATGGTCCCCAGATAGGGGACGTATCAGATATTAAACTGATAAGAACAGATACTACACTTGATCTTAGCCAAAAGGCCGAGAAGCGATAACCGGAAACTCGGGCCTACCCGAGGGCCGCCCGAACGGGCAGAGGGGACGGGCTCGCTGAGAGCTCCACGGGCCGCAGGGGGCCCACTCCTCCGCAGGGCTCTCCCAGGTGGCTGGGGCTGCCAAAATTCACACCTCTGGCCCAGGGCCTGGCTCCCCTGCCTCCACTCCCTCCCTGGACACTTGGCTTCCATCCCCTGGGCCCAGTCTGCTCCTCCTCTAGCCCAAGTGGGCACCAGCAGGTGCTGCTGGTTTGGGGAGAAATCAGCAGCACGGTCGTTTGCATGGCCCCGCCTCTAGGGCGACGCGGGCGAGGCGGGCCACTAGAGGGAGACACAGGCCTTGGCATGGCATATCCGTGCGGCAGCTCGAGCGGCCGTCCCAGAGTCGAGCTGAGCAGAGCAGCAGCTCTCTCTCTCGGGTTGCTTCCAGCCAGGCCTCCCTCCTTCCTCCTTCGGACGGGCTGAAAGCTCGGCTTCCCAGCCAGCTGACTTCCTGCTTTCCTTCGGATGGAGAGACAGAGAGCTTGCTGACTCTCCTCGCTTCTTTTCAGGCCATTGGGCACGTCGTCCCATCCAGGCAAGCCCAGCAAGAATGAAAGCAAGAAAGTGACACGCACCAAACAAAAGCACACAGGCACACCCAGGGTTAAAAACACCTTTAATGGAATGAGGCTTTTCACACCTCGTTAGGAGTTATCAGCAACAAACACAGATAAGGCACAATGAGGAGGAGGACAACAACAATAACACACAACACAATGAAGCCAGCAGGCTGCCGTCTGGTCTGCAGGAGCCAAGGCCAAGGCTGGTTAGGACCACTGGGATGGGCCTCGATCACTCCCATCACAGGTGTGACCTTGTGCCCTTTCCTTTCCTTCTTGGGGAAAGAAAGGAGAGTGACTGCTTGTCGTAGTCATTTCTCTTCTTCTATGTCTGCTTTTGGAAAACCGCATAAGAGGGGTGCACCGGTCCTGGAGGTACTGCAATACCAGGTCGATGCGTGGAGTGGACAGAGCAAGCTCTTCTTCCATCTCCCTGTTCTAAAAATCCATTTAATATATGGTCCCCAGATAGGGGACGTATCAGATATTAAACTGATAAGAACAGATACTACACTTGATCTTAGCCAAAAGGCCGAGAAGCGATAACCGGAAACTCGGGCCTACCCGAGGGCCGCCCGAACGGGCAGAGGGGACGGGCTCGCTGAGAGCTCCACGGGCCGCAGGGGGCCCACTCCTCCGCAGGGCTCTCCCAGGTGGCTGGGGCTGCCAAAATTCACACCTCTGGCCCAGGGCCTGGCTCCCCTGCCTCCACTCCCTCCCTGGACACTTGGCTTCCATCCCCTGGGCCCAGTCTGCTCCTCCTCTAGCCCAAGTGGGCACCAGCAGGTGCTGCTGGTTTGGGGAGAAATCAGCAGCACGGTCGTTTGCATGGCCCCGCCTCTAGGGCGACGCGGGCGAGGCGGGCCACTAGAGGGAGACACAGGCCTTGGCATGGCATATCCGTGCGGCAGCTCGAGCGGCCGTCCCAGAGTCGAGCTGAGCAGAGCAGCAGCTCTCTCTCTCGGGTTGCTTCCAGCCAGGCCTCCCTCCTTCCTCCTTCGGACGGGCTGAAAGCTCGGCTTCCCAGCCAGCTGACTTCCTGCTTTCCTTCGGATGGAGAGACAGAGAGCTTGCTGACTCTCCTCGCTTCTTTTCAGGCCATTGGGCACGTCGTCCCATCCAGGCAAGCCCAGCAAGAATGAAAGCAAGAAAGTGACACGCACCAAACAAAAGCACACAGGCACACCCAGGGTTAAAAACACCTTTAATGGAATGAGGCTTTTCACACCTCGTTAGGAGTTATCAGCAACAAACACAGATAAGGCACAATGAGGAGGAGGACAACAACAATAACACACAACACAATGAAGCCAGCAGGCTGCCGTCTGGTCTGCAGGAGCCAAGGCCAAGGCTGGTTAGGACCACTGGGATGGGCCTCGATCACTCCCATCACAGGTGTGACCTTGTGCCCTTTCCTTTCCTTCTTGGGGAAAGAAAGGAGAGTGACTGCTTGTCGTAGTCATTTCTCTTCTTCTATGTCTGCTTTTGGAAAACCGCATAAGAGGGGTGCACCGGTCCTGGAGGTACTGCAATACCAGGTCGATGCGTGGAGTGGACAGAGCAAGCTCTTCTTCCATCTCCCTGTTCTAAAAATCCATTTAATATATGGTCCCCAGATAGGGGACGTATCAGATATTAAACTGATAAGAACAGATACTACACTTGATCTTAGCCAAAAGGCCGAGAAGCGATAACCGGAAACTCGGGCCTACCCGAGGGCCGCCCGAACGGGCAGAGGGGACGGGCTCGCTGAGAGCTCCACGGGCCGCAGGGGGCCCACTCCTCCGCAGGGCTCTCCCAGGTGGCTGGGGCTGCCAAAATTCACACCTCTGGCCCAGGGCCTGGCTCCCCTGCCTCCACTCCCTCCCTGGACACTTGGCTTCCATCCCCTGGGCCCAGTCTGCTCCTCCTCTAGCCCAAGTGGGCACCAGCAGGTGCTGCTGGTTTGGGGAGAAATCAGCAGCACGGTCGTTTGCATGGCCCCGCCTCTAGGGCGACGCGGGCGAGGCGGGCCACTAGAGGGAGACACAGGCCTTGGCATGGCATATCCGTGCGGCAGCTCGAGCGGCCGTCCCAGAGTCGAGCTGAGCAGAGCAGCAGCTCTCTCTCTCGGGTTGCTTCCAGCCAGGCCTCCCTCCTTCCTCCTTCGGACGGGCTGAAAGCTCGGCTTCCCAGCCAGCTGACTTCCTGCTTTCCTTCGGATGGAGAGACAGAGAGCTTGCTGACTCTCCTCGCTTCTTTTCAGGCCATTGGGCACGTCGTCCCATCCAGGCAAGCCCAGCAAGAATGAAAGCAAGAAAGTGACACGCACCAAACAAAAGCACACAGGCACACCCAGGGTTAAAAACACCTTTAATGGAATGAGGCTTTTCACACCTCGTTAGGAGTTATCAGCAACAAACACAGATAAGGCACAATGAGGAGGAGGACAACAACAATAACACACAACACAATGAAGCCAGCAGGCTGCCGTCTGGTCTGCAGGAGCCAAGGCCAAGGCTGGTTAGGACCACTGGGATGGGCCTCGATCACTCCCATCACAGGTGTGACCTTGTGCCCTTTCCTTTCCTTCTTGGGGAAAGAAAGGAGAGTGACTGCTTGTCGTAGTCATTTCTCTTCTTCTATGTCTGCTTTTGGAAAACCGCATAAGAGGGGTGCACCGGTCCTGGAGGTACTGCAATACCAGGTCGATGCGTGGAGTGGACAGAGCAAGCTCTTCTTCCATCTCCCTGTTCTAAAAATCCATTTAATATATGGTCCCCAGATAGGGGACGTATCAGATATTAAACTGATAAGAACAGATACTACACTTGATCTTAGCCAAAAGGCCGAGAAGCGATAACCGGAAACTCGGGCCTACCCGAGGGCCGCCCGAACGGGCAGAGGGGACGGGCTCGCTGAGAGCTCCACGGGCCGCAGGGGGCCCACTCCTCCGCAGGGCTCTCCCAGGTGGCTGGGGCTGCCAAAATTCACACCTCTGGCCCAGGGCCTGGCTCCCCTGCCTCCACTCCCTCCCTGGACACTTGGCTTCCATCCCCTGGGCCCAGTCTGCTCCTCCTCTAGCCCAAGTGGGCACCAGCAGGTGCTGCTGGTTTGGGGAGAAATCAGCAGCACGGTCGTTTGCATGGCCCCGCCTCTAGGGCGACGCGGGCGAGGCGGGCCACTAGAGGGAGACACAGGCCTTGGCATGGCATATCCGTGCGGCAGCTCGAGCGGCCGTCCCAGAGTCGAGCTGAGCAGAGCAGCAGCTCTCTCTCTCGGGTTGCTTCCAGCCAGGCCTCCCTCCTTCCTCCTTCGGACGGGCTGAAAGCTCGGCTTCCCAGCCAGCTGACTTCCTGCTTTCCTTCGGATGGAGAGACAGAGAGCTTGCTGACTCTCCTCGCTTCTTTTCAGGCCATTGGGCACGTCGTCCCATCCAGGCAAGCCCAGCAAGAATGAAAGCAAGAAAGTGACACGCACCAAACAAAAGCACACAGGCACACCCAGGGTTAAAAACACCTTTAATGGAATGAGGCTTTTCACACCTCGTTAGGAGTTATCAGCAACAAACACAGATAAGGCACAATGAGGAGGAGGACAACAACAATAACACACAACACAATGAAGCCAGCAGGCTGCCGTCTGGTCTGCAGGAGCCAAGGCCAAGGCTGGTTAGGACCACTGGGATGGGCCTCGATCACTCCCATCACAGGTGTGACCTTGTGCCCTTTCCTTTCCTTCTTGGGGAAAGAAAGGAGAGTGACTGCTTGTCGTAGTCATTTCTCTTCTTCTATGTCTGCTTTTGGAAAACCGCATAAGAGGGGTGCACCGGTCCTGGAGGTACTGCAATACCAGGTCGATGCGTGGAGTGGACAGAGCAAGCTCTTCTTCCATCTCCCTGTTCTAAAAATCCATTTAATATATGGTCCCCAGATAGGGGACGTATCAGATATTAAACTGATAAGAACAGATACTACACTTGATCTTAGCCAAAAGGCCGAGAAGCGATAACCGGAAACTCGGGCCTACCCGAGGGCCGCCCGAACGGGCAGAGGGGACGGGCTCGCTGAGAGCTCCACGGGCCGCAGGGGGCCCACTCCTCCGCAGGGCTCTCCCAGGTGGCTGGGGCTGCCAAAATTCACACCTCTGGCCCAGGGCCTGGCTCCCCTGCCTCCACTCCCTCCCTGGACACTTGGCTTCCATCCCCTGGGCCCAGTCTGCTCCTCCTCTAGCCCAAGTGGGCACCAGCAGGTGCTGCTGGTTTGGGGAGAAATCAGCAGCACGGTCGTTTGCATGGCCCCGCCTCTAGGGCGACGCGGGCGAGGCGGGCCACTAGAGGGAGACACAGGCCTTGGCATGGCATATCCGTGCGGCAGCTCGAGCGGCCGTCCCAGAGTCGAGCTGAGCAGAGCAGCAGCTCTCTCTCTCGGGTTGCTTCCAGCCAGGCCTCCCTCCTTCCTCCTTCGGACGGGCTGAAAGCTCGGCTTCCCAGCCAGCTGACTTCCTGCTTTCCTTCGGATGGAGAGACAGAGAGCTTGCTGACTCTCCTCGCTTCTTTTCAGGCCATTGGGCACGTCGTCCCATCCAGGCAAGCCCAGCAAGAATGAAAGCAAGAAAGTGACACGCACCAAACAAAAGCACACAGGCACACCCAGGGTTAAAAACACCTTTAATGGAATGAGGCTTTTCACACCTCGTTAGGAGTTATCAGCAACAAACACAGATAAGGCACAATGAGGAGGAGGACAACAACAATAACACACAACACAATGAAGCCAGCAGGCTGCCGTCTGGTCTGCAGGAGCCAAGGCCAAGGCTGGTTAGGACCACTGGGATGGGCCTCGATCACTCCCATCACAGGTGTGACCTTGTGCCCTTTCCTTTCCTTCTTGGGGAAAGAAAGGAGAGTGACTGCTTGTCGTAGTCATTTCTCTTCTTCTATGTCTGCTTTTGGAAAACCGCATAAGAGGGGTGCACCGGTCCTGGAGGTACTGCAATACCAGGTCGATGCGTGGAGTGGACAGAGCAAGCTCTTCTTCCATCTCCCTGTTCTAAAAATCCATTTAATATATGGTCCCCAGATAGGGGACGTATCAGATATTAAACTGATAAGAACAGATACTACACTTGATCTTAGCCAAAAGGCCGAGAAGCGATAACCGGAAACTCGGGCCTACCCGAGGGCCGCCCGAACGGGCAGAGGGGACGGGCTCGCTGAGAGCTCCACGGGCCGCAGGGGGCCCACTCCTCCGCAGGGCTCTCCCAGGTGGCTGGGGCTGCCAAAATTCACACCTCTGGCCCAGGGCCTGGCTCCCCTGCCTCCACTCCCTCCCTGGACACTTGGCTTCCATCCCCTGGGCCCAGTCTGCTCCTCCTCTAGCCCAAGTGGGCACCAGCAGGTGCTGCTGGTTTGGGGAGAAATCAGCAGCACGGTCGTTTGCATGGCCCCGCCTCTAGGGCGACGCGGGCGAGGCGGGCCACTAGAGGGAGACACAGGCCTTGGCATGGCATATCCGTGCGGCAGCTCGAGCGGCCGTCCCAGAGTCGAGCTGAGCAGAGCAGCAGCTCTCTCTCTCGGGTTGCTTCCAGCCAGGCCTCCCTCCTTCCTCCTTCGGACGGGCTGAAAGCTCGGCTTCCCAGCCAGCTGACTTCCTGCTTTCCTTCGGATGGAGAGACAGAGAGCTTGCTGACTCTCCTCGCTTCTTTTCAGGCCATTGGGCACGTCGTCCCATCCAGGCAAGCCCAGCAAGAATGAAAGCAAGAAAGTGACACGCACCAAACAAAAGCACACAGGCACACCCAGGGTTAAAAACACCTTTAATGGAATGAGGCTTTTCACACCTCGTTAGGAGTTATCAGCAACAAACACAGATAAGGCACAATGAGGAGGAGGACAACAACAATAACACACAACACAATGAAGCCAGCAGGCTGCCGTCTGGTCTGCAGGAGCCAAGGCCAAGGCTGGTTAGGACCACTGGGATGGGCCTCGATCACTCCCATCACAGGTGTGACCTTGTGCCCTTTCCTTTCCTTCTTGGGGAAAGAAAGGAGAGTGACTGCTTGTCGTAGTCATTTCTCTTCTTCTATGTCTGCTTTTGGAAAACCGCATAAGAGGGGTGCACCGGTCCTGGAGGTACTGCAATACCAGGTCGATGCGTGGAGTGGACAGAGCAAGCTCTTCTTCCATCTCCCTGTTCTAAAAATCCATTTAATATATGGTCCCCAGATAGGGGACGTATCAGATATTAAACTGATAAGAACAGATACTACACTTGATCTTAGCCAAAAGGCCGAGAAGCGATAACCGGAAACTCGGGCCTACCCGAGGGCCGCCCGAACGGGCAGAGGGGACGGGCTCGCTGAGAGCTCCACGGGCCGCAGGGGGCCCACTCCTCCGCAGGGCTCTCCCAGGTGGCTGGGGCTGCCAAAATTCACACCTCTGGCCCAGGGCCTGGCTCCCCTGCCTCCACTCCCTCCCTGGACACTTGGCTTCCATCCCCTGGGCCCAGTCTGCTCCTCCTCTAGCCCAAGTGGGCACCAGCAGGTGCTGCTGGTTTGGGGAGAAATCAGCAGCACGGTCGTTTGCATGGCCCCGCCTCTAGGGCGACGCGGGCGAGGCGGGCCACTAGAGGGAGACACAGGCCTTGGCATGGCATATCCGTGCGGCAGCTCGAGCGGCCGTCCCAGAGTCGAGCTGAGCAGAGCAGCAGCTCTCTCTCTCGGGTTGCTTCCAGCCAGGCCTCCCTCCTTCCTCCTTCGGACGGGCTGAAAGCTCGGCTTCCCAGCCAGCTGACTTCCTGCTTTCCTTCGGATGGAGAGACAGAGAGCTTGCTGACTCTCCTCGCTTCTTTTCAGGCCATTGGGCACGTCGTCCCATCCAGGCAAGCCCAGCAAGAATGAAAGCAAGAAAGTGACACGCACCAAACAAAAGCACACAGGCACACCCAGGGTTAAAAACACCTTTAATGGAATGAGGCTTTTCACACCTCGTTAGGAGTTATCAGCAACAAACACAGATAAGGCACAATGAGGAGGAGGACAACAACAATAACACACAACACAATGAAGCCAGCAGGCTGCCGTCTGGTCTGCAGGAGCCAAGGCCAAGGCTGGTTAGGACCACTGGGATGGGCCTCGATCACTCCCATCACAGGTGTGACCTTGTGCCCTTTCCTTTCCTTCTTGGGGAAAGAAAGGAGAGTGACTGCTTGTCGTAGTCATTTCTCTTCTTCTATGTCTGCTTTTGGAAAACCGCATAAGAGGGGTGCACCGGTCCTGGAGGTACTGCAATACCAGGTCGATGCGTGGAGTGGACAGAGCAAGCTCTTCTTCCATCTCCCTGTTCTAAAAATCCATTTAATATATGGTCCCCAGATAGGGGACGTATCAGATATTAAACTGATAAGAACAGATACTACACTTGATCTTAGCCAAAAGGCCGAGAAGCGATAACCGGAAACTCGGGCCTACCCGAGGGCCGCCCGAACGGGCAGAGGGGACGGGCTCGCTGAGAGCTCCACGGGCCGCAGGGGGCCCACTCCTCCGCAGGGCTCTCCCAGGTGGCTGGGGCTGCCAAAATTCACACCTCTGGCCCAGGGCCTGGCTCCCCTGCCTCCACTCCCTCCCTGGACACTTGGCTTCCATCCCCTGGGCCCAGTCTGCTCCTCCTCTAGCCCAAGTGGGCACCAGCAGGTGCTGCTGGTTTGGGGAGAAATCAGCAGCACGGTCGTTTGCATGGCCCCGCCTCTAGGGCGACGCGGGCGAGGCGGGCCACTAGAGGGAGACACAGGCCTTGGCATGGCATATCCGTGCGGCAGCTCGAGCGGCCGTCCCAGAGTCGAGCTGAGCAGAGCAGCAGCTCTCTCTCTCGGGTTGCTTCCAGCCAGGCCTCCCTCCTTCCTCCTTCGGACGGGCTGAAAGCTCGGCTTCCCAGCCAGCTGACTTCCTGCTTTCCTTCGGATGGAGAGACAGAGAGCTTGCTGACTCTCCTCGCTTCTTTTCAGGCCATTGGGCACGTCGTCCCATCCAGGCAAGCCCAGCAAGAATGAAAGCAAGAAAGTGACACGCACCAAACAAAAGCACACAGGCACACCCAGGGTTAAAAACACCTTTAATGGAATGAGGCTTTTCACACCTCGTTAGGAGTTATCAGCAACAAACACAGATAAGGCACAATGAGGAGGAGGACAACAACAATAACACACAACACAATGAAGCCAGCAGGCTGCCGTCTGGTCTGCAGGAGCCAAGGCCAAGGCTGGTTAGGACCACTGGGATGGGCCTCGATCACTCCCATCACAGGTGTGACCTTGTGCCCTTTCCTTTCCTTCTTGGGGAAAGAAAGGAGAGTGACTGCTTGTCGTAGTCATTTCTCTTCTTCTATGTCTGCTTTTGGAAAACCGCATAAGAGGGGTGCACCGGTCCTGGAGGTACTGCAATACCAGGTCGATGCGTGGAGTGGACAGAGCAAGCTCTTCTTCCATCTCCCTGTTCTAAAAATCCATTTAATATATGGTCCCCAGATAGGGGACGTATCAGATATTAAACTGATAAGAACAGATACTACACTTGATCTTAGCCAAAAGGCCGAGAAGCGATAACCGGAAACTCGGGCCTACCCGAGGGCCGCCCGAACGGGCAGAGGGGACGGGCTCGCTGAGAGCTCCACGGGCCGCAGGGGGCCCACTCCTCCGCAGGGCTCTCCCAGGTGGCTGGGGCTGCCAAAATTCACACCTCTGGCCCAGGGCCTGGCTCCCCTGCCTCCACTCCCTCCCTGGACACTTGGCTTCCATCCCCTGGGCCCAGTCTGCTCCTCCTCTAGCCCAAGTGGGCACCAGCAGGTGCTGCTGGTTTGGGGAGAAATCAGCAGCACGGTCGTTTGCATGGCCCCGCCTCTAGGGCGACGCGGGCGAGGCGGGCCACTAGAGGGAGACACAGGCCTTGGCATGGCATATCCGTGCGGCAGCTCGAGCGGCCGTCCCAGAGTCGAGCTGAGCAGAGCAGCAGCTCTCTCTCTCGGGTTGCTTCCAGCCAGGCCTCCCTCCTTCCTCCTTCGGACGGGCTGAAAGCTCGGCTTCCCAGCCAGCTGACTTCCTGCTTTCCTTCGGATGGAGAGACAGAGAGCTTGCTGACTCTCCTCGCTTCTTTTCAGGCCATTGGGCACGTCGTCCCATCCAGGCAAGCCCAGCAAGAATGAAAGCAAGAAAGTGACACGCACCAAACAAAAGCACACAGGCACACCCAGGGTTAAAAACACCTTTAATGGAATGAGGCTTTTCACACCTCGTTAGGAGTTATCAGCAACAAACACAGATAAGGCACAATGAGGAGGAGGACAACAACAATAACACACAACACAATGAAGCCAGCAGGCTGCCGTCTGGTCTGCAGGAGCCAAGGCCAAGGCTGGTTAGGACCACTGGGATGGGCCTCGATCACTCCCATCACAGGTGTGACCTTGTGCCCTTTCCTTTCCTTCTTGGGGAAAGAAAGGAGAGTGACTGCTTGTCGTAGTCATTTCTCTTCTTCTATGTCTGCTTTTGGAAAACCGCATAAGAGGGGTGCACCGGTCCTGGAGGTACTGCAATACCAGGTCGATGCGTGGAGTGGACAGAGCAAGCTCTTCTTCCATCTCCCTGTTCTAAAAATCCATTTAATATATGGTCCCCAGATAGGGGACGTATCAGATATTAAACTGATAAGAACAGATACTACACTTGATCTTAGCCAAAAGGCCGAGAAGCGATAACCGGAAACTCGGGCCTACCCGAGGGCCGCCCGAACGGGCAGAGGGGACGGGCTCGCTGAGAGCTCCACGGGCCGCAGGGGGCCCACTCCTCCGCAGGGCTCTCCCAGGTGGCTGGGGCTGCCAAAATTCACACCTCTGGCCCAGGGCCTGGCTCCCCTGCCTCCACTCCCTCCCTGGACACTTGGCTTCCATCCCCTGGGCCCAGTCTGCTCCTCCTCTAGCCCAAGTGGGCACCAGCAGGTGCTGCTGGTTTGGGGAGAAATCAGCAGCACGGTCGTTTGCATGGCCCCGCCTCTAGGGCGACGCGGGCGAGGCGGGCCACTAGAGGGAGACACAGGCCTTGGCATGGCATATCCGTGCGGCAGCTCGAGCGGCCGTCCCAGAGTCGAGCTGAGCAGAGCAGCAGCTCTCTCTCTCGGGTTGCTTCCAGCCAGGCCTCCCTCCTTCCTCCTTCGGACGGGCTGAAAGCTCGGCTTCCCAGCCAGCTGACTTCCTGCTTTCCTTCGGATGGAGAGACAGAGAGCTTGCTGACTCTCCTCGCTTCTTTTCAGGCCATTGGGCACGTCGTCCCATCCAGGCAAGCCCAGCAAGAATGAAAGCAAGAAAGTGACACGCACCAAACAAAAGCACACAGGCACACCCAGGGTTAAAAACACCTTTAATGGAATGAGGCTTTTCACACCTCGTTAGGAGTTATCAGCAACAAACACAGATAAGGCACAATGAGGAGGAGGACAACAACAATAACACACAACACAATGAAGCCAGCAGGCTGCCGTCTGGTCTGCAGGAGCCAAGGCCAAGGCTGGTTAGGACCACTGGGATGGGCCTCGATCACTCCCATCACAGGTGTGACCTTGTGCCCTTTCCTTTCCTTCTTGGGGAAAGAAAGGAGAGTGACTGCTTGTCGTAGTCATTTCTCTTCTTCTATGTCTGCTTTTGGAAAACCGCATAAGAGGGGTGCACCGGTCCTGGAGGTACTGCAATACCAGGTCGATGCGTGGAGTGGACAGAGCAAGCTCTTCTTCCATCTCCCTGTTCTAAAAATCCATTTAATATATGGTCCCCAGATAGGGGACGTATCAGATATTAAACTGATAAGAACAGATACTACACTTGATCTTAGCCAAAAGGCCGAGAAGCGATAACCGGAAACTCGGGCCTACCCGAGGGCCGCCCGAACGGGCAGAGGGGACGGGCTCGCTGAGAGCTCCACGGGCCGCAGGGGGCCCACTCCTCCGCAGGGCTCTCCCAGGTGGCTGGGGCTGCCAAAATTCACACCTCTGGCCCAGGGCCTGGCTCCCCTGCCTCCACTCCCTCCCTGGACACTTGGCTTCCATCCCCTGGGCCCAGTCTGCTCCTCCTCTAGCCCAAGTGGGCACCAGCAGGTGCTGCTGGTTTGGGGAGAAATCAGCAGCACGGTCGTTTGCATGGCCCCGCCTCTAGGGCGACGCGGGCGAGGCGGGCCACTAGAGGGAGACACAGGCCTTGGCATGGCATATCCGTGCGGCAGCTCGAGCGGCCGTCCCAGAGTCGAGCTGAGCAGAGCAGCAGCTCTCTCTCTCGGGTTGCTTCCAGCCAGGCCTCCCTCCTTCCTCCTTCGGACGGGCTGAAAGCTCGGCTTCCCAGCCAGCTGACTTCCTGCTTTCCTTCGGATGGAGAGACAGAGAGCTTGCTGACTCTCCTCGCTTCTTTTCAGGCCATTGGGCACGTCGTCCCATCCAGGCAAGCCCAGCAAGAATGAAAGCAAGAAAGTGACACGCACCAAACAAAAGCACACAGGCACACCCAGGGTTAAAAACACCTTTAATGGAATGAGGCTTTTCACACCTCGTTAGGAGTTATCAGCAACAAACACAGATAAGGCACAATGAGGAGGAGGACAACAACAATAACACACAACACAATGAAGCCAGCAGGCTGCCGTCTGGTCTGCAGGAGCCAAGGCCAAGGCTGGTTAGGACCACTGGGATGGGCCTCGATCACTCCCATCACAGGTGTGACCTTGTGCCCTTTCCTTTCCTTCTTGGGGAAAGAAAGGAGAGTGACTGCTTGTCGTAGTCATTTCTCTTCTTCTATGTCTGCTTTTGGAAAACCGCATAAGAGGGGTGCACCGGTCCTGGAGGTACTGCAATACCAGGTCGATGCGTGGAGTGGACAGAGCAAGCTCTTCTTCCATCTCCCTGTTCTAAAAATCCATTTAATATATGGTCCCCAGATAGGGGACGTATCAGATATTAAACTGATAAGAACAGATACTACACTTGATCTTAGCCAAAAGGCCGAGAAGCGATAACCGGAAACTCGGGCCTACCCGAGGGCCGCCCGAACGGGCAGAGGGGACGGGCTCGCTGAGAGCTCCACGGGCCGCAGGGGGCCCACTCCTCCGCAGGGCTCTCCCAGGTGGCTGGGGCTGCCAAAATTCACACCTCTGGCCCAGGGCCTGGCTCCCCTGCCTCCACTCCCTCCCTGGACACTTGGCTTCCATCCCCTGGGCCCAGTCTGCTCCTCCTCTAGCCCAAGTGGGCACCAGCAGGTGCTGCTGGTTTGGGGAGAAATCAGCAGCACGGTCGTTTGCATGGCCCCGCCTCTAGGGCGACGCGGGCGAGGCGGGCCACTAGAGGGAGACACAGGCCTTGGCATGGCATATCCGTGCGGCAGCTCGAGCGGCCGTCCCAGAGTCGAGCTGAGCAGAGCAGCAGCTCTCTCTCGGGTTGCTTCCAGCCAGGCCTCCCTCCTTCCTCCTTCGGACGGGCTGAAAGCTCGGCTTCCCAGCCAGCTGACTTCCTGCTTTCCTTCGGATGGAGAGACAGAGAGCTTGCTGACTCTCCTCGCTTCTTTTCAGGCCATTGGGCACGTCGTCCCATCCAGGCAAGCCCAGCAAGAATGAAAGCAAGAAAGTGACACGCACCAAACAAAAGCACACAGGCACACCCAGGGTTAAAAACACCTTTAATGGAATGAGGCTTTTCACACCTCGTTAGGAGTTATCAGCAACAAACACAGATAAGGCACAATGAGGAGGAGGACAACAACAATAACACACAACACAATGAAGCCAGCAGGCTGCCGTCTGGTCTGCAGGAGCCAAGGCCAAGGCTGGTTAGGACCACTGGGATGGGCCTCGATCACTCCCATCACAGGTGTGACCTTGTGCCCTTTCCTTTCCTTCTTGGGGAAAGAAAGGAGAGTGACTGCTTGTCGTAGTCATTTCTCTTCTTCTATGTCTGCTTTTGGAAAACCGCATAAGAGGGGTGCACCGGTCCTGGAGGTACTGCAATACCAGGTCGATGCGTGGAGTGGACAGAGCAAGCTCTTCTTCCATCTCCCTGTTCTAAAAATCCATTTAATATATGGTCCCCAGATAGGGGACGTATCAGATATTAAACTGATAAGAACAGATACTACACTTGATCTTAGCCAAAAGGCCGAGAAGCGATAACCGGAAACTCGGGCCTACCCGAGGGCCGCCCGAACGGGCAGAGGGGACGGGCTCGCTGAGAGCTCCACGGGCCGCAGGGGGCCCACTCCTCCGCAGGGCTCTCCCAGGTGGCTGGGGCTGCCAAAATTCACACCTCTGGCCCAGGGCCTGGCTCCCCTGCCTCCACTCCCTCCCTGGACACTTGGCTTCCATCCCCTGGGCCCAGTCTGCTCCTCCTCTAGCCCAAGTGGGCACCAGCAGGTGCTGCTGGTTTGGGGAGAAATCAGCAGCACGGTCGTTTGCATGGCCCCGCCTCTAGGGCGACGCGGGCGAGGCGGGCCACTAGAGGGAGACACAGGCCTTGGCATGGCATATCCGTGCGGCAGCTCGAGCGGCCGTCCCAGAGTCGAGCTGAGCAGAGCAGCAGCTCTCTCTCTCGGGTTGCTTCCAGCCAGGCCTCCCTCCTTCCTCCTTCGGACGGGCTGAAAGCTCGGCTTCCCAGCCAGCTGACTTCCTGCTTTCCTTCGGATGGAGAGACAGAGAGCTTGCTGACTCTCCTCGCTTCTTTTCAGGCCATTGGGCACGTCGTCCCATCCAGGCAAGCCCAGCAAGAATGAAAGCAAGAAAGTGACACGCACCAAACAAAAGCACACAGGCACACCCAGGGTTAAAAACACCTTTAATGGAATGAGGCTTTTCACACCTCGTTAGGAGTTATCAGCAACAAACACAGATAAGGCACAATGAGGAGGAGGACAACAACAATAACACACAACACAATGAAGCCAGCAGGCTGCCGTCTGGTCTGCAGGAGCCAAGGCCAAGGCTGGTTAGGACCACTGGGATGGGCCTCGATCACTCCCATCACAGGTGTGACCTTGTGCCCTTTCCTTTCCTTCTTGGGGAAAGAAAGGAGAGTGACTGCTTGTCGTAGTCATTTCTCTTCTTCTATGTCTGCTTTTGGAAAACCGCATAAGAGGGGTGCACCGGTCCTGGAGGTACTGCAATACCAGGTCGATGCGTGGAGTGGACAGAGCAAGCTCTTCTTCCATCTCCCTGTTCTAAAAATCCATTTAATATATGGTCCCCAGATAGGGGACGTATCAGATATTAAACTGATAAGAACAGATACTACACTTGATCTTAGCCAAAAGGCCGAGAAGCGATAACCGGAAACTCGGGCCTACCCGAGGGCCGCCCGAACGGGCAGAGGGGACGGGCTCGCTGAGAGCTCCACGGGCCGCAGGGGGCCCACTCCTCCGCAGGGCTCTCCCAGGTGGCTGGGGCTGCCAAAATTCACACCTCTGGCCCAGGGCCTGGCTCCCCTGCCTCCACTCCCTCCCTGGACACTTGGCTTCCATCCCCTGGGCCCAGTCTGCTCCTCCTCTAGCCCAAGTGGGCACCAGCAGGTGCTGCTGGTTTGGGGAGAAATCAGCAGCACGGTCGTTTGCATGGCCCCGCCTCTAGGGCGACGCGGGCGAGGCGGGCCACTAGAGGGAGACACAGGCCTTGGCATGGCATATCCGTGCGGCAGCTCGAGCGGCCGTCCCAGAGTCGAGCTGAGCAGAGCAGCAGCTCTCTCTCTCGGGTTGCTTCCAGCCAGGCCTCCCTCCTTCCTCCTTCGGACGGGCTGAAAGCTCGGCTTCCCAGCCAGCTGACTTCCTGCTTTCCTTCGGATGGAGAGACAGAGAGCTTGCTGACTCTCCTCGCTTCTTTTCAGGCCATTGGGCACGTCGTCCCATCCAGGCAAGCCCAGCAAGAATGAAAGCAAGAAAGTGACACGCACCAAACAAAAGCACACAGGCACACCCAGGGTTAAAAACACCTTTAATGGAATGAGGCTTTTCACACCTCGTTAGGAGTTATCAGCAACAAACACAGATAAGGCACAATGAGGAGGAGGACAACAACAATAACACACAACACAATGAAGCCAGCAGGCTGCCGTCTGGTCTGCAGGAGCCAAGGCCAAGGCTGGTTAGGACCACTGGGATGGGCCTCGATCACTCCCATCACAGGTGTGACCTTGTGCCCTTTCCTTTCCTTCTTGGGGAAAGAAAGGAGAGTGACTGCTTGTCGTAGTCATTTCTCTTCTTCTATGTCTGCTTTTGGAAAACCGCATAAGAGGGGTGCACCGGTCCTGGAGGTACTGCAATACCAGGTCGATGCGTGGAGTGGACAGAGCAAGCTCTTCTTCCATCTCCCTGTTCTAAAAATCCATTTAATATATGGTCCCCAGATAGGGGACGTATCAGATATTAAACTGATAAGAACAGATACTACACTTGATCTTAGCCAAAAGGCCGAGAAGCGATAACCGGAAACTCGGGCCTACCCGAGGGCCGCCCGAACGGGCAGAGGGGACGGGCTCGCTGAGAGCTCCACGGGCCGCAGGGGGCCCACTCCTCCGCAGGGCTCTCCCAGGTGGCTGGGGCTGCCAAAATTCACACCTCTGGCCCAGGGCCTGGCTCCCCTGCCTCCACTCCCTCCCTGGACACTTGGCTTCCATCCCCTGGGCCCAGTCTGCTCCTCCTCTAGCCCAAGTGGGCACCAGCAGGTGCTGCTGGTTTGGGGAGAAATCAGCAGCACGGTCGTTTGCATGGCCCCGCCTCTAGGGCGACGCGGGCGAGGCGGGCCACTAGAGGGAGACACAGGCCTTGGCATGGCATATCCGTGCGGCAGCTCGAGCGGCCGTCCCAGAGTCGAGCTGAGCAGAGCAGCAGCTCTCTCTCTCGGGTTGCTTCCAGCCAGGCCTCCCTCCTTCCTCCTTCGGACGGGCTGAAAGCTCGGCTTCCCAGCCAGCTGACTTCCTGCTTTCCTTCGGATGGAGAGACAGAGAGCTTGCTGACTCTCCTCGCTTCTTTTCAGGCCATTGGGCACGTCGTCCCATCCAGGCAAGCCCAGCAAGAATGAAAGCAAGAAAGTGACACGCACCAAACAAAAGCACACAGGCACACCCAGGGTTAAAAACACCTTTAATGGAATGAGGCTTTTCACACCTCGTTAGGAGTTATCAGCAACAAACACAGATAAGGCACAATGAGGAGGAGGACAACAACAATAACACACAACACAATGAAGCCAGCAGGCTGCCGTCTGGTCTGCAGGAGCCAAGGCCAAGGCTGGTTAGGACCACTGGGATGGGCCTCGATCACTCCCATCACAGGTGTGACCTTGTGCCCTTTCCTTTCCTTCTTGGGGAAAGAAAGGAGAGTGACTGCTTGTCGTAGTCATTTCTCTTCTTCTATGTCTGCTTTTGGAAAACCGCATAAGAGGGGTGCACCGGTCCTGGAGGTACTGCAATACCAGGTCGATGCGTGGAGTGGACAGAGCAAGCTCTTCTTCCATCTCCCTGTTCTAAAAATCCATTTAATATATGGTCCCCAGATAGGGGACGTATCAGATATTAAACTGATAAGAACAGATACTACACTTGATCTTAGCCAAAAGGCCGAGAAGCGATAACCGGAAACTCGGGCCTACCCGAGGGCCGCCCGAACGGGCAGAGGGGACGGGCTCGCTGAGAGCTCCACGGGCCGCAGGGGGCCCACTCCTCCGCAGGGCTCTCCCAGGTGGCTGGGGCTGCCAAAATTCACACCTCTGGCCCAGGGCCTGGCTCCCCTGCCTCCACTCCCTCCCTGGACACTTGGCTTCCATCCCCTGGGCCCAGTCTGCTCCTCCTCTAGCCCAAGTGGGCACCAGCAGGTGCTGCTGGTTTGGGGAGAAATCAGCAGCACGGTCGTTTGCATGGCCCCGCCTCTAGGGCGACGCGGGCGAGGCGGGCCACTAGAGGGAGACACAGGCCTTGGCATGGCATATCCGTGCGGCAGCTCGAGCGGCCGTCCCAGAGTCGAGCTGAGCAGAGCAGCAGCTCTCTCTCTCGGGTTGCTTCCAGCCAGGCCTCCCTCCTTCCTCCTTCGGACGGGCTGAAAGCTCGGCTTCCCAGCCAGCTGACTTCCTGCTTTCCTTCGGATGGAGAGACAGAGAGCTTGCTGACTCTCCTCGCTTCTTTTCAGGCCATTGGGCACGTCGTCCCATCCAGGCAAGCCCAGCAAGAATGAAAGCAAGAAAGTGACACGCACCAAACAAAAGCACACAGGCACACCCAGGGTTAAAAACACCTTTAATGGAATGAGGCTTTTCACACCTCGTTAGGAGTTATCAGCAACAAACACAGATAAGGCACAATGAGGAGGAGGACAACAACAATAACACACAACACAATGAAGCCAGCAGGCTGCCGTCTGGTCTGCAGGAGCCAAGGCCAAGGCTGGTTAGGACCACTGGGATGGGCCTCGATCACTCCCATCACAGGTGTGACCTTGTGCCCTTTCCTTTCCTTCTTGGGGAAAGAAAGGAGAGTGACTGCTTGTCGTAGTCATTTCTCTTCTTCTATGTCTGCTTTTGGAAAACCGCATAAGAGGGGTGCACCGGTCCTGGAGGTACTGCAATACCAGGTCGATGCGTGGAGTGGACAGAGCAAGCTCTTCTTCCATCTCCCTGTTCTAAAAATCCATTTAATATATGGTCCCCAGATAGGGGACGTATCAGATATTAAACTGATAAGAACAGATACTACACTTGATCTTAGCCAAAAGGCCGAGAAGCGATAACCGGAAACTCGGGCCTACCCGAGGGCCGCCCGAACGGGCAGAGGGGACGGGCTCGCTGAGAGCTCCACGGGCCGCAGGGGGCCCACTCCTCCGCAGGGCTCTCCCAGGTGGCTGGGGCTGCCAAAATTCACACCTCTGGCCCAGGGCCTGGCTCCCCTGCCTCCACTCCCTCCCTGGACACTTGGCTTCCATCCCCTGGGCCCAGTCTGCTCCTCCTCTAGCCCAAGTGGGCACCAGCAGGTGCTGCTGGTTTGGGGAGAAATCAGCAGCACGGTCGTTTGCATGGCCCCGCCTCTAGGGCGACGCGGGCGAGGCGGGCCACTAGAGGGAGACACAGGCCTTGGCATGGCATATCCGTGCGGCAGCTCGAGCGGCCGTCCCAGAGTCGAGCTGAGCAGAGCAGCAGCTCTCTCTCTCGGGTTGCTTCCAGCCAGGCCTCCCTCCTTCCTCCTTCGGACGGGCTGAAAGCTCGGCTTCCCAGCCAGCTGACTTCCTGCTTTCCTTCGGATGGAGAGACAGAGAGCTTGCTGACTCTCCTCGCTTCTTTTCAGGCCATTGGGCACGTCGTCCCATCCAGGCAAGCCCAGCAAGAATGAAAGCAAGAAAGTGACACGCACCAAACAAAAGCACACAGGCACACCCAGGGTTAAAAACACCTTTAATGGAATGAGGCTTTTCACACCTCGTTAGGAGTTATCAGCAACAAACACAGATAAGGCACAATGAGGAGGAGGACAACAACAATAACACACAACACAATGAAGCCAGCAGGCTGCCGTCTGGTCTGCAGGAGCCAAGGCCAAGGCTGGTTAGGACCACTGGGATGGGCCTCGATCACTCCCATCACAGGTGTGACCTTGTGCCCTTTCCTTTCCTTCTTGGGGAAAGAAAGGAGAGTGACTGCTTGTCGTAGTCATTTCTCTTCTTCTATGTCTGCTTTTGGAAAACCGCATAAGAGGGGTGCACCGGTCCTGGAGGTACTGCAATACCAGGTCGATGCGTGGAGTGGACAGAGCAAGCTCTTCTTCCATCTCCCTGTTCTAAAAATCCATTTAATATATGGTCCCCAGATAGGGGACGTATCAGATATTAAACTGATAAGAACAGATACTACACTTGATCTTAGCCAAAAGGCCGAGAAGCGATAACCGGAAACTCGGGCCTACCCGAGGGCCGCCCGAACGGGCAGAGGGGACGGGCTCGCTGAGAGCTCCACGGGCCGCAGGGGGCCCACTCCTCCGCAGGGCTCTCCCAGGTGGCTGGGGCTGCCAAAATTCACACCTCTGGCCCAGGGCCTGGCTCCCCTGCCTCCACTCCCTCCCTGGACACTTGGCTTCCATCCCCTGGGCCCAGTCTGCTCCTCCTCTAGCCCAAGTGGGCACCAGCAGGTGCTGCTGGTTTGGGGAGAAATCAGCAGCACGGTCGTTTGCATGGCCCCGCCTCTAGGGCGACGCGGGCGAGGCGGGCCACTAGAGGGAGACACAGGCCTTGGCATGGCATATCCGTGCGGCAGCTCGAGCGGCCGTCCCAGAGTCGAGCTGAGCAGAGCAGCAGCTCTCTCTCTCGGGTTGCTTCCAGCCAGGCCTCCCTCCTTCCTCCTTCGGACGGGCTGAAAGCTCGGCTTCCCAGCCAGCTGACTTCCTGCTTTCCTTCGGATGGAGAGACAGAGAGCTTGCTGACTCTCCTCGCTTCTTTTCAGGCCATTGGGCACGTCGTCCCATCCAGGCAAGCCCAGCAAGAATGAAAGCAAGAAAGTGACACGCACCAAACAAAAGCACACAGGCACACCCAGGGTTAAAAACACCTTTAATGGAATGAGGCTTTTCACACCTCGTTAGGAGTTATCAGCAACAAACACAGATAAGGCACAATGAGGAGGAGGACAACAACAATAACACACAACACAATGAAGCCAGCAGGCTGCCGTCTGGTCTGCAGGAGCCAAGGCCAAGGCTGGTTAGGACCACTGGGATGGGCCTCGATCACTCCCATCACAGGTGTGACCTTGTGCCCTTTCCTTTCCTTCTTGGGGAAAGAAAGGAGAGTGACTGCTTGTCGTAGTCATTTCTCTTCTTCTATGTCTGCTTTTGGAAAACCGCATAAGAGGGGTGCACCGGTCCTGGAGGTACTGCAATACCAGGTCGATGCGTGGAGTGGACAGAGCAAGCTCTTCTTCCATCTCCCTGTTCTAAAAATCCATTTAATATATGGTCCCCAGATAGGGGACGTATCAGATATTAAACTGATAAGAACAGATACTACACTTGATCTTAGCCAAAAGGCCGAGAAGCGATAACCGGAAACTCGGGCCTACCCGAGGGCCGCCCGAACGGGCAGAGGGGACGGGCTCGCTGAGAGCTCCACGGGCCGCAGGGGGCCCACTCCTCCGCAGGGCTCTCCCAGGTGGCTGGGGCTGCCAAAATTCACACCTCTGGCCCAGGGCCTGGCTCCCCTGCCTCCACTCCCTCCCTGGACACTTGGCTTCCATCCCCTGGGCCCAGTCTGCTCCTCCTCTAGCCCAAGTGGGCACCAGCAGGTGCTGCTGGTTTGGGGAGAAATCAGCAGCACGGTCGTTTGCATGGCCCCGCCTCTAGGGCGACGCGGGCGAGGCGGGCCACTAGAGGGAGACACAGGCCTTGGCATGGCATATCCGTGCGGCAGCTCGAGCGGCCGTCCCAGAGTCGAGCTGAGCAGAGCAGCAGCTCTCTCTCTCGGGTTGCTTCCAGCCAGGCCTCCCTCCTTCCTCCTTCGGACGGGCTGAAAGCTCGGCTTCCCAGCCAGCTGACTTCCTGCTTTCCTTCGGATGGAGAGACAGAGAGCTTGCTGACTCTCCTCGCTTCTTTTCAGGCCATTGGGCACGTCGTCCCATCCAGGCAAGCCCAGCAAGAATGAAAGCAAGAAAGTGACACGCACCAAACAAAAGCACACAGGCACACCCAGGGTTAAAAACACCTTTAATGGAATGAGGCTTTTCACACCTCGTTAGGAGTTATCAGCAACAAACACAGATAAGGCACAATGAGGAGGAGGACAACAACAATAACACACAACACAATGAAGCCAGCAGGCTGCCGTCTGGTCTGCAGGAGCCAAGGCCAAGGCTGGTTAGGACCACTGGGATGGGCCTCGATCACTCCCATCACAGGTGTGACCTTGTGCCCTTTCCTTTCCTTCTTGGGGAAAGAAAGGAGAGTGACTGCTTGTCGTAGTCATTTCTCTTCTTCTATGTCTGCTTTTGGAAAACCGCATAAGAGGGGTGCACCGGTCCTGGAGGTACTGCAATACCAGGTCGATGCGTGGAGTGGACAGAGCAAGCTCTTCTTCCATCTCCCTGTTCTAAAAATCCATTTAATATATGGTCCCCAGATAGGGGACGTATCAGATATTAAACTGATAAGAACAGATACTACACTTGATCTTAGCCAAAAGGCCGAGAAGCGATAACCGGAAACTCGGGCCTACCCGAGGGCCGCCCGAACGGGCAGAGGGGACGGGCTCGCTGAGAGCTCCACGGGCCGCAGGGGGCCCACTCCTCCGCAGGGCTCTCCCAGGTGGCTGGGGCTGCCAAAATTCACACCTCTGGCCCAGGGCCTGGCTCCCCTGCCTCCACTCCCTCCCTGGACACTTGGCTTCCATCCCCTGGGCCCAGTCTGCTCCTCCTCTAGCCCAAGTGGGCACCAGCAGGTGCTGCTGGTTTGGGGAGAAATCAGCAGCACGGTCGTTTGCATGGCCCCGCCTCTAGGGCGACGCGGGCGAGGCGGGCCACTAGAGGGAGACACAGGCCTTGGCATGGCATATCCGTGCGGCAGCTCGAGCGGCCGTCCCAGAGTCGAGCTGAGCAGAGCAGCAGCTCTCTCTCTCGGGTTGCTTCCAGCCAGGCCTCCCTCCTTCCTCCTTCGGACGGGCTGAAAGCTCGGCTTCCCAGCCAGCTGACTTCCTGCTTTCCTTCGGATGGAGAGACAGAGAGCTTGCTGACTCTCCTCGCTTCTTTTCAGGCCATTGGGCACGTCGTCCCATCCAGGCAAGCCCAGCAAGAATGAAAGCAAGAAAGTGACACGCACCAAACAAAAGCACACAGGCACACCCAGGGTTAAAAACACCTTTAATGGAATGAGGCTTTTCACACCTCGTTAGGAGTTATCAGCAACAAACACAGATAAGGCACAATGAGGAGGAGGACAACAACAATAACACACAACACAATGAAGCCAGCAGGCTGCCGTCTGGTCTGCAGGAGCCAAGGCCAAGGCTGGTTAGGACCACTGGGATGGGCCTCGATCACTCCCATCACAGGTGTGACCTTGTGCCCTTTCCTTTCCTTCTTGGGGAAAGAAAGGAGAGTGACTGCTTGTCGTAGTCATTTCTCTTCTTCTATGTCTGCTTTTGGAAAACCGCATAAGAGGGGTGCACCGGTCCTGGAGGTACTGCAATACCAGGTCGATGCGTGGAGTGGACAGAGCAAGCTCTTCTTCCATCTCCCTGTTCTAAAAATCCATTTAATATATGGTCCCCAGATAGGGGACGTATCAGATATTAAACTGATAAGAACAGATACTACACTTGATCTTAGCCAAAAGGCCGAGAAGCGATAACCGGAAACTCGGGCCTACCCGAGGGCCGCCCGAACGGGCAGAGGGGACGGGCTCGCTGAGAGCTCCACGGGCCGCAGGGGGCCCACTCCTCCGCAGGGCTCTCCCAGGTGGCTGGGGCTGCCAAAATTCACACCTCTGGCCCAGGGCCTGGCTCCCCTGCCTCCACTCCCTCCCTGGACACTTGGCTTCCATCCCCTGGGCCCAGTCTGCTCCTCCTCTAGCCCAAGTGGGCACCAGCAGGTGCTGCTGGTTTGGGGAGAAATCAGCAGCACGGTCGTTTGCATGGCCCCGCCTCTAGGGCGACGCGGGCGAGGCGGGCCACTAGAGGGAGACACAGGCCTTGGCATGGCATATCCGTGCGGCAGCTCGAGCGGCCGTCCCAGAGTCGAGCTGAGCAGAGCAGCAGCTCTCTCTCTCGGGTTGCTTCCAGCCAGGCCTCCCTCCTTCCTCCTTCGGACGGGCTGAAAGCTCGGCTTCCCAGCCAGCTGACTTCCTGCTTTCCTTCGGATGGAGAGACAGAGAGCTTGCTGACTCTCCTCGCTTCTTTTCAGGCCATTGGGCACGTCGTCCCATCCAGGCAAGCCCAGCAAGAATGAAAGCAAGAAAGTGACACGCACCAAACAAAAGCACACAGGCACACCCAGGGTTAAAAACACCTTTAATGGAATGAGGCTTTTCACACCTCGTTAGGAGTTATCAGCAACAAACACAGATAAGGCACAATGAGGAGGAGGACAACAACAATAACACACAACACAATGAAGCCAGCAGGCTGCCGTCTGGTCTGCAGGAGCCAAGGCCAAGGCTGGTTAGGACCACTGGGATGGGCCTCGATCACTCCCATCACAGGTGTGACCTTGTGCCCTTTCCTTTCCTTCTTGGGGAAAGAAAGGAGAGTGACTGCTTGTCGTAGTCATTTCTCTTCTTCTATGTCTGCTTTTGGAAAACCGCATAAGAGGGGTGCACCGGTCCTGGAGGTACTGCAATACCAGGTCGATGCGTGGAGTGGACAGAGCAAGCTCTTCTTCCATCTCCCTGTTCTAAAAATCCATTTAATATATGGTCCCCAGATAGGGGACGTATCAGATATTAAACTGATAAGAACAGATACTACACTTGATCTTAGCCAAAAGGCCGAGAAGCGATAACCGGAAACTCGGGCCTACCCGAGGGCCGCCCGAACGGGCAGAGGGGACGGGCTCGCTGAGAGCTCCACGGGCCGCAGGGGGCCCACTCCTCCGCAGGGCTCTCCCAGGTGGCTGGGGCTGCCAAAATTCACACCTCTGGCCCAGGGCCTGGCTCCCCTGCCTCCACTCCCTCCCTGGACACTTGGCTTCCATCCCCTGGGCCCAGTCTGCTCCTCCTCTAGCCCAAGTGGGCACCAGCAGGTGCTGCTGGTTTGGGGAGAAATCAGCAGCACGGTCGTTTGCATGGCCCCGCCTCTAGGGCGACGCGGGCGAGGCGGGCCACTAGAGGGAGACACAGGCCTTGGCATGGCATATCCGTGCGGCAGCTCGAGCGGCCGTCCCAGAGTCGAGCTGAGCAGAGCAGCAGCTCTCTCTCGGGTTGCTTCCAGCCAGGCCTCCCTCCTTCCTCCTTCGGACGGGCTGAAAGCTCGGCTTCCCAGCCAGCTGACTTCCTGCTTTCCTTCGGATGGAGAGACAGAGAGCTTGCTGACTCTCCTCGCTTCTTTTCAGGCCATTGGGCACGTCGTCCCATCCAGGCAAGCCCAGCAAGAATGAAAGCAAGAAAGTGACACGCACCAAACAAAAGCACACAGGCACACCCAGGGTTAAAAACACCTTTAATGGAATGAGGCTTTTCACACCTCGTTAGGAGTTATCAGCAACAAACACAGATAAGGCACAATGAGGAGGAGGACAACAACAATAACACACAACACAATGAAGCCAGCAGGCTGCCGTCTGGTCTGCAGGAGCCAAGGCCAAGGCTGGTTAGGACCACTGGGATGGGCCTCGATCACTCCCATCACAGGTGTGACCTTGTGCCCTTTCCTTTCCTTCTTGGGGAAAGAAAGGAGAGTGACTGCTTGTCGTAGTCATTTCTCTTCTTCTATGTCTGCTTTTGGAAAACCGCATAAGAGGGGTGCACCGGTCCTGGAGGTACTGCAATACCAGGTCGATGCGTGGAGTGGACAGAGCAAGCTCTTCTTCCATCTCCCTGTTCTAAAAATCCATTTAATATATGGTCCCCAGATAGGGGACGTATCAGATATTAAACTGATAAGAACAGATACTACACTTGATCTTAGCCAAAAGGCCGAGAAGCGATAACCGGAAACTCGGGCCTACCCGAGGGCCGCCCGAACGGGCAGAGGGGACGGGCTCGCTGAGAGCTCCACGGGCCGCAGGGGGCCCACTCCTCCGCAGGGCTCTCCCAGGTGGCTGGGGCTGCCAAAATTCACACCTCTGGCCCAGGGCCTGGCTCCCCTGCCTCCACTCCCTCCCTGGACACTTGGCTTCCATCCCCTGGGCCCAGTCTGCTCCTCCTCTAGCCCAAGTGGGCACCAGCAGGTGCTGCTGGTTTGGGGAGAAATCAGCAGCACGGTCGTTTGCATGGCCCCGCCTCTAGGGCGACGCGGGCGAGGCGGGCCACTAGAGGGAGACACAGGCCTTGGCATGGCATATCCGTGCGGCAGCTCGAGCGGCCGTCCCAGAGTCGAGCTGAGCAGAGCAGCAGCTCTCTCTCTCGGGTTGCTTCCAGCCAGGCCTCCCTCCTTCCTCCTTCGGACGGGCTGAAAGCTCGGCTTCCCAGCCAGCTGACTTCCTGCTTTCCTTCGGATGGAGAGACAGAGAGCTTGCTGACTCTCCTCGCTTCTTTTCAGGCCATTGGGCACGTCGTCCCATCCAGGCAAGCCCAGCAAGAATGAAAGCAAGAAAGTGACACGCACCAAACAAAAGCACACAGGCACACCCAGGGTTAAAAACACCTTTAATGGAATGAGGCTTTTCACACCTCGTTAGGAGTTATCAGCAACAAACACAGATAAGGCACAATGAGGAGGAGGACAACAACAATAACACACAACACAATGAAGCCAGCAGGCTGCCGTCTGGTCTGCAGGAGCCAAGGCCAAGGCTGGTTAGGACCACTGGGATGGGCCTCGATCACTCCCATCACAGGTGTGACCTTGTGCCCTTTCCTTTCCTTCTTGGGGAAAGAAAGGAGAGTGACTGCTTGTCGTAGTCATTTCTCTTCTTCTATGTCTGCTTTTGGAAAACCGCATAAGAGGGGTGCACCGGTCCTGGAGGTACTGCAATACCAGGTCGATGCGTGGAGTGGACAGAGCAAGCTCTTCTTCCATCTCCCTGTTCTAAAAATCCATTTAATATATGGTCCCCAGATAGGGGACGTATCAGATATTAAACTGATAAGAACAGATACTACACTTGATCTTAGCCAAAAGGCCGAGAAGCGATAACCGGAAACTCGGGCCTACCCGAGGGCCGCCCGAACGGGCAGAGGGGACGGGCTCGCTGAGAGCTCCACGGGCCGCAGGGGGCCCACTCCTCCGCAGGGCTCTCCCAGGTGGCTGGGGCTGCCAAAATTCACACCTCTGGCCCAGGGCCTGGCTCCCCTGCCTCCACTCCCTCCCTGGACACTTGGCTTCCATCCCCTGGGCCCAGTCTGCTCCTCCTCTAGCCCAAGTGGGCACCAGCAGGTGCTGCTGGTTTGGGGAGAAATCAGCAGCACGGTCGTTTGCATGGCCCCGCCTCTAGGGCGACGCGGGCGAGGCGGGCCACTAGAGGGAGACACAGGCCTTGGCATGGCATATCCGTGCGGCAGCTCGAGCGGCCGTCCCAGAGTCGAGCTGAGCAGAGCAGCAGCTCTCTCTCTCGGGTTGCTTCCAGCCAGGCCTCCCTCCTTCCTCCTTCGGACGGGCTGAAAGCTCGGCTTCCCAGC
This sequence comes from Staurois parvus, assembly GCF_062004578.1. Taxonomy (NCBI): domain Eukaryota; kingdom Metazoa; phylum Chordata; class Amphibia; order Anura; family Ranidae; genus Staurois; species Staurois parvus. The sequence continues at coordinate 311,900 of NW_028318906.1, read as the reverse complement.
CAGCTGACTTCCTGCTTTCCTTCGGATGGAGAGACAGAGAGCTTGCTGACTCTCCTCGCTTCTTTTCAGGCCATTGGGCACGTCGTCCCATCCAGGCAAGCCCAGCAAGAATGAAAGCAAGAAAGTGACACGCACCAAACAAAAGCACACAGGCACACCCAGGGTTAAAAACACCTTTAATGGAATGAGGCTTTTCACACCTCGTTAGGAGTTATCAGCAACAAACACAGATAAGGCACAATGAGGAGGAGGACAACAACAATAACACACAACACAATGAAGCCAGCAGGCTGCCGTCTGGTCTGCAGGAGCCAAGGCCAAGGCTGGTTAGGACCACTGGGATGGGCCTCGATCACTCCCATCACAGGTGTGACCTTGTGCCCTTTCCTTTCCTTCTTGGGGAAAGAAAGGAGAGTGACTGCTTGTCGTAGTCATTTCTCTTCTTCTATGTCTGCTTTTGGAAAACCGCATAAGAGGGGTGCACCGGTCCTGGAGGTACTGCAATACCAGGTCGATGCGTGGAGTGGACAGAGCAAGCTCTTCTTCCATCTCCCTGTTCTAAAAATCCATTTAATATATGGTCCCCAGATAGGGGACGTATCAGATATTAAACTGATAAGAACAGATACTACACTTGATCTTAGCCAAAAGGCCGAGAAGCGATAACCGGAAACTCGGGCCTACCCGAGGGCCGCCCGAACGGGCAGAGGGGACGGGCTCGCTGAGAGCTCCACGGGCCGCAGGGGGCCCACTCCTCCGCAGGGCTCTCCCAGGTGGCTGGGGCTGCCAAAATTCACACCTCTGGCCCAGGGCCTGGCTCCCCTGCCTCCACTCCCTCCCTGGACACTTGGCTTCCATCCCCTGGGCCCAGTCTGCTCCTCCTCTAGCCCAAGTGGGCACCAGCAGGTGCTGCTGGTTTGGGGAGAAATCAGCAGCACGGTCGTTTGCATGGCCCCGCCTCTAGGGCGACGCGGGCGAGGCGGGCCACTAGAGGGAGACACAGGCCTTGGCATGGCATATCCGTGCGGCAGCTCGAGCGGCCGTCCCAGAGTCGAGCTGAGCAGAGCAGCAGCTCTCTCTCTCGGGTTGCTTCCAGCCAGGCCTCCCTCCTTCCTCCTTCGGACGGGCTGAAAGCTCGGCTTCCCAGCCAGCTGACTTCCTGCTTTCCTTCGGATGGAGAGACAGAGAGCTTGCTGACTCTCCTCGCTTCTTTTCAGGCCATTGGGCACGTCGTCCCATCCAGGCAAGCCCAGCAAGAATGAAAGCAAGAAAGTGACACGCACCAAACAAAAGCACACAGGCACACCCAGGGTTAAAAACACCTTTAATGGAATGAGGCTTTTCACACCTCGTTAGGAGTTATCAGCAACAAACACAGATAAGGCACAATGAGGAGGAGGACAACAACAATAACACACAACACAATGAAGCCAGCAGGCTGCCGTCTGGTCTGCAGGAGCCAAGGCCAAGGCTGGTTAGGACCACTGGGATGGGCCTCGATCACTCCCATCACAGGTGTGACCTTGTGCCCTTTCCTTTCCTTCTTGGGGAAAGAAAGGAGAGTGACTGCTTGTCGTAGTCATTTCTCTTCTTCTATGTCTGCTTTTGGAAAACCGCATAAGAGGGGTGCACCGGTCCTGGAGGTACTGCAATACCAGGTCGATGCGTGGAGTGGACAGAGCAAGCTCTTCTTCCATCTCCCTGTTCTAAAAATCCATTTAATATATGGTCCCCAGATAGGGGACGTATCAGATATTAAACTGATAAGAACAGATACTACACTTGATCTTAGCCAAAAGGCCGAGAAGCGATAACCGGAAACTCGGGCCTACCCGAGGGCCGCCCGAACGGGCAGAGGGGACGGGCTCGCTGAGAGCTCCACGGGCCGCAGGGGGCCCACTCCTCCGCAGGGCTCTCCCAGGTGGCTGGGGCTGCCAAAATTCACACCTCTGGCCCAGGGCCTGGCTCCCCTGCCTCCACTCCCTCCCTGGACACTTGGCTTCCATCCCCTGGGCCCAGTCTGCTCCTCCTCTAGCCCAAGTGGGCACCAGCAGGTGCTGCTGGTTTGGGGAGAAATCAGCAGCACGGTCGTTTGCATGGCCCCGCCTCTAGGGCGACGCGGGCGAGGCGGGCCACTAGAGGGAGACACAGGCCTTGGCATGGCATATCCGTGCGGCAGCTCGAGCGGCCGTCCCAGAGTCGAGCTGAGCAGAGCAGCAGCTCTCTCTCTCGGGTTGCTTCCAGCCAGGCCTCCCTCCTTCCTCCTTCGGACGGGCTGAAAGCTCGGCTTCCCAGCCAGCTGACTTCCTGCTTTCCTTCGGATGGAGAGACAGAGAGCTTGCTGACTCTCCTCGCTTCTTTTCAGGCCATTGGGCACGTCGTCCCATCCAGGCAAGCCCAGCAAGAATGAAAGCAAGAAAGTGACACGCACCAAACAAAAGCACACAGGCACACCCAGGGTTAAAAACACCTTTAATGGAATGAGGCTTTTCACACCTCGTTAGGAGTTATCAGCAACAAACACAGATAAGGCACAATGAGGAGGAGGACAACAACAATAACACACAACACAATGAAGCCAGCAGGCTGCCGTCTGGTCTGCAGGAGCCAAGGCCAAGGCTGGTTAGGACCACTGGGATGGGCCTCGATCACTCCCATCACAGGTGTGACCTTGTGCCCTTTCCTTTCCTTCTTGGGGAAAGAAAGGAGAGTGACTGCTTGTCGTAGTCATTTCTCTTCTTCTATGTCTGCTTTTGGAAAACCGCATAAGAGGGGTGCACCGGTCCTGGAGGTACTGCAATACCAGGTCGATGCGTGGAGTGGACAGAGCAAGCTCTTCTTCCATCTCCCTGTTCTAAAAATCCATTTAATATATGGTCCCCAGATAGGGGACGTATCAGATATTAAACTGATAAGAACAGATACTACACTTGATCTTAGCCAAAAGGCCGAGAAGCGATAACCGGAAACTCGGGCCTACCCGAGGGCCGCCCGAACGGGCAGAGGGGACGGGCTCGCTGAGAGCTCCACGGGCCGCAGGGGGCCCACTCCTCCGCAGGGCTCTCCCAGGTGGCTGGGGCTGCCAAAATTCACACCTCTGGCCCAGGGCCTGGCTCCCCTGCCTCCACTCCCTCCCTGGACACTTGGCTTCCATCCCCTGGGCCCAGTCTGCTCCTCCTCTAGCCCAAGTGGGCACCAGCAGGTGCTGCTGGTTTGGGGAGAAATCAGCAGCACGGTCGTTTGCATGGCCCCGCCTCTAGGGCGACGCGGGCGAGGCGGGCCACTAGAGGGAGACACAGGCCTTGGCATGGCATATCCGTGCGGCAGCTCGAGCGGCCGTCCCAGAGTCGAGCTGAGCAGAGCAGCAGCTCTCTCTCTCGGGTTGCTTCCAGCCAGGCCTCCCTCCTTCCTCCTTCGGACGGGCTGAAAGCTCGGCTTCCCAGCCAGCTGACTTCCTGCTTTCCTTCGGATGGAGAGACAGAGAGCTTGCTGACTCTCCTCGCTTCTTTTCAGGCCATTGGGCACGTCGTCCCATCCAGGCAAGCCCAGCAAGAATGAAAGCAAGAAAGTGACACGCACCAAACAAAAGCACACAGGCACACCCAGGGTTAAAAACACCTTTAATGGAATGAGGCTTTTCACACCTCGTTAGGAGTTATCAGCAACAAACACAGATAAGGCACAATGAGGAGGAGGACAACAACAATAACACACAACACAATGAAGCCAGCAGGCTGCCGTCTGGTCTGCAGGAGCCAAGGCCAAGGCTGGTTAGGACCACTGGGATGGGCCTCGATCACTCCCATCACAGGTGTGACCTTGTGCCCTTTCCTTTCCTTCTTGGGGAAAGAAAGGAGAGTGACTGCTTGTCGTAGTCATTTCTCTTCTTCTATGTCTGCTTTTGGAAAACCGCATAAGAGGGGTGCACCGGTCCTGGAGGTACTGCAATACCAGGTCGATGCGTGGAGTGGACAGAGCAAGCTCTTCTTCCATCTCCCTGTTCTAAAAATCCATTTAATATATGGTCCCCAGATAGGGGACGTATCAGATATTAAACTGATAAGAACAGATACTACACTTGATCTTAGCCAAAAGGCCGAGAAGCGATAACCGGAAACTCGGGCCTACCCGAGGGCCGCCCGAACGGGCAGAGGGGACGGGCTCGCTGAGAGCTCCACGGGCCGCAGGGGGCCCACTCCTCCGCAGGGCTCTCCCAGGTGGCTGGGGCTGCCAAAATTCACACCTCTGGCCCAGGGCCTGGCTCCCCTGCCTCCACTCCCTCCCTGGACACTTGGCTTCCATCCCCTGGGCCCAGTCTGCTCCTCCTCTAGCCCAAGTGGGCACCAGCAGGTGCTGCTGGTTTGGGGAGAAATCAGCAGCACGGTCGTTTGCATGGCCCCGCCTCTAGGGCGACGCGGGCGAGGCGGGCCACTAGAGGGAGACACAGGCCTTGGCATGGCATATCCGTGCGGCAGCTCGAGCGGCCGTCCCAGAGTCGAGCTGAGCAGAGCAGCAGCTCTCTCTCTCGGGTTGCTTCCAGCCAGGCCTCCCTCCTTCCTCCTTCGGACGGGCTGAAAGCTCGGCTTCCCAGCCAGCTGACTTCCTGCTTTCCTTCGGATGGAGAGACAGAGAGCTTGCTGACTCTCCTCGCTTCTTTTCAGGCCATTGGGCACGTCGTCCCATCCAGGCAAGCCCAGCAAGAATGAAAGCAAGAAAGTGACACGCACCAAACAAAAGCACACAGGCACACCCAGGGTTAAAAACACCTTTAATGGAATGAGGCTTTTCACACCTCGTTAGGAGTTATCAGCAACAAACACAGATAAGGCACAATGAGGAGGAGGACAACAACAATAACACACAACACAATGAAGCCAGCAGGCTGCCGTCTGGTCTGCAGGAGCCAAGGCCAAGGCTGGTTAGGACCACTGGGATGGGCCTCGATCACTCCCATCACAGGTGTGACCTTGTGCCCTTTCCTTTCCTTCTTGGGGAAAGAAAGGAGAGTGACTGCTTGTCGTAGTCATTTCTCTTCTTCTATGTCTGCTTTTGGAAAACCGCATAAGAGGGGTGCACCGGTCCTGGAGGTACTGCAATACCAGGTCGATGCGTGGAGTGGACAGAGCAAGCTCTTCTTCCATCTCCCTGTTCTAAAAATCCATTTAATATATGGTCCCCAGATAGGGGACGTATCAGATATTAAACTGATAAGAACAGATACTACACTTGATCTTAGCCAAAAGGCCGAGAAGCACTTTTTAACCGCGCGGCGGCGACGACGACGATTGCAAATGCATTAGACTAAGTCTTGTCTTAATAACTTATCTTAACAGCCATAACATTTCATATACTTTAGCATTAAACTCTATTTGAGTTACAAAGACTAATAAGAATATTTAGCAAATTAAAACTAATTGAAAAATGTTTAACGTTTAAAAAAATAAATAAATAAATACAATTATTAATAGATCATTTTTCAAATTAGAAATAGCATGCTTTATTTGTAAGATAACTTTTTAAATTAGCAAAAAAAACTGTCATATCTATATTAATATTTAAATATTTTATTATGATTTACATATTTCAAATTAATGCAAATTTATTAACTTATAACATATTCATATTAAGCGACCAGAGTGTATGTCTTCATTTTCTTTTTTTAATTTAAAAATTAGTTTTAGCAATAATAGTCCATAATTTCATTTTCTAAAATACATACATTCATTTTCTTAATTGATAGATAGATTTTTTTTTTTTTATTCTACTTTTTTATAATAAACTTGTGCAAATATTTTTACCAGTAAATTTTGATATGTGTTATTGTAATTAACATTATAGTTTTAAATTATGCATTTTAGAGATCGTGCGCACACAACGCCCACAATGATTAGCTGACAGGGTGTGTTCACATGCACCTATTATTTAGGGTTAGAGAAATAAGAGGGACTTAACTCTTAATATATGGAACCATATATAGAACCAGTCATGATATACTTTCGCAGCCCACACTACCTTTTAGACAACAACACATGGAGACTCCACTCCAATCATTAGGGCTGGCCAAACTGCATTATTCAAATCTTATATACAATATGGTGCACTAATTAGAGTTCAAAAGAAAGCAGTTTAGCTATCACACACCTGTCTAGGATTCCCTCCAGCTATCCAACAATCCAGAAAAACCAGGGTTATTCACTCACACTACCACTGTCCACACACCCCACAACAGACACACCACAAAAAGTAGCCTGCAACACCACAAAAGGTAGCCTGCAACCAACAGTCTTATCCACAAAATGGCCTACTGGGCCACCACTCAGAGAACTCGATCTGGCAGACCTGTTACCTTTAAAATCTGCACACAATGTGCCAACACACACTGCAATTGCTTACAGATTGGCAATAACCTTGGAGAAGTGTTGAAAGACACTAAATTAAAATACTATCTAATCCAATCTAATCTCTCTGAAGATATGAGCCCTTACTTAAATAGACAGAAGTCACTAATTAATTTTAATATTTAATATCACGGAAGTTGGAAGGGCATAAAATATGTACAAAATATAAACAGTTACAGATATACAAAAAATAGAAAAGACACATAGAATATCGATTCACTATAAAAAAAAAAAAAAATAAAAAAAAAGGAAATAACAAAGAAGTACAACTTTAACAAGCTTTACCCTGCAACTGGAGCAACTCAGAAAAAGTCTGTAATCCGTTAGTCGATCGACCATCTCCATATGAATCACACTACCCAAATAAATTTGTACTCTATTTATAAGGATATTAACATAGGTGGGACATTAATCCTCAGACAATAGAACAAAGGGGTATTAACATACACGTCCACAGGATGTTCAGGGTGACGAACTGCCCAAGGTCAATCGGACCAAGACAGGCTTGCATCAGCAAATCAGGCATTGTATTTCAAACACAAGCGCATCTGTACAATCACAACAGTAACAATCACTGTTTGGCTGTCGCAATACAGCGACACCGAAAAATTTCCTGCATTTGCAGGACAGTCTAACTAAGCCACAAATACAGTTTTTATATGTCGATGTGACCCAAAGAGTGCCACATCAGAAGAAAGTATTTTCATCTCTCTGCAAATAATATTTTAGCTTTTATGAGTGATGAAACATACCACTTTAATGTATGTATATTTCTTTGGAGCTCCCAATGTCAGATCGGAGACCCCCTGGTGTCATAAAGCCAAAATGTCAGCATTTCTCTTTTCAGCTTCAGGAAGGTGGCCAAGTCTGATTAGGTATAGGTTATAGGTGACAAAATATTATTAGCACTCAAGTGCCATTTCCTCACTTAGGAAGCTGATCGGTCTCTTTTCAGACGTTAATTGAAGAAAATCTGTCTCTGAATACCTATGACTGTATAGATCTTTAATGACAAGGACTGAAACTACATTTACGATTACATATTGCTACAGGTCACCTCTCATACTCACATCTGCAACATTTATGTCACACTAACAAATTAAAATTTCTTTCATTCCCTATGGGATTAGAACTAAAGGTTGGCAAATTAATGTCTATAAAATGGTTATAACCCAACAATACCTTTGATACAAAGGATGGATCACTTTTCATTACAATCCTATTGGGATAGACCATTAGAAATGGCTCTATGACTAGGAACACCTGTAGATCACTAATTCTGCATGCAGAGGTGACTACAATTAATAGAACAGTATTCAGTGTGACCTAATTCAGGGTCACAGAATACAAAGATTAAAAGGGAGACTTGGTAAAGGATCACTTCATCTTTGGAACATTTTTCAGCCAGTTTTAGGTTGGAACATGTAATATGCTCCTAACACACACCCCTCCCCAACAGGACATACAATGAGAAGTCTACATATATATATATATATATATATATATATATATATATATATATATATATATATATTATATGAATGATTTAATCACAGCGTGACCATGTGGGGGGGGGGGGGGGAACCCACACAGCCGCATCACTCATTCATACAGTTCTGTAAATGAGTGCCTACAAGTCCCGGCTGCCTTTGCGGCAATCAGATTGCAGTTTTCATTTAAGTTTCCAGTCCAAATATCTGCTTTGCTGTAGATTGCATACAACTAGCAGAAATTTTTACATATCTAAAGGAGACCATCATGGCATCAGCGATCTACTAATCACTGGTGCAATGCTCACAGGCTCCTTTGCACAACATTAATAAATTCAAAATGTTTAAAAAGAAATAAAATGTGCATTTTTTTCGAATGGGGGGGGGGGGGGTGTTAGAACTTATCCTTTGAGAAACGTGAACTTATCCATTGAAGCTAGCAAGACTAGTAAAAGATCGCATTTAGTTAATGTTTTTACTTTAACCAACATAGATCGAGAGAAGTCCATGAATATGATAACTAGGGGACAAGAGAAGACTGAGTACTCCAAAAAGACCACTAAAGCTGCAACATGGAATTTGAGTGTGCTAATTGCTAACTTCTTGTCATCCCCTTGTTGAACAAAGTTGATAGAAGAGTGTACACTCAGCATTTTAAGAAGCCCTTATTTTATAGCAGTTGCCTTTCAGGAACCACGCCACAAGGCGCAGATTTTCAACTTTTGGATGACGGAGAGAGAGAGGGAGGGAGGGAGGGAGGGAGGGAGGGAGGAAACTGTAATATCAGGTCCTTCCTGGGTGGACGTGTCCAATATGGTCTCATTAATAACAAACCAGAAAAGTTGCAAACCACAAGGGGGACACAAATATTACCTGTGCTCTTTCTGCTTAAACCTTCTTTAGAGACAGAATAATTAGTAGGAAGGGGGAACAACATAGCACAGCTTAACACAAATGTTAAATGAGGGCATCTATCAAAAAAACATCTTGGGGGGGAACAACTGCTAAATCTATTTAATAACTACCTGCTGACCAGATCTTGGATATACAGTCTCAGCGTATCTTCTCCCACTGTGGAAGGAATGCCTGTAGGCTTTCACCCACCAGAGGCAGTGGGTCATCAGTATTTTTAGGCTTTGCAGGAGTAAAGTAAAGAACTACTCTTTATCTTCCTTTCTGCTAAGCCCATACCTCTTTCTTTTCTTGAACCTTACCAACCCCACCCCCTTACAAGCTTCTCAGGGAAAGAAAAAACAATTTGGAACTTTTTAATGCTTCATAGGAACAGACTTTTTAATGTTGCGATCCAAAAGTAACTATAAGTCTGAACAAAAAAAGAAATCTCATGAAAAAGGGATTCCACACAGCCTAACTTTTGATGTGGATTTCCCCTACTGTGCGTTTATCTATAAGCTTGTTCTTTCCCAGTTAGACAATACAGCTGAGATAGCTGACATGTGCATGTATTCTGCAGACGCATCCACTGTACACCTTACATCTCTTGAGAATGTCGGGAAGGAATCTAAAATCTCATCCTTTGGGAGTCCATGCACTGAGATGATCCTTCCTTAAGATGGTTTAGCACATGCTCCAGATTTCTTGACATTTATTTGACTGCCATTGCTGACTTAAAATTATTAATTTTGGAATTCCATAATCTATTCAGCAACAAATCTATCCTTCCTTTTGTCCATTGTCTCTTTCGTACTCCCCATATCTTCAAAGACTAAATCTGTGCTTTGTAACACTTGGGAAAATACGTCTCCCTTAGGTACTTTGTTTCATACATGCGCAGTCTTCTTCAAATGGCAAACCTCTCTTGAAAGATATAGAAAAAGACAGTTTCCGTTAAGGATAATGCCATTTCTTCTTTATCATGTCTGAAATGGACAAATGCACTGGTAAACATCTCACTTTTGCTTCACTTACACACAAGTACTTTATATCATGGAGGGAGAGATCTCTTTCCTCCTTTTTAATACCTATGGCTGTGTGATTCGCTTTAAGGAGTTACTTCACACACTCCTTACTTCACACACTCCAGGATGATGATGGTTGATGTTTCATGGTTGATGGTTGATGGGTGATGGGTGATGGGTGATGGGTGATGGGTGATGATGGTGATGATGGTGGTGATGATGGTGATGATGATGATGATTCCTCCTCATCATCCCCATCATCCTCTAGGAACAACAGAAAACTGTGCATAAGGTTCTGACCCTGCTTCCAAGGAATCTGATAACTGTATTGTGCGGGTAGTCTCAGAAACAGTTTGGAAAGAAGACTGCAACATGTTCTTGAATGACTGCAGGGTCACACTTCACTCAGCCATTAAAGAAGCAAGAAAATCAGTAGTAGTTAAAGCTGCCTTTCTCAGTAAAGCATAAATGCAATACTTGCATAAAGGCTTTTTCTAAGCATTTCACAGTTTACTCTTACATGAAGGACATCTCCTCCCCTTGCTAGATTACTTTTCAATGTGCTACTCTTAGCCTAAGCACAAAGGAAAATAACCACTTAACCAAAAATTTTCCATGAACACAACAAAAAACACATCCAGTACAGCCGTAGCTATTTTCATAACCTGAAAATGTGTGACGGTCGTGTGGAAGATTACCACTCAATTAATGATTTGATTCTGCAGTTCTATGCTTCTCTATATGACCTCCCTGGTACACCTCCCAGTGTGGACAGCAGAGCTTCATTCCAATCACAACTACCTAAAAGACTCCCCTGCCCCATATTGCCTTCTACGATTATTGAAAAACTTGAATGATCAATCATGATAGAGGAATTGACAAGGGGGGGTTGCCTCCCTTCCCTTGGGAAAAAGCACGGGACCGGATGGCTTCACCAATCTGTATTATGAAAAATTATCACTTCTTGCTGGTCCCTTCTGTACTTACCTTAACTCACTTACCTTAACTCCCTTGCCTTAGCCAATTCATTGGCCCAGAAAGACTTTGGACTCATATTACTATTCTGCCTAAGCCCAGGAAAGAACCTCAACACTGTGCTAATTATAGGACCATATATTTATTAAATTCTGACAGTAAGCTGATGGTCTGGGACAGAATGAATGGGTCCAGGTTGTATGCTCCTGAGACTTCGCCACTGGCCCCATTAGGGGATTACCCATGGTTTTCCACAGGGGAGGATATTACATTTTTCAATTCATGGGGGTGCTGATGGGGATTTTTTTTCCTGTGCTAAGTTTGCTCTTGAGTACATCATTTTATCCCTCCCTCTTTTGCTCTCTAAATATGGAACCTTTCCCTTTGTTACATAAGCGAAAACACATAAAGAATGACTTTGTTATGTCTTTACTCCCTAGACTTCGCTCTAGACAAACCCTTACAGCGTATGAACGTATGTGTAATGCACTTCCTGATTCTAGAAATTTATTATCCCAAAGGTATAATTTGGTGTTAAGCGAGTATTCCGTTTCGGCTACATATTTTTGGAAGAAATGGGAGAAAAAACTGGGCCTTGATTTTTTTTTTTTTTGTTTAGGTCAAAATTTTACTAACGCTAACCCCCTCTGTTGGAGAGGTTGTGGTCATCATGGTACCTTTCTCCATCTCATCTCTGATGGACCTGCCCTAAAATTGCACCCTTTTGGACTGCAATTTTTACATGGATACAGAAATTGTCATTGAGTCCTCTTGAGCTATCCCCCTTTTGTTCACTCTTTCATGTGACTTCAATCTCTATGAAGGCCTACAGGCGTAGTGGAATACCTCTTTTATTTCATGACATCAGAAAATATTGATAAAGATTGCTTATTAAAAAATAATATTCATATTTATCCTAGATATACTACACTGTTATACTGTTTTTATGTTTTAGGTTTCTAACCAGACGAATGGAAACTGTTTAAAATCAAGTGCCTTGCTAAATTTATGTCAAATAACAAAACCATTTTTAAATTTTTTTTTAACATTTTTACTTACTAGATTTACGATTGTGTTAAGGTTTAAAAAAATTATGTATTAAATGAGTCAAATGAGAA